>NC_086258.1:5460699-5779906 GCF_021018805.1 Prinia subflava
AGCGCCCGGCGCGGGGCGGGGCGGGCCGGGCATGGCGGCGGCCGCGCTGGCCGGGCTGGCCGGGCTGTTCGCCGTGTACAAACCGGCGGGGGTGGCGTGGGGCCGCGTCCGGGACGCGGTGGAGACGCGGCTGCTGCGCGGTGAGCGCGGGCGGGGGACCCCCGAGCCCAGCCCATCCCCAGGGGCTGCCGGCGGGGCCCGGCCCATCCCATCCCGTCCCGTCCCCGGGGCTCGCCGGCCGCCCCTGACCCTCCCCTCGCTTCTCTTCCAGAGCTGAACGCGCTGCCGGGCCGCGCCCCGCGGCAGCGAGTCCGCTTCCTACCGTCCCCGGCCGCGGGCGGCGGCGGGGCCGTGGAGCTGGTGCCTGCCAGGGTGCCGGTGCTGGCCGACCACCCCCTCGGTAAGGGCACGGCGGGGCCGGGGGAGAGCGGGCACCGGCGGGAGCCCCGGGCGGGCGCTGCGGACCGGCTCCATCGCTGTCTCCCTTGCAGTGCGAGGCCCGCGGTTCAAGAAGCTGAAGATCGGAGCGGGGCACCGGCTGGATGTGAAGGCCTCGGGAGTCTTCGGTGGGTCTCGTCCCGAGGCAGCGCCGTGTCCTGCTGTCTGCGAGCTGATGGGTTTCCGTGCAGGGAGCAAGGGGGGCTGCAGGGCCATTGCACTGCTGCAGCCCCTGGATCTCACTGCCCCACTGGGAGTTCAAGTGCTAATACACAAAAAATGTCTGAACAAGCCACTGGCAAAGCTGGATGGGAGAGACCCAGGTACACCGGGTTTGCTGGGGGACACCAATTCCCGTGTCTGCACCACCACTTTTTTGTGGCTGGCACTGCTGAACATTTGCCCTGAGTGCCCAGGTGGAAAGTTCCGGGGAAATCCAAGAGCTGTGGTTACAACCCTGTGGTTTTCATGCCAGGCAATAATCTGGGGGTCTAATTGCACTGCTCAGATGTGATTCCTAAGGAGATACAGCCCTGTCCAGGGGGCGAGAGTGGTGTGAGTGTTCAGTGCTGTGTAATGCACATCAGTGACTTTCTGTGAGGCTGAATAACAGATTCCCCATTTTCTGTTTCAGTGCTTGGCGTTGGCCATGGGAACAAGCTGCTCACTGACCTGTACAACTGCCACCTGACCAAGGTAGGTGCTGGCTCTGAACGGCCACAGGGCCCCAGAGTGCTGCCACACACTTCATCCTGCCCCAGACCAAGTCTCAAACCTACCAATGCTTTTGAGAGCTTTTCAGGCTCCAGAGTTTTGTCCTTCACATGCTCATGTGGCCATCTAGTTGTGGCCTTTTGAGCAGAGGATGCTGCTGTCTTCTTGTGCAGATCTCTCATAGTGTGCACTTCTAGCAGCTGCATGCTGCAATACTGCTGCTCAATTGCTTGGAGCATTTTTTTAATAAATTGCACTCTTTGTCCTTCTTCCAGGTTTATACTGTTGGTGGGCTTTTTGGCAAAGCTACTGATGACTTCTCAGATACAGGGAATTTAGTAGAGAAGACAACATTTGGTGAGAAACTGATTTGATGTGTTGTTTTTTTTTAACATTAAGCAGCAAATTAACTGCAAAGTATTTAATCAGGTGAACTGAACAATGACAAAAGCCACATCTTGCATGTCTTCTAGCCTTTGTAGATGTTGTAGTTCCCCTGTTCTAAATCTAACCACAATTTATACAAAACCAGCGTGAATGCTGGTCACAGTGGTTGCTACTGGGTTGGTCAGGACCCAGATCTCCCTGTGAATCACACTTGGAGATAGCAGTAAAGAGATTTAATTGAATGAAAACATATGATAAGAAAACATCAACATTTTGGAATGAAATGAAACAACTCTTCCCTTTGCAGTCCAGCTCTGTGCTGCTCCATGTAGAGCCAGGGGAGGTGACTTTGCAAAGGCCACCCCTCAACCCTCATCAGCCCCTTTTGATGTGACTGCCTGCCCGAGGGACAGCAACACCTCAGTGGCACTTTTCAGACTTTCCAGTTTCTGGATGGATAATTGAGGCTTTGTTTCTGCCTTAATATTTACAGATCATATCACAAGGGAGAAGCTGGAGCGGATTCTCGCTGTCATTCACGGGACAAACCAAAAGGCCCTGCTGATGTGCGTACCCACCGGGGAAATGAGCTGATCCCACTGCCATTTGCTGCTCTTCAAAACAAATGAGGGGATTTTGTTTCCTATAATCGAAGTCTGTAGAGGTTGCAGTGCTAGCAAGGGGCAGAGAGGAGTTTCTCTGAGTGCTCTGTGCTCTGGTGAGAGGGTTAAATGTCCTTCTTGAATCCCAGAATCTCCAATCTGCTGATTAAGGACCAATCTGCTATATTAGGGCTGACAAAAATAACTTTTAGACATGACCAAGTGCTTCCCCCCCAGCTGTGCTACACTACTGACAGTACATACACCACTAAAATACATGCAAAAACTCACTGGATAGTTTTAAGAATAAAAATTGCATCTCTGTTTTATTGGGGATGGACATATTTTGAATCTCTTTGGAAAGAAGTTCTAAATGTGTCTGCTGCTCTCTTTTTTTTCTTTTTCCTAGGTATTCTAACATTGATATGAAAACACAAGAGGCATACGAGCTGGCTGTCAAGGGGTTGATTCGCCCCATGGGAAAAAGCCCCCCAATAATCACAGCAATCCGATGCCTCCAGTTTGCACTTCCAGAATTCCAGCTAGGTAGGACTGGCACAGAATGTACTGGGGAACTCTCAGTATATATTATGGCAAATCAGTTGGTAAACTTCATTTTCTTACTCATGATTTAATGCAAAATGAGTTGGAGGGAATTTTTTATCTACTTATAACTTCTCTGGTAAATCCACCCAGCTTATAAGTTTTTCCTTGCCAGTTCACATCAAAGCCCAAGGCTGGAAAATTTGCATTGTGAATACCTAGGGGGAAATTCTTCTTAGCTCAGTGTATCAGTGTAATGCATTTCAGTGCTGGGTTTTGGGGTTTTTTTAAAATGTGGTTTGTTTTCATGTAGCCAGGCCCCCTTCCCTCACAAATTATTTGGTCTTATTAAAAAAGGTGCCTTTTAATCTCCTTTGAAATACCTAATTTTCTACATTACTCTTCTATACCTATAGTTTTGTTTTCTAAAGTATTCACTTTGGAAGGGTGTGAAACACCCTGCAGTATTCCAGAAAATCATCCCATGCTCTTAGTGTCTTCTGCCAAACCAGTTCTTTCAGCGTAACTGCGAGTGATGTCTGGATTTACAATGTCAGAGCTTGTGTCAAAGCTTTGCTTCTGAAGGAATGTCTCTGTCCTCGTAGAAATCCACTGCTTGCACGAGACTCAGCAGTACCTGCGCAGGATGGTGCACGAGATCGGGCTGGAGCTGAAGTCGTCTGCTGTGTGCACACACGTGCGGAGGATACGCGACGGGGTTTTCACGGTGGACGACGCTCTCCCGAGGACCCGGTGGAACCTGCAGAACATCCAGGAGGCAATTGGGAACTGCCAGCTCAGAGTGGAAGCAGAGCTGGAGAGAACACTGGGACACGGGGAGAGCAGTCTTCTTCAGCAGCTGCATGGGGACGCAGCTGAGCACGGGCTGCAGCAGCGGCCGTGAGCAATCCCTGCGTGCCAGCACGGGATGGACAGCAGAAGGAAAGAGGTTAATTGCAGTTCACTTCCACCCTTTCCTTGAGATGACTTTTATCAGAGGCTTTTTTTTTTTTTTTCAGTGACAGGCTGTATAGTTTTTTTTAAAGCATCACAAACAGTTCATTACCAGGAGGTAGCTGTGCCAAAATTCCTGTTGATTTTGGGGATGTTACGTTGCTAAGGGATATGAAAACCCATTCCCAAATTGTTTAGGAGCAGGAAGTAGTGTCTTAGAAAGCTGTATTCCCTTGACTGCACAGATTTGTTCCTTGCAACTGGCAGCATAACTTATCTACTGTATGGATTTTATTTTCCTTGTGTTCTCCTGAAGTATTTTCTTTCCATTAGCCCTGCTCTCAGACACATGAGAGCTCAAAATTGGGCTAAATGAGGGATGTGCAGGAGAAAACACAGCTTACCCAAAGCAATGCAAGGAAATGGTTTTATCAAGAGTAGGTATGTGATGGAAAGTGGCTCATAATGGGGACTAATGCACAAAAAATAAAACTGCAAATGACCTAACAGGGAAGAGGTTGGTTCCTGGCTCAGTACTCATCCATGTACATTGACCCATAAAAAACCCAGCAAGTGCTACTTTATTGTACCCATTTTTTCCTGAGGAGCCAAGGGTGCTCAGTGGTCTCTGGTATCGTTCTCTGCAGCAGCTCCTTGCAGACAGCAGGTCCTGCCATTTGGTGAAACTGTAAAGTCTGTGATACCATTTGGTCTCTGTTAGCTGACTATAGCTGGGTCTGACTTTGCAGAAACACACTTTCTAAACTGAAGTTAAAAATCTGGAATTACACTTACCATTATTGCACCGTATGGTTTTCCAGTTATACACTTAGCGAGTTTGGAGATTTATTTATGGAAAGCAGAAGATTTGTTCTGTTCCTCTCCTGGACTTGGACAAAGACCAGCATATTTCATCCTCCAGGTGACAGCCATAAAGGTACAAGAGTAACTCTGGGAGGGACAGTCACAGGGGCCATGGTGAATATCTCAGTGGCAGCATGCAGTCCTGAACTGAGGCATCCCAGGAGTCCTTCACTTAGTCCCTGGAATCTTTCAGTTCTGGGTTCCTCTGGGCTGCACGCAGCAGCCAGAACAGCCGTGGAACGCAGCTGCCACCGCCTGGCAGAGCCACTGTGCCAGCAGCAGGGATTCCCCAAGGACACTGGGCCCCGTTCTTGGGTCCTGTGGGTGTTCTCATCCTCCATGGACAAAGGATTGGGATCAGGGGACCTTCCCTGGACACCTGCCCAGTGCTACCTGAAGTGTAAACCCCACCCTGCAAGCAGGACACTTGCACAGCTACAGCTGCAAGCTTTAACCCCAGTGCTCCTACGTAGTGGGGAAGAAAACATGGACTTCTCACTGCTTGAACAACCTTCAGGAACTTGGGCAATGGACTGTACTTCATGCCCTCAGCTCACATCTCACACAAACTGAAGAATTTCCGTATGCACTTCCTATTGCAAAAACAATTTCCAGTTGCGTGTGTCAGTGACAGAGGAACGTTTTGGTTGGAACACTCCAGGCTGAGCCAGTCCTTCTACACAGGAAATACCAGCCAAAAGAGCAACTTAAGGAACAAAGTTTGCATTTCCCAGTTCTTGCCACCTTGTGACTTTTTTACTCCCCTTAAAACTATTTCAAAACACAAGTGTTCCACACTGGGCAGAGGGGTATGTGGTGGGGAGGGGTGTGAACATCCCCCTGAGACTCCACTCTGGTCTGGCCACAAGAAATATTCTGCACAGCTGCACATCAGCAGAGACTTCCTTGGGTGAATCATGGAATACAGAGGCTCTTTCTGTCCCCCTGCTTGAGACCACTCCCCACAGCTTTTGAGGCCAAACAGGACATTTATTGGTGATGTTTCTGTGCCACTCCAGAGCCAGGAGTGCAAAACCAATTATCTGTTCTCAGCAGCAGCCTAGTGCCTGGTTTCTGGCTTCCCATCACAATGAAGACAGATTAATTTGACTGAAATTTTGAATTAACAAGCAGACTGCAGCATGGGCCTAACTAGAGACCACAGGGGAAACTTACTGTCTAGAAGGCCTTGGAAAGTAAAAATGGGCAGAAGGACATCAAGCCTGAGTGAAAAAGGTACAGGACAGTCAGTCAGCAGAGCACTTCATCACTTCCAACTGCCCAAAGCAGCCAAATTTAGTCTGTGCAGTCACCCTCAGCCCCAACACTGACATTGAAACACTCCCAACATCACCCACTGTCCAGGACAGTGCTCACTCCCACCATGACTCTGCACTCAGAGCAAAGTGATTCTGCACCTGCACATTCCTGGAGAAAACAGATGAGTAACTCGTGTTAGAGTTGTCTCAATACAGTTTTAGGATTTGTTCCCAGGTTCATGCAATGTTTTACAGGCTCTTAAAGTGAATTGCTGACAGATGTGAAGGTTGCTTTATTCAGAGTGGACAGTTCAACACAAATTTACATTTTGCCATTTACTACAGAAATGATACAAAACCTCCAGATACCAGAGCAGGTAAGTAAAAAATTGCAAACACCCAGACTTCCCTGGATTTGTTGATAAAACAAACTAAAACCTTCAAATCACAATTTCCACCTTCTTCCCTTCCTTCCTCTGAGAGTTTTCTTTTCAAAGCAGCTAATACATTGCACATTTGTCTGTCCTCACTTCCTCTATCCATTCAGTAACTAAACAGCCCCTGGATACTGCAGGGAATCAAAGGCTCCATGGAAGAGGCTCAATATCAACCTGAACTACAATCTTTCAAAAAAAAAAAAAATTAAGAAAAAAGTCCTGTTGATCAGGAAGTCTCTTCAAATCCTATATCCCTTTTCCAAAGGTTCCTTTTCCACCTTCTGTCTCTTCTAAACCAGGATGACCAGCACATAATGGCCCAGTGACAGTCACTTTTGCAGGACATGGCACTCTCCAGGTTCAGTCACTGAGCTCCAGGTCATACTCAGGGTAGAGCTGTTTTGTAGTGACCCCTCGGATAACAGCTAGGAAATAAAGAAACAGCATTGCTGTCATTAAACAAAGGTCAGGTGAGTCAGAAACGTGGTGTTTTCCTCCCCTAATTATCCCATAGCACATCCCATAGACAAGAAACCCAAGGTTTTGCAGCTGTACCTCCTGCTTGCCCAAACACTTTTTTAAAGTGAAGAATCTGAAACACAAGCTTTGCCTCCATGGTCGCAGCTTCTTTCTGTGTCTGTATGAAAACACTGACTAAAAAGGTCTTCAGCACCTTTCCCTTCCTTACCTAGCTTGCCCAGGAGCATTTGCCCAGCATCTTTGATTTCATTGTACTCATGGAGCAGAGAGATGTGCTTGTCCAGTTCCTCCAGGCTGTAGCCCCTGTAAGATAACACCAGAAAGGTCACAAATGGCACAGAGGGGTTCCTGCTGCTGTGGGAGAGACCCTAGCCCAGCACCTCAAAACTGAACGCAGCAAAGTGCACTTGCTGCAAGTTGTAAACATGAAGGCTCTAAATAAGCTCAAGAAAGCCAATTCACCCAAGTTCTCAGAATCAAGGAGAAACAAGAGTAGGCTGTGGTGAATTCCATTGATACATATCTCTAATCTGTATATAGGATAAAAATTAGGGATCATAGAATCATTTAGAATGGAAAGACCTCCCAAGATCATCAAGTCCAATCTTTGGCCAAGCACCATCATATTAACTAAACCAGAGCACTGAGTGCCATATCCAGTCATCTCTTGAACACCTCCAGGGACCGTGACTCCATCACCTCCCTGGCCAGCCCATTCCACTGTTTAATCACTCTTTCAGCAAAGAAATTCCTCCTGATGTCCAGCCTGAAGTGCCCCTGGCACAGCCTGTGGCCATTTCCTCTTGTCCTGTCGCTAGAAGATCTGTTTATCCTTGAGGATAAATGCAAAAGGGTTCTGCAACAGCCTGTGTTGTTCTACCATCTCCGTCCTATGCACTACACTCACCTGAGAAAATATCCTTCACAACAAATGGCTAAAATTATCTGTTCCCAGTAAACATATAATTACCTCAGGAACACCCAGGCTAAAGCAAAGATCCTCTTATGCAAGCTCCTAGTAAAACTTGTTTTGCTTCACCACATAAAGTGGAAAGAATTCCCTCTTGTCTCTAAGAAGTCCCATCACTTACAACAACACTGTAACCAACACTGCCCCATGCCAACAATGGCATCATGGCAGGTCAGCTCTCAGCTCCAATTCCTGGAACACATTTTGTTTTAAAAACAAAAATAATTACTGCATCACAGTGAACACTGAGCTTGCCAAGGACATACTCGGACAATAATTGTGCAATTTCCTGGTCTAGAGCAAGGTCCTTCTGTTTCAGCTCTTCGATTTCACACTGCAGGGCTTCTTCACTGGCTCCATTAGGCTGGAAGGACTTTGGGGATGGGATCTGTAGAACACAGAAGACACGTAGCAAGAACTCAGCTCTGAATAAGATGCTGCAATGCTGGAGCTCTAATGGAAAAATAGTGTGTGTATCTCTGGATAAAACAGGAGAAAATAGAAATGGGAAAAAAATATCCCCAGGGCAGGGAGGGGGAATTGAACTAAAATATGGATCAATGCACATAACATTAGCCTGCTCCATATCACATCCTACAGCACGTTCGAGAGTTACAGTGTAACGTGAAAATTAATAATTAAAAATCACAATATGCCTTTTAGGAAAAACTCCCAGCACGACCCAGTGCAAACTGCGGTGCCGGCACTAACCCGGGGAACCGGCACCTTCACCCTCAAGGAAGAACACTCCCCACCGGGCCGGGCTGAGCCCCCGCGAACGTGTGAGCGGCTCCGGGGCAGCCCCGCGCAGGACTCACCGGTGCCCTGAACCCGCCCGTGCCGCTCCGCCGGCCGCCGCCCGAGACCCTGGCAAGGGAGAGGGCGCCGCGTCAGGGGCCGGTACCGCCGCCTCGGCGGGGTCACGGCCCGGGAGGGGAGAGCAGAGGGGAACCGGCTCCTACCTCCTGGGCAGGGCCCGCGGCGGCGGCTGGCGGGGCGGGCTGCGGCCCGCGCTCGGCGGGACCCGCTCGGCCAGGGCTGAGGGCTCGGCGCTCCCGCCACACCGGAGATGTAGTGCCCCCGCCACAGGGCATGCCGGGAGTTGTAGTCCTGCTGCCGAGGGCCATGCCGGGAGTTGTAGTCCTGCTGCCCAGAGACATGCCGGGAGTTGTAGTCCTGCTGCTGAGGGACATGCCGGGAGTTGTAGTTCCCCGCCAGGCCCGACAGCGGTGGGGCTCAGGTGACATTGGGTGTGGCAGGACGCAATTGTCCCCCAATGCCTGCTGCCGAGGTGGTTACATTTGGTGCTTCAGAGACACCTCAGCACTGCGGCTCAGCTGGGACGGGGCCTCAGGGGGTCTCGGGGTCACTCACACAGAATCACCGAATCAATCTGGTTCGAAAAATCACTGAGTCCAACCCGTGACTGAACACCATCATGCCAACCAGACCATGGGTGCCACCGCCAGTCTTTATTCTTAATCACCTTCGCATGTGTTCGCAAGGTGAGCACTGCCCACGCCCTCACTTGTCCCCGTGTCCCGCCGGGCCACCGCAGCTCCTCCCGGGCCCGGCCCCCGAGTCTCTCACAGCGGCTCGGGCAGCGCTGGAGCCCCGTCCCGCCGCGCTCGGGCCCGCCTGGCGCAGGGAGCAGAGTCCCTGTGAGCGCCGTGTCTCAGAGCCGGGGCTCAGGTGCTGCAGCGCTTGGAAGGTTAAAGGATTTGGGATCACACACAGCGACCCCGCTGCCAGCGCTCGGACACCACAGGGCAGAAAGCGAGGCGGCTGTGCGGGACGCGCCCCGCAAAGGCGAGGGAAACCGGGCTGGCCCCTCCCGGCATTTGCTCTGGGCTGCCGGGTCACTGCAGCAGCGGGACAGCGCCGGGTGTCACACGGGGCCCGGGTGTCCCGGGGCGGGGGTGTCCCCGCGGCGCGGGGGTGTCCCCGGGGGGCCGGGCTGTCCCGCTGTGTCACCCCGGGGTGTCCCGGGGCGGAGCGGGGCCGGCCGGGGCGGAGCCGCCCCCGCCCCCGCCGCTCCTGGCGGGCTGACGTGGCCCGGGCGCGGGGCGGACATGGCGGACGGCAGCAGGCAGAGCCGGTTGGCCGCGGCCAAGAAGAAGGTGAGGGGCCGGGGCTGCGGGCAGGACGGGACACGACTCGACCGAGCTGGGGGCGGCCGCGTACCGCGAGCCCCGCGCGGGCCGGACCCCGGGCCGGGCCGAGCGCGGCCTCCCCCGAGGGGCGCGGGCCGGGCCGCCGCCGCCCCCTCGCTCCGGGCCCGGCCGCGGTGGGGCCCGGGAGCCTGCGGGTGTCCGGGGCTGCGGCCCGGCCTTCTCGGCGGGCGGCCGGGGCGAGGCCGGGCCTGGGTGGCTGCGGTGCTGTGAGGGTTACCCGGGCTGGTGTGCGGGTGTCGTGTCTCCCTCCACTTCCTCCCCTCCTCCCCGTTTTTTTCTGTTTTTTCCCTGTATTTTTCCCTCGGGGCGGCCCGGCTGCCTGCGTCCCGGCGGGATGCGCTTCTGTGTCAAAGTCACAGGAACGGCAAAGTGTCCTGGAGCAGTTCGGGCTTCCATTTTGAAATTCCACCAATAAAGGGATCCTCCCTCGTTCTCCTGCATCCCCCGGTGCCCTGCCCGGGCCGTGCGGGCCGGGGGTGCTGTTGTTTGCATAAGCAGCTGCCGGCACCGGCCGCTCTGGGGCTCGGGCGTGCAGGAATTGCACAGAAATGCCGGCAGACCTGGCGGGATTCGCGTTACGTCTTATCAGACCGGCACTTCCTGGGCGAAGTGGATGCGATTAAAAATCATTTCTAGATTGTTTCTCCCCTTAGTTGATAGTTGTTGCAGTGTCTGCTGTTGGGATTGCAACTGTCCTTCATACAATCTTTTATGGAGTGGAAGATTTTACTGTCGGACAGTGCTTTTTCACTTTGCATGCAGGATTAATTGACCTTTATTAATTTTGCCTTATTTTTCTTACTTGTAACCCTAAAAATCCCCCAAACCAGTGCTTTCAATCTCCATTTTTAGTTGCACTATAGAGTATCAAATAATTTCCCAGGAACAGCATTGGCTGTAAAGAAAAGTTGAATGTTTACAACTCTTGTCATAAACCCATCACTCTGGTCTTACTTTAGCCTTCTGTGGGCTTATTTGGATTCATGTTTTCCTCGCAAACAGATGAATTCATGGAAAAGCATTTCTCTTGTCCTTACACTCGATCTGTATTTTTACCAGTGAAGTTTGGTTTTGAAGGTTTTTTGGGGTTATAGAAGGCATATTCTGTTTGGACTTCAGATTCTTCTTCTTCTGTTCACAGCTGAAGGAATATCAGCAGAAGAACAGCCCTGGAGCAACTGCAGGAACTAAGAAAAAACGCAAAACTAAAGAAGGCAGCAGACCTGCGACTCCCACCGCTGATGACCAGCAGCCTCCAGAGAATGTGAGTGTCTCATTCTTTCTCTCAAGTCATTTGCCACCTCCCTCTTCTTTGGTTTTCTGGGCAGTCTGACCAGAGCTGGAGGAGGTTGTGCCGGGGTAAGGGCTGAGGTGTGCAGGTGCTGTGTGCAGTGTGTTACAGCAGTTGGCACTGCCTGTTCTGGAAGGTGCAGCTGGTGTCGGGGTCTGTCCCCTGGTGCCCTGGGTGTGCCCAGAGCTGCTGGGCTGAGGCGTGTGGTCCTCACGAGCTGGACGAGGCTGGTTCCCTGGCTGCCTTGGATTGATGTTTTCTCTCTGCCCTTCTCTGAGCCGTTTCTCTTTCCCCTTTTCTTTCGCCTCCTGTAGATTCAGAACATTCTGAAGGTGCTGGTGTCAGACCTTAACCGCTCCAATGGGGTAGCCATACCCTCATTGGACAAGAGGAAGGTGAGGCAGTGCTTGTGTCCCTCAAAGTGACTCTCTCTCCCTCCTGCATGCTTCGGGTTCTGTTCACACTGAGCTCCATCTCTGGGACGGAGCCTTGTCCTCACACATCCATTGTCAGTCGCTTCAGTTTTGTTGTTGTTTTTATTAACATGGAGCTCTTTGTTACCATTGCTTGTTAAGTGCTTGTTGCCTTCTGGTTTGTGTCATAGTTAACATGTCAAAAAGCGAACCTTGTCAAAAAGTCTTTTTTGAGACAGCTGAGCTTGGAGGAAAACAGGAATTTGGGGTGAGGCAATAAACTCATTTAACAGCCAAGGAAAAGTGCACTATGAAGAGAGGTAGTGTTTCCTTAGTCTGTATTTCTCCTGCTGTGAGTGTCATTGCTTTGTTTGCTGCAGCTTGGTTTGTGAAGGGCATGTTTGTGCTCATCTCTGGGCAAACAGCTGCACTGCTGGTTATTCCAGCCACCCCTTCCATGACAGGCGATGGAGCTGGCACTGGTGATGTACAGTCTGGCAAGGACCAGGGCTGTAAATATGCTTAGGCAGGAAGTCAAATACTTCAAAGCCAGGCATGTACAGGCTTCAGCGTCTTTACATTCCCAAGATCCTGAAGAGGAAAGGGCAGGAAGTATGCCAAGAAGCAAGAGAAAGGTGTTCAGGAGCAGACGTGAACAAACAAATTTTAAAAATATTTATTTTCAGACAGTCAGTTTATTTAAAATAAGGCCCAAACTGTGATAGGGACTCAGAGAAGTCAACTTCTGTAGCGCAGAATGTTCCAGTTTTGTTGTACCAAAGCTCTGATTTTAATTTTCACTTGCATCAGTTTGGTAGCTTATTTCCCTACCACTGTTTCACTGTAGTTGTCATAAAGTAGCTCATTGTTATATTTACTGCATATCCATGTGTCTCCAGCAATAAACATAACTATAGTAATTGCATGGGGTACCTGACAGATGAAGGGAAATCTGCAAGGTGGAATGGAATTCCCTCTGAGTTGCCTCTTTTCCTTTTATTTCTTTTGTGTAATAGTACATCTGACACACAGAGTTCCACCAGCTGGACTGTGCTGTGTAGGTCTGTACCAGCAGAACTTGACTGAAGACACACTGCCAGCTTTTGGGGTGCTGGGTGTGCCTCAGAAAACTTGTGTTGTGACTGAAGTGTCACTGTTGTCCTGGAGACTGTTTTCAGTTAATACTTGTAAGCTCAGAGTAAGTTAAATATTGGAGAAAAAGACTTGTTTCCCATTGGAGGGTGACATGAACAGAAGTGGTCCAGTGTTGTTGCTGAGGTGACATTTGGCTTTGCAGTGAAGGCCTATCTGTGTCCACAGCTTTAGTCATGTTCTGCAAAGGGAGAATTTATTGCTCAATTCATTCTTGTTTCCCTGTTTTGTTGTTTTGGTTTTTTTTTTCTCTTTTCCTCAGAGATACAGTTTGATCTGATTGGCTATTACACAATTTTTGGAGAGTTGTGCCTGGGGTTTTAGGAATTATTTGAAAACTAATCTTTAGCTGCAATATGTAATGAAAGAACAATTTCTCATTCCAGTTGCTGTCTAGTAAAAATCCTGAGTCAGGAAAATGCTGTTTAGAAACTTGATGCTCATAGGGCAGAAAACCCTTGGCAGCTGAGCTGCTGCTGCTGCCATTGGTGTCTCATGTGAGGCAGAGCCCTCCCTTCTCTCTCACTTCAGCTTTCTTGGCTCTGAACCAGAGGAGAACCAGCAAAGTAGAAGCCTTTGTGTGAAAACAAACTGATCCTACTACCATGCTAAGCTGAGCAGACTTACTGTCTTTTTATTTTACATTACTGGATTGTCACAATGCATAATTTCTGTATAAGTGTTCTGCTTCTAATGCTTTCTGTTTCCAGCAATTGGATTGTTCAAATAGTTTTGGGGGTTTTAACAGTTTATTACAAAATTGCTCCTTGCAGAGAAAGGAGGAGTTCTTGTGGTTAAGGAACATTGCTGGTTTCTGCATCTTGGAAGTGTTAGGCAGAAAGAAAGTTCTGATCAGGAGAAATGATCATTTTGAGATGCTCTGGAGAATTAATTTCTCCTGTCCCTCTGATGTTTATATTGATGAGTATATGATTGATAAAGGTGAAGCAACCTTTAGCTGGAAGAATTGAGGGAGTTCCTGACTTTTCTAATAAACACCTAACATATATTGCTCCTTCAGAGCATCAGTACCTTTCCTGCAAAAAGAAATTCAGAAAATTCTTGTTTTCCCTTTGTAGTCTTCCAACTTAGTGCTTTCATTAAATCTCTCCACTGTTGCTGTTTTAACCTTGCTGCTCAATTAGTGAGTGAAGGGCTGAGCAGGTAAACAGGGAATGCAGAGAGAGATTTCTTGGTTCTTATGGAGTGCCAAGAAGGAAGTAACTGAAGCAAGAGGGAACTCTTCCAGGTGGAATTGCAGAGAGCTACAGTATATTGGTGGGGCTAAACGCTGAAAGATTATCTCCTTTGTTTTGTTGTGTTTTTAAGTGATGACTTACCAGAGCTGGATGATGAAATCAATCAAATTGCTGTAAAACACAAGAGCACTGCTGGACCTTTATGGCTCTAGTGCTGTGCAAGGAGATGAAATGGTCCAGTGCAGTGTGGCTTCATAGAGGGGGCTGTAGATGCCATCCATCCTCCCACACAGGCTGGATGGGAACTTGCTGTCTAGAAATAGTTTTTTGGCACTTCTCTTTTCTATTTAGATTCTTCTAGTCATGGGATCCATGGCTGCAGCAGGGCCACAGGCACCTGCTCCCAGCCGCCCTCCCTCTGGCCTGTTCATAAATGTCCTGTTTCTAAACTGGTGGGTGATGGAATGCCACAAATTTCACTGAGTTTTAGACAGAGCACTTGAGTCTGACTAACCCAATTTTCAAGTAGTCACTCCCCTGTTCTTTTCCATCTTCATTTGCATACAGTGATCTGTGTTTTCCCCAGGAACACCTTGAAGGTGGTGCTTTTCAAAGTGCAGTGACATTTGGCTTTGCCCTTACTTGATTTTTGGTGAATCTTTTGCAGTGAATCTTGTGTGTGAACTTAGAGGTTGGGTGATATTATTGCCCTCTGTTAAAAAAGGGAGTTGGGTTATGGGACACTGGTTCTTTATGAGAGGACACACTCTGGGACAGTGTTTGTCTGTGGCTGATGCAGCCACCTCTTTGCTCTGGGGAGAACACAGGTTCCCTTCCACGTGTTTCTTAATGAGTGTTCACATCTGTCTGGTTTTCAGGCAGGCCACAAGGTGATGTGTTGGTGTGTTTGCTCACTTTGCATGGAGGCTGTAATCCTGTGCTGTGTTTTGTGACAGGCATACTTTGACAGTGATGTTGCCACTCGTAGTGCTGAACAGCTTGCTCCCGATGTCCCTGTGCTGTCTAACAGCAACAGCCTCCCTAGCTGTGCTTCTGTTCTGCCTGCTCCTGAGAGCATGCAGCTGACACAGGTTTGTGACTTATCAATACTGCCGTTGAACCATTGAATGTTGGTTAGTGACTCCACATTAGTGTGGAGAAAGACCTTCATAAATATGACATGACTAGTTCAGGTTTTCTCCTGCTAAAATACTACACTCTCCACTCTCCATGCAGTCATCTGTGTGTGAGAGCAGAGGGAGTATTAGCATGCACACATCCCTGCAACTTTCAAAGCTGTTTTGCTTCCCCTTCTCTCCTCTTTCATTAGCAGAAAGTACCTTTAATAAGACAGGTCTCCAGTCCAATCAGTCTGTATTTCCTTTTACTAATTGAAGATTCAGTTATAGTTTTTTTCCAGCAAAGTGTTGATTATCCTGATAAAAAGGAACAGCAGACATAAAGCCTGATACACTTGAATTTCTCTATTCCAGCAAACCCAGACTCACACCACTCAGAAATTATGTGTAAGCCAGGGCTGAGTTGGTGGTTTTAAGTTCATCTTCCTTTGGGAAGCAGTAATTACAGGAGCTGTAGAACTTAAGCCTAGTTGTAATCAAGGCTCACTGACACATTCATAAATGACACTCCCATCTTTTACAGGCGTGTAAGTTTTTATGTTTTAATCCACAGATGAATGAAGCTGAGGATCATAAAAATTCTTTGGATGAGAACAGGTGAGTGTCTGTGTTGGCTTTGCAAAAGGATCCCAACAAATTAAGGTTTTATCCCTGCCCAATGCTGTGCTGATTTGGGCAGCTCTCTGGGAGAGGTTTTCATTGCCAGGTCTTTGTTCCCAGGTCTTTCACATCGACAGAGGGTCTCCGTCAGTTGTCTGAACAACTCAATGGCCTGGTTTCCCAGGTACTCCTTTTCATCCATTTGTCTCATTAATTCTCTGGTGTTTGATGTGGAACTTTAAGCAGACAGCTCAAGGAAACACTCTTCAATCTCAGAGACGTCTGCAGCCATCCTACTAACTAATATGATACTTAAACATGAGGAGCAAAAAATCCTGGTTTAGGAATGTAAGATTTCAGCAGTAGGAAGAAAAGCAGAGTGGGATGAATGAATTGTATGTATTCATGGAAAGATGTACTCTTGATTTACTGGAAAAGAGTATGAAGTCTGAATAATTCACATCAGCTTGTCACAGGGGCAGCCAGCATCTATCCTGAGCCAGAAAAGTGTTTCCTGTGCCTGTGTGTGGTCGTTTGAAGTGACAGGTGCTATAAGGAGTGTTACTGTTATAATGGGATCTTACCTAAGAGTGATTTGCCTTGGGGACTGAAACTGACTGACTTGCTTTACTTCTAGTCAACATCATACGTGAATGGAGAAAGTCCTGTTTCTTCCACAAATATTAAGGAAATGGAAGTAAGTTGTTCTCAGTCTGTCATGTTTTTTTATTTTTACTTGCTGCTGTTGATCACTTGTTTGGATTCTGTGCTTACAGCAGTGTTAGTGAGGCCTACTGAATGCACAGGTCATATACATCACTGTGTAGTGTCAGCTGGGGCTGTAATGGGGTAGTTGTGATCACCACAGTCAGAGGCAGTTACTGGAGATGTTCCCAGTTTGGGGACTGGGATAATCTGGCTTCCATGCAACTGCAGTTCTTAATTCTGATTCACTTTTATGTCAAAATGAGGCTTCAGCAGAAACGGATAAAACAGGTTGACATCCCAGCTGCTTTTATTCAAACCACAGATTTTGTTTTGTTTGGAGAATCTGATTATATCAAACTGTGATAATGATTTATTTTTTCTGTCCTTTTTAATTATTGCTTTTTTCCTTCCCTTCTCCTCTTCTGCTCCTTCCTTTTTCTCCTATATGCATGTGCCCGTCAGACACGTTACCAGGAGCTGGCAGTAGCCCTGGATTCCAGCAATCTAACTAACAAACAGCTCGTTACAAAGATAGAGGAATTGGTAAGAAACAATCCAACCAACCAGTTTGACATTGTCTTTGCTGCTCCTCCACGCTCTCTGGGTGTCTGCAAGGTTACGGGTTCCCTCATGGTGCCACAAGGAAGGCTGCTTACACAGCACTTTGTGTGGAACAAAATGGGCTGGCTGGAAAACCTGTGAGAGGATCAAAGCCTAGGGCCTCTTGTGAGTGAGATGGCTCATCTGAGGAAGCAGAAACAGAGTTTTGTTGTTTCCATTTATGTGTGCTCTCTTGATCTTCTCATGCTGTCCCTGGATGATAAGCATCCTCATAAAACAGCTATTTCTGGTCCTGGTCTGAATCCTGAAAATACAGAATTCTGGTGCTGGCAGCAGTGTGAAAACCTGTTTCTGCAGGTGGTGATGCTGTTCTAAATATATCAGCAGAGTGGGAGCAATAGGTCCAAGAGAGCCTGGGGCTGTTTTCTGATCATATCCTCAGCTTCTCTTGGCACAATGAATGAACTGCTTTGTCCTGTGGCCTGCATGGATTCCTGCTGCTGCTTTTCAGCTCTCAGCCTTAACACTGCAAGAAATGCAGCTAAGTGGATCTGTTCCAGGCTGAAAAGAGCCTTTCTTGTGTGAAATACTTTCCCTCATTTTGTTCCTCTCTAAAGCTACGCTTTTCCCAAAGTTCAGCATTTCCCAGTGTACCCCATGACCCCTCTTTTTGTTTCCCTCTGTTTTATTTTTGGTTTTGGGTTATTTTTGTTCTTTTTGTGTTTTAGTTGGGCTGCACAGGTAGAGTGCATTGCCCACCCAGGATTCTCATTTTCTGTTTGTCTGGAACCCTGTAGGGCCTTTGCTGCATTTGTGCTCTTGCCTTTGCTTTTCCTGGTTATGTTGTGCGCTGGCATTGCTAAAATCAAAACCTCTTCACCTTTCCATCTGCAGTCATGTTTCAAAATGCACTGAGGCAGTAGTGGTAATAAAGAAACACCTTGGCCAATATTCATCATTTGGGAAAAGGAAAAAATAGTAATTACATGGTTACTTAAGAGACATCTGTGAGAAAACTGCCAGGGGGACAAGAGCAGCAAAGGGCAAACAGGGTTTGGTGGCAGCCTGGGCAGCCTTTGTCCCCTTCACACCTACAGATGCACTTTGTGCAGTCACAGTTCTCCAGTACTTCACCCATGAGACTGAAACTGGCTGGGACAGAATTATCCCTTTCCTTGCATCTGCCTTCAGCTCTGTCTCATTCCACCTTGGTGGGAGCCTGCCAACGTACGTGCAGCTCTGCATGACTTGGCCAGTTGTTAACTGGGATAGAGGTCTGAGGAATCACTTAGAGGAAAGGACTTTTGCTTTGGGATTTAGGTATTTATCTTTTATTGAAAGCATTTTTGCTGCTTTTCCTAACACACCAGTTTGACTATGATTAATTGCAGAGATGTGGGATATTGCAAGTTTAAACTGAAGTTGCTGGATGGTCAGATAGGAACATAAAGGGGTTTCAGCAGAGGTATTGGAGGAGAACTGTGATAATGTACTGGACAATGAAAAACATATCACATGTATTAGTGAAGGGAGCCTCAAATCTCTTAATACCTAAGATGCACTTCCTAGTCTTCTACAAAAATGGAAATTCTCCTTACATGAACTGGGCATATATCCTACTTCATCAAAGTGAAAATGTGTTTCAGCACTATGAGAATATTTTCTCTTAATATTGGTGCATCAATTTTCTTCCATAGAAACAGCAGAACCAAGAAGCAGTGAATCAGCTGGAGAAGGTAAAGTGTGTCCTATTTTTGGATAGATACAGAAATAGGTACCTGTTTCTTTGAGGAGTAGAAAACACAGTGGATTGTGGCACAAGTGTGCATGATCTTGTCTTGTGTTAGATTCAGTTTTATTTGTAGTATAAGGTTTAATGTTTTGACTTCACAAGTTGGGCCTGACAGGCAGCATTCTTATTTTGACCAAAGCTAATATTTAAATGCTCAAGTTGGAGGAGTGCAGGGGGGGCAGGAGGTTACAGTTCAGGTCCTTGCCAGGAGCTTCCATTCCAGCACTGCCACGTGTGTGCTGCAATGATTGCACTGTGCTGTCACTGCTGGTCTGGGATGGAAAAATGATTAAGTAGTTCAAAGAATGAAGATAAGCGTGTCTTTAAAAATACTGGCATCATTTGGATGCTAGAAATAGTAGCAATTAATTCCTGCTTTTTTAGTTTAACGTAAAACAAGGGTTAACTATCTGCATGTTTGTGCTGACCAAGCATTATTTGTTTCTACAGGAAAAGAAGGAGTTTGAACAGAAATTTAACAAAGAGCAAGCGGCACTGAGGGAACAGTTACAGGTAAGGCAGAGCCTCCCCTACAGTAATATCACCTGACTTCTGCTGTTTTGTGGATTACTGAGCACTCTCAGTCCTTATCCTGGAAGGCAGAAGTCCATTCCTTTAGCAAAACCACGAGTGTCAGCCAGACTGTACTTAACTGCAGGAGCTCTTTACTGAGTTGTCCTTTTGTGACAACAGTGATGTTGCAGTGGCAAGCAAAGAAGTTTTGTGCTGAGCTGATTTTCCTTTCCCAAAGGTTCATATCCAGACTATTGGAATTCTCGTTTCTGAGAAGTCTGAGTTGCAGACAGCCCTTGGCCACACTCAGCAGGCTGCACGGCAGAAATCAGGTACGTGACTGTGTCTGCAGCTCGGGCTGGGGGTGAACTGTGGGTGTCAGGTCACAAGTAGGGCAGTTGGTGGCAGCCAGCTCACAGCACTCCCTGACCCCTTCGTGAGCAGCCTCTGGCACTGCTGCTGTCATCATAGCTGCCCCCAGATTGCTCTCATGGCAGTTGAGGTTCTTCTGTGCATCACTAAAGCCCTGTCAGCTCTGCTGGGCCTGATGACTACCCCAGACTGTTCCTTTCTAATTCTTTTAAAACTTGGTTCCCCTTTCCGCCCTGCCTCCCACACAGCTGTCAAGTTAATCTAGGTCTTAGCTGAGCCTTTTAGTCTGAACTGCATTTGAGCAATTTATTCTAATAGAAAAAAACCAAAAACAAACAACATAGTGTCTATTGTTCTGCAAAGGAAGTTTCATCATCTCCCTGTAAAAGTGAGGCAAGTAGAGAGAGCTGTGTGCCCAGGGCTGTTGGTGAATCACCTGCAGAGCCAGGAGCGGAGCCAGCTCTGATGATTTACTAAGTTCTGTGCTGCCTGAAGAGCTTGTTGACAAAGTAGAAAGTGCTGTTCAGCCAGTTCCAAAATGCTTCTTGTGGTCTAGCCTCAACTGCCTGTGCTCTGCCTTGTGCAGGAGAAGCTGAAAGCCTTGCTGCCCGTTTGCACTCGTCTCGCCAGCGGGTCTCGGAGCTGGAGCGCACTTTGTCCTCCATCTCCATGCAGCAAAAGCAGTCAGAGAAGGTAAGAGCCACCTCTGTTTGTGCTTAAAGCAGCTCTGCCTTTGGCTGTTTGCTTAACACTGCTGCCAAGTCTGCAGTGCCTGCTTGGAGAAGAGGCAGACGTTAACCTTGGTAATTGTTAATTAACCTTTTAAAGCTGTGCATTCCCCATGGTCAAGGCAAACTTCATTCAAGTTTCTGTGGCTAATCATATGGTCCAGTTGGTGTCCTCAGATCTGGCACCTCATTCATTAGTCTGGCAGCTCCACACAAGAGAGATACCTTGTCCCAGAAGTCTCCATCAAACACACACTTTAGTATTGTCTTTAATCCAGAAGTTTACAGAAATACTTGTAGCATCATATTTGAAAAGACTGAGCAGACTTATTCCTGGAAAATTCAGGAGGTTCTAAGCAAACCTGTCCTGAGGTTTTTGCTAAAGTTATGACCTTTTCTGTTTTAGCTGATCTGTTAAAGGTGAAACTAAGTATTTTTTAAATACCTTATTTGTTTGGCTGAAGTCTATAGATGAATCAATAATTTCTTTTTTCTCCAGCATAATAAAGAGTTAGTGAAGGAGCGAGACAACCTGAAACTGGAACTGTACAAACGAAGGTAAGTCCCCTCTGCTTATTACTGCAGAAGAGCCCCAAAACAAGTGGCAAAGACCACAGGTGGCGACTTGGGAGGCTGGATATTCAATTTGGAAAAAAATAGTCACTAGATGTGATGTTTCTGTGATTCTAGCTGCCAGAAAGCACTGGTTTGTAAATTTATGACCTGGACATCAGCAGACCCAGAGCCACTTTAATTTTTTGTTTGTTTTAGCAAAAGTAGTGAGGAAATAAAACAGCAGAATTCAGAGCTATCAGAGAAAGTTCACTCCCTGGTGTCCCAGAACTCAGCTATGAAGTTGGATGTGGAAGATTTGCAGAAGAAATTGGAAATGGCTGAACTGATGATTCAACAGGTGAGGGCAGAGGACACTGATGACACTGCCACACTTCCTTCTGAGAGAGGGACCAAGTCAAATTCTTGGCTTTAAAGAAAGGCACAAAATCTCATCAAGGCATCCTTCTAGAAAAAAGCTTTCAGCAAGGCTTCAGGGGAACAGAAAGCTTCTGTTTCAGTATTCTCTAAGGTGTTGGAACTGTAAATTGATTGAAAAGGTCACTTGATTGAAAAGCAATGTGACATTAGTCTGTTAAAACTGTTGTCAAGTGAGAAAGGGTGAAACGTGGAAATACAGTGACTTTTCTGATTGTATCTGTTCAGGATTTTGGTTATTTAGTTGTGCAGTCTCACTGAGTACCCAGCTGAGTAGGGGTGGTGCTTGTAGCCACCAGTGGAAGGTGGTGAATTGGACAGGGGCAGCTTGAAGTCAGCTGGGGCAAGAATGCATGGAGCCAGCAGGTCAGAGAGCAAGCCTGGTGTAACCCTGAGCCTGGGAGGGAAAAAAATGCTCTGATTTTTATTCCTAGACTGTGTCTTAAGTTACCCTTGAAATTAAGCCAACTGTTGCTCTTCTGGGAAGAGTGCTGTGCCTCAGCTGAACCAGCCTTGATGCTCATTCCACTGACGTGCCCCAGACACTGGCTTTAAATTCCTGACATGTCTGACAGCTTTAAGGTCACAGGCTTTTATACTGTCTGACATGGCTGTATAATGATGACTCTGGAAATGCACAAAATTTCTGAGCCAAAGTTTGATTGAATTGTATTTTCTTAATCAAAAAAATAGTAAATGTAAAATTAGTAGGGAGGAGCCACCCAGTTCAGCCGTTTTTACAGGACTAAAATTTCAGCTTTTTGTTTTTAATCTCCCTATTTTTTCACACTGAACTTCACTATGAGTTGGAGCACTTTAAAAACTATAGAAGATTACAACATAGATCATGTGGCAGGTTACTCTCAGCAGAAGGCTGTGCAGGAATTGAGCATTAACATTTCGCCTTAACTTTCTGATTTTTGTAACAGTTCTCAAGCCAGGGAGGGAGTCTGGATGCAAACCAGCAGCTGCAGATGGTTCTGGAGGAGAAGGCAAGCCTGGAAACCCAGGTAGCTCAGGTAAGAGGTTGTATGAAATATGATCCTTGATGTCTGTAAGGAAACTTGTGGGGCAGAAAAACGTAGTCTGAGCTTTGCACTAACACTGGTTTCTTCAAGTTCTATCCCTTAAACCAAATTCACTTAGCTAATATGATGTTGTTTGATTTTATTTTGAACAGCTCTCAGAGTCACTCCACCAGCTGCAGGCAGAAAGAGATCAGTATGTGGAGAAACTGAGGGAGGAGGGAAGTGTTTGGCAGCAGCGGGTGCAGCAGCTCTCTGAGCAGGTAACCCCAGGGGCAACATCCCAGCTCTGGACAAACACAGGCAGCAGGAAATGTCCCATGAGCATTGTTGTGATTTTCATTTGTGTGGCCCTGCAGGTCCACACAATGGCAGAGGAGAAGGAGAAACACATGGCCAGAATTCAGGAGCTGGAAGACAATGTTACAGAGCTGCTGAGCACATCAGGTAGGGCTTCCAAAGTGGGGCTTCCCACTGCAGAGTGGAGCTGGAGAAGTCTGTGCTGCTGTGCAGATGCTTCTGCACAGGACCTGCAAATAGATCTGATGCTGGGAAGGCAGATGAAGACCAGGTGACCCTAAGAACCCTTTTCTCCTGGGAAACAGCAAGTGAACTCCTGCAATGCATGGGCCAGCAGGCTGCTCATGTCTGTAGTATTGGCCTAACTGTACTGTCAGCCTCTCTGGCCCAGGAGTTTGGGAAGGCAGGATGCTCCTGCTAGGGCTGTGAGGGAGTCAGCAGCAGACAGCAGGATGCTGTGCTTGGGTTTGGGGTAGGTTTGCTCTTTGTTCCTCTCAGTGCTGTGCACTGAGGATTGGATAGTGCAGCTGGTGATCCCTTCTGGGTCACAGAGCCCAGTGGGCTGGGGTGTGCTTTGTGCATCCAGCAGGGATTTTCTCACCCAGCCGTTCTCCCTGTGGCTGAGCCCCTTGTGATTGCATTTCCTCAGCAGTGAAGCCCATGGACATCGAGCCTCCCTCTCCGCCGGGGCCCACGGCGGCAGAGCTCAGTCTGCAGGAGGAGATGCAGCGGCTGCAGCAGCAGCAGGAGGAGCTGCAGGGGCAGTACCAGGCCCAGGTGCGTGACAACGAGCAGCTGAGCCGCCTCAACCGCGAGCAGGAGGAGCGGCTGCTGGAGCTGGAGAAGACAGTGCAGCGCTACAGCGAGGAGGCTGCGGACAGGCAGCAGATCCTGGAGGACATGCAGAGTGACAAGGCCACAATCAGCAGGGCACTGAGCCAGAACAGGGACCTAAAGGAGCAGCTGGCTGAGCTGCAGAATGGGTTTGTCAAACTGGTAGGTCTCTTCTGTGCATTTTTTCCCACTGCTTCCCTCACTGGTGCAATCCTTGTGTAGTGCAGATGTGAAAACCTGGCAGCAGTGTTATCCATCTCTTACCCTCTGAGACTGTGGCTGCTCCATCCTTTGACATGTACTGCCATACCACGAGATTCCCTCCAGTTCCTTACTCCCTCACGTGCTCTAGCACATGAACCAGTATCTTTGTCCAGAACTGTTTCCTTTTCCTTCTCATTCCCTGGCAGTCAGGCTGTTTCTGTCCCTGGCTATTCCTCCTGTTGTTTTATTTGAAGATACCTATTTCCTGTTCCCCTGTACTTGCCCATGAGGAAGTCCTCAACAGTATTCCCTCCTGCTGCTGTCATTCTTACCCATCCTGGAGCTGATTCCTTCCTCTTGCTTTGCTTCTCTCAGTGTAACACTTTCCCCTCTGGGGTCCTAGCAGCCTGACACATGGTCTAGCTGTTGTTTTTTTTTTTCTTTAGTCCTTTTTGAACTCCTTGTTTTTGAATGTCTGTGGCTCTCTTTGGGATATTCATACCACCCATCTGCTTTGGAGCTGACAGGCTGCATGATGTGCCAGGCCTCTTCTTGGCACTGTCCCAGCACTGATTCCCCAGGCTCTTTCCTTGCTCTTCTCCCATCTTCTGAACCTTTCTGTAAGTTATTTACTGTCCTAAACATCAATTTATGACCCTCAGTTACAGTCCAGAAAAACACAAGGCATGGCACCCTGCTGTACTGGGATCTAACGTGGTTTATTGAGAGCCTGTTCCATGGTGGCTGGGGCAGTTCTGTTACACAGTTGTGTTTGTCTTGCAGACAAATGAAAACATGGAGGTCACAAGTGCCCTACAGTCAGAGCAACACGTAAAGAAAGAGCTGGCCAAGAAGCTTGGGCAGCTGCAGGAGAACCTGGCGGAGCTCAAAGAGACGGTGAGCACCAGCAGGGGCATGGCAGGGCTGGATTGTGCAAATTGCTGGCAACTTCCCAGGCACTGATGGAAGGCTGGAAATGGGCATTGTAAAGATCCAGCTGGGAGCCTTCCCCTATCATCTGCTGACTGATGTGGGGACCAGCATGTGGGGGCAGATGGTGGCTGTCTGCCCGGTTGGTGGCTTTGGGGCAATGTTGACAGTTTGGATCATGTCACCCAGATCAGCTTTTCAGGCACAAAGGGTTTGATGTGGTGGTTTGATCTTGTTCTCCCAGCTGGAGCAGAAGACACAGGAGGCCCGTGGGCTGCAGGAGCAGCGGGACCAGTGCTACAGCCACCTGCAGCAGTACACCCTGGCCTTCCAGCAGCTCGCTGCCGAGAAGGACGAGCTGCACAAGCAATTCCTGCTTCAGACACAGCTCATGGATCGCCTGCAGCACGAGGAGGTCCAGGGGAAGGTGACAGTGGAGATGCACCTGAAAGAGCTGCAGCAGACGAAGGTAACAGTAAAAAGGGACAAGTGAAAAGATGGGAGGTAATAAGGGAGAGATTTAGCTAGTCCCTTCCAGACTGGGCTGTTCTGTGATGCTGTGATTACACCCTGTGTCCTACAGATGAGTGGTACCTGTCTGGAGCTGAAGTACTGCTTGTGTGTTTGTGTGTGTGGTGCTACTGTCTGGAGTGACTGTTTGCAATCTGGCTTGTGCAGGCTTTTGTGATCCTTTGCTTCTCTCTTGCAGGAAAGTCTAGAAGCTGTAGCCAAGGAAAACAAAGAGCTGCAGGCCCAGATCAGTCAGCTGGCAGCAGAAATGGAGGGCAGGATTTTGCACCAACTGGAGGGTGAGTGGCTGCATCAGGGAAGAGGCAGAGCTGGGTTCTCTCCAGCATTGCCTCCTTGTTCACCTTCTTTCTTTTACAGAAGGCGATGAAGCTATGACTGAAGAAATCCAAAAACCTTCTCTTGTGGTCCCAGAGAAGTTTGAAAGCCATGAAGAAATGGTGAGTCTTAATGAGTAGAAAAAGCCTTTGGTTTTCATTCTAAACAAGTACCTAGAAAAGGAGACTGGTTCAATTGTAGAGGTTTATCAGCTGTTACCCTGCCAGCTGAGTGCAGTCATGAGGGAAATGCAACAGTTCCTTGTGCATAGCAGCAAAGCCAAGACTTCTGCAGCATCCTTACAAAACAGGCTGGAAGTCTGGCAGTGGTTTCCTTATGATGACAACTCAGCTGGCAGAGCAGCTCTTTAATGGGGCTTTGATGATGATGTTCACTTTAGTTTGGAAGGCAACTTGGAAATGGTGTCAAATATCTACAAGATTTATCTGCAAGTACAGTCATAATACTGCAGTCAAACAGCTCTCAAGGGACCCAGTTTTTAACCTGCACTAATTGGGAATGAGAAGAGGCAGTAGCTGCTGCCTGGCTTAGTTCCAGGGCGGTCACATAATTCTTTGGTTTCACACCCATAACTAAAATGGGGTAAACTGTTACTCTGTCCTGAGATGCACCATAGATCCTGCTGAACAGAGGGGAAGCACTAATGTCCACATTCTGAAATTGTTCCTAGGTGACTTTCGTGACCTCTGCCATGTCCCAAGTGGAGCAGGAGCGAGAAGATCTGAGGAAGCAGCTGGCTGCTCAGAAGCAGCAGTGCAGAACCCTCCTGCAGCAAATCACGGCTCTTCGGCAGGAGCAGCAACATCACATCACACTGGATGGAGGTAAAGTCTCTGCACTTTGGGACAGTGTGACCAGGAGGTGCTGGGCCAGCTGGCCATGGCTGCTCTGAGACAGACCTTTGGGTCTGTGAGTGCATCCTGCCCCTGGAGAAACTGTAAATTGCACACATCCCTTTCCAGGCTCCATTATGGATACTGTTCCAGTAGAGGTTCACGAGGCTCTGAAAAGTGCCATGGACAAGCTACAGGTAAGCAAAAGAATCTCATGTTGTTTCAGCCCTATTAAACTGCTCAGCCAGACTAGGATCCAGTGTCAGACAAACACAACACAAGCAGATTGTAGGGGAATAAGCAGCAGACGTTCCATAAAAAGATGCTCCATCCTAAAACGCTTGCTCACAGCCTGGTTGTAAAGGAGCAGCATTTGTTCCCCAGGCTCAGACCAGAGTCAGGGGGTGTTACCTTTAGCACAGGTGCTGTCTGTACGTGAGCAGCCCAGGTGACTGACCCCCCTTTGTGTGTGCAGTTGCGTTTCACGGAGCTGATGCGTGAGAAGGCTGATCTGAAGGAGCGTCTGGAGGAGCTGGAGCACCGCTGCATCCAGCTGTCTGGAGAGACTGACACCATTGGTAAGTGTAGGCAGCACCAGCACAGGCCAGAGCTTGCTCAGTGCCTTATTTATAGGGGGAGCAGATCTCCAAAGAGCTTTTGGAGCTGGAGCCCTCAAACTACAAAGCCTTCTACTGTAATGTCATCTGCTGCTGTGTAACTGGGCTAGGTCTCCACTCCAGGGCTGGAATTCTGGGTCCTCATGCCTTGTACCTCACTATCAGGCTTGTACCCCAATCTTGCAGACACTCCTGAAGCTTCTCTTGTGTTCCAGGGGAGTACATTGCACTGTACCAGAGCCAAAGGGCAATCCTCAAACAGCGGCACCAGGAGAAAGAGGAGTATATCAGCAGGTTGGCTCAGGATAAGGAAGAGATGAAGGCAAGGACTCTTTTCTGTGGTACTACTCCAAGCAGGGTGGGCTGGGGAGTGCAAATCTTTGTGTGTTCATTTGCTAACTCTGTGACAGGAGTAGAACTGCAAACCTCAGTGGTGTTTTTGTGTGCATGTTTCATGGGCTTTCCTTTACTTTGGTACAGGTGAAACTACTGGAACTGCAGGAGTTAGTGATGCGCCTGGTCAGGGAAAGAAATGAATGGTACAGCAAGTATGTAGCAGCTGCTCAGAACCCAGAGCTGCTGGCAAGCCAGACTGAAGGTGTGCTTCCAGCAGAGAGGCGCATTGAGCTGAACGCCACCGACGGAGCAGGTGAGCTGCAGCCAGGACAAGCTCTGTGCAGGGGGAGCAGCCCCTGCTCTCAGCCTGTTGTGTGGATGGGAGGAGTGACCTGCCTGCCTTGTCTGTGCTCCTTGCAGGGTTACGAGAGGTGAATCTGTCAGATGAAGCAGAACAAGAGGCTGCGGTTCATCAATCTGGTTTTCCCCCTGCTGACAGTAAAGCTGCTCAGCCAAACCAAGAGGACCCCACGGCAAAGCAAATAATGCAGCTGCTCAGAGAAATCCAGAACCCTCAGGAGAGGCTGGGCTCCCTGCTGGAAAACCCATGCATTCCCTTCTTCTACCGTGCGGATGAGAACGATGAGGTCAAAATCATGGTAGTTTAAGTGGTGCTATATCTTATTGACGAGTTTCTGTGGGCCTGAAAGGACCTGATGGACTTGTACTTGCCCACACCTCTGCTCAGTGCCCTTGGTGAGAACAGGTTCCTAAAGACATCAGTAAAGAGATTGTATCAGATGGAACTCAAGCATCAGACCTCATGTTCTCTTTCTCTTTTCTGTTACTTGGTGTGCTTGGAGTACAGGCAAACTCTTAACTCATCCTGGGAGGCAGCTGGTGCTGCCACATCACCTAGGCCAGGCCCAGACTGAGGGCAGAGGGAGTCCATGACTTTTGGCAAAATGACTTAATCCCTTGTCCCAGACTCTGCTGCCACAGGAGCTTCACACGGTTCTGATCCATCACTCATGCCTGTTATCGGCCCAGTTCCTTCCAGGGCTCCCAGAGTAACTAACTGTTCTGGTAATGGACTCTTTGGACTCTCAGCAGGTTGGGTTTGTTTTCATACCACGTATCCTGAACTGCCCCTTGCTGCTGCAGCCCTGCCTCTTGCACCTGTATTTCAGAACAGGCCCCAGCAAGCGGCTCCTGGGCAGCACAGCCCTGCCTGTTCTCATTGCCAGGGGAAGGGACCGACGGGAGCCTTGAGGGGTCTTTTGGTTACTTGATAAAGCTTTATGTGATTCTTGGGAGTGGGGTGGAAATGTAACTGCACTTTGAAGGATGATGTGTTTCACTTGTATGTGTCTGAAGGTTTTATTTATTTTAAGAAATGGGAGAAAAAAGTAAAAGGAAACCACTTAATAAACATGCTTCGTTTTGAATTTCTGAACTTCAGGGGTTCTAGTTCTCCACCCCTGAACTTTCCTCTTCTCCCATTTTGGTAAGGATTGCAGGAGATGAGTGGAAACCAAGATCCCATAGTCCATGTTTAAGGTCCTGGGACATACAGCAGCAAGGGTGGTTGTACCTGGCCCTGCCCTGAAGCCATAGCCCTGACTCTAAGGAGAAAATAGAACATGGAAAGAGGAGAGCACTCCCTAAACAGCAGCAAAACAAATCTGGATGTGGAAGTTTATGCCATGTGAACTGCATGTGGATATCCTGCAACTGAATCTGCATTCAAGCAAGAACTGCCTGTTCTTAGGATGGGTGGTGTCAACAGTGGAGTTTTGAGGGGAACCACAGGGGAGGTTAAAGGGACCTGATCACTGGAGCTGTGTGATCAAACACAGGAGTTTGGGCTGCTGCCTGAAGCAGCATCAGCTGCCACCCTGTCACCTGCCCAGATACCAGCACAGGAACACAGATTTGTGTCTGTTTAACAGGAGAGATGGTTCATTTCTTCATGTCCAAGCTGGTGAAGCTTTACAGCAGCACAACAGAGCTTTCCTTCTACTGCCAAAGGCAGATCCTGTTCATATCTTGCTATTTCCAAATACAAATGAAAAAAAGGTGTACACACAGCACAATCAGTGCTTTCCTGTGAGCCCCCAGGGGAAGCTGGTTTTTGAACTCCTTTCATTGAAATGGCACAAGTGGTGTCAGTCTCTCCTCAGCACAAGTGACTGGGCTCCCCAAGCATGGGGTATGTACATTCTGTATCTGTGTAAAATGGTGTATATTCCTTGAAGAGAGACTAGGCCTGTTCAGTATTTACTGCTGCTCAGGCTATTCATAAATCTGTATCATAACTAACAGGGGAAGGGCTGTGTGTGATTTAAGACAGAGTATTATTGTAAAGGGAAGAAATAGTTACTGGGTGTTCACTAAAACTGTAAGGGAAACAAGACCAGTGAAGAAAGTCTGTGGTCTGTTGCAGAGGTGACTTAACCCTGTTACAAATTTGCTTTCTGAATAAACTTATTCAGAGGGGCACTGACTAGAGGTATTTCTTCTGCACAGACCACCTTGAAATGTGGCCAGAAAAAGAGAAGAATGAATTCTTTATTGAAAGCACCTGCCCTGACAGTGATGCTGTTTTTACTGAGCTTTGATGAATGTTTTCTGTACAGACTGCTGACAAGCCTGAGAGGTGGCTCTTGGCTAACATTTCATATCCAGATTCATTTTTTACCCTGACCCCTTTCAGGAGTGATTCTCAGACCTCACCTTTACTGAACGTCCACTTGCTTTGCTCCAGAAGCACGATAAGCAAAAATCCCTTTTAAGAAGCAATTTGTGTGCAAACTCCCACCTTCTGTATGCCCCATGTCTGAAGCACTTCCACACAATTCTCTCTGCACAGGGATTTACCTTTCTGCACCTGACAAGCTGTTTCACTCTACTGCAGCTCCTGGACTCTCAGTGCTGGTGCAGATCTGCTCCACCTTCCCTATCAGTGACAGCCCCTGCTTGTATGTACAGCTTGTTACCTCTGTGGAGTGAAAGGAGCAGGTTGTAATCAAACACAGCTTGAAAACCACCCAGAGAAAAAGCAAGAGAAAGAGATGGTTTTATTCTAGTCATGGAGACCTTCATTATACAGAAATGAGAGTTTATTTCATCCAATAAACAAGAGTGACAGGTAGATCACAAACTGCATCACAGCTACTACCAGCACTGAGACAGTTCACCCACAAGTCTGGGGTAATACAATAACCCAACTGCACACAGCAGAGAATTTAACAATCAGCTCAAAAACTCAACATTGGGATTTGGTTAACTTTTTGGATGTGTGTGTATATATATATATGTATATAGATATTCTTTTCCTACTTAAGTATTTCCTAAAATTCACATGGAAGCACAAATGGCTTTTAACACCTGGACATATATAGATTTTTCATCTTATATATATATTTATAGATATTTATAACAGTAAAGATATGTTTCTCATTACTACAATATACTTGTTTAACTCCTTTAAGCAGCTGGGAAGAAAAAACCAAAAAACCCCAAACAAAAAAAAAACAACCCCAAAAACAGTTTCACTACAATCACATCTGATATGTGTGTGTCACAAATTACAAACAAAACAAGCCATGTGTGAGATTCGAGTCAGACCATTCCAGGACAGAACAGCTAAGAGGCAGGCAAAGAGTCTCAGAGCAGGCCTACATGTCAAATGGTGGTTTTGGGCTCTCCGGGCGGGCGGGACTGGCCTTACCCGGCCGGCTGGAGGTTAAAGACAAGAAAAACAAAGAAAAAGGGAAAGGGAAGGAGAAGGGGGAGAAGTAGTAAAACAATAGTTAAAATACAGAAAGGAACTGGCATCAGAACAATAGAGGATCCACAAGAGAAATTAAGAGTTATAGCACTGAAATGAGAGAACTGCAACAGGAATCAGGCCTGGAGGACAGCCTGCGACACAGGTTCATTTAGCTCCAGTAGAAACATGACATCTGAGATGTACAGGGTTGATATATTTTTTAATTCTCAAGTAGGTTTTTTTTCGTTGCTTTTTTTTTTTTTTTAAATACATGTAGCATGAAAATAAAAACCAAACCTTAAGATGAGTTGTGATCAACAACGGTTACAAGTTTCCCCAAACACGTACCATCCACATGCAAGAAAAGGCTACGGAAGAAGTCACCACAGTACCCCAAAAACACTGGAAGATGTGCTTAGTTCAAAGCAGTAATATTTTCAACAAAACACCACACAGCAAACTCCCTGAAACATTTGGCTGTCCGTTTGCAAGGGGGGAGCAGCGTGTCTATTCCCCTCGCCCTGCTGGGTTCAGGAAAGTCAGCCAAAAATGGTGATGCAAGACAACTGCTGGCAGGAGCCAGTGTGTCCCCAGTAGGAATGGCCCGGCTCCAGGAGCCGAGGGTGAGCAGGTCCATGAGCTCCCTGCACGCTGAGGTGTGTGCGCTATCTCAGACTTCACTCTGGCAGGACTGGGCTGATCCATTGATTCCCCCCTTTACTCATTTCCCTGCCTCACTTTGATATGAAGTTGATTGCACTGTTCCCAACACGAAGTTTTTGCACCTTAGAAGTCAAGCTAATACACAGGACATTTAATCTGTTCCTAACAGGTGTCATGTGTTTTGACAGCGTATTTTTGCTAAGCCACGCTTTTGTCTTAAACTACAAGGAAAGAAAACAGCTACAGCTCAGTCCTGGGTGCTACAGCTAACTGGTGCAGGCAGGACACTTATCCAGGCTAATGGAATTACTGGACGGACAGCCACCACTTGGACCTAGGGATGTCCCTGTGGCTGATCTCTCCAAGGAGCCTGTGTACTTCAGGGATCCATGCCACTGAATGAAGGCTACTCTATGCTCACAAAGCAATACAGGACGCACGAGCGAAGACGAAGAGCTCAATCACTAGGCTAGAGTTTTACGACACACCGGGGAGGGGTGGTGGGAGGCAGGGATGTGGGATGGATGACAGGAGTGACTGTGGCTGTGGAAGGGAGGGTGGAATGGGGAAGCCACCAGCACGGCACTCGTCGCCAGCTGTCTACAGCCTCAAGTTATAAATCTAAGAGGGACGGTTCAGCCGGTCGGATTATGGTAGGTCGAGTAGGTGAGGCGGGGCCCCTTCTGCTGTGAAAAAGCAGGAAACAAAAACAAGAGAACACACACTGTGGTTAGCACAGCAATTGCAGTCACAACCACACATGCTTCTCCACTTCACCTGAGCCAGCAAAAGAATCCAACCTGCGGCACAAACCCCCAGAGAGCAGCTCCACAGAGGAGACTCACAGGCTTCTACCTGGCCTCACACTGGCCTTTCTGCACAGCACAGATCACCAGTAAAGCAATCCCCTGGACTGCCAGTTTTGCTTCCCTCTGAAATTTGGAAGTGCAGAGATTTAGTGCCAGTAAGTGTCCTGGCTGTGGGACGAGTGGAGAAGCATGGACAACAGTGAGCTCCTGTACCAAGCACATGACAGTCACACAGCATGGATGGGGTCCTCTGAGATGCGCTGCTGCCAGAGGCTCTTGGCTGGTTTGGGGGAGCACCTTCTTCCCTTGCCCTTGAAGCTGCTGAAAGGCTGAGATTTCCTATTCTGACACGAGACTGCTCTTGGATGTCAGGGACAAGCTTACAACTTTCAATTTTCCAGTTCTGTCACAGAGCAAATCCAGCTTCTTACTTCAATAAAAGGAACCTTGGCTACTCCTACTCCATTCTGTTCCAATCCTTTTGCTGGTACTTTAGCTACATAAACTTAAGTGTTTGCCCTCTGCACGGATTAAGTGTTCTAGAATCTCCTTCCTGTAAGGGACTGGGGGGAAAAAACACCACAACAAAAACATAGAAGACAACACCCCTGACATGGCTCTCAGCTAATTACCTGAAATATCACTTCAGTCTCAGACTACAGGCTGTAAGAAGGCTATAAATAAAAATGTGCTCTGTAAGACTGAGTCCAATCTGTGTTTTTCCTTTAATGCATGCTCCCGGCAGTGTCTGTGACCTCAACTGCATTTTGCTGATGCTTCATTAAATAAATAAATAGTTTGGTACCAAGCCAGAGTAGTTTTAAGGTCCAAACTGCCTGAAATGCAAAGAGCAAAGCCAACAGCATGCAGACCAAATGGAGGGGAAGTCCTTGCACTGATCATACAGGACCAGGTGTCACAGAATTAATGCCTCAGTAATTCCACACTGACAAGACTTAAAGTACAGAGAATCAACTCACTGCTAGAAATGAAGGCCCTCTCCTGACACAGGGGCTGAGGGGAGGGAGGGAAGAGGGGCAGAGGAGGATATTTGTACCAGCAGTCTCCAATCACACTGGCACTAGAGGAGTTACACTCCTATAAATTGGGGCAAGTTGCCTCATTTAGCAAATACACAAGAGCAACTCTCCAGTTCTGTTTATTTAACCTCAGCAGAACTTACTGCTCCAGATCTATTAAGCCTCAGAGCTTCATGACATGTGGGATCTGTGCATTCTCTCTAAGGGTGTTACGGTGTAAATGCAGCCACAGCAATCCTTTGGGGGCTTCTACTGTCATTGGAACAGCAACACCACCTGAATTAAAACCTTACAGAACTTCAACTCAACATTTAGTGAGATGCTGTTTCATCATCACATGTCAGAAGGCATTTTTGGGAAGGTTGAAGGACCATTTGCATTTCAGAAGTTTGCACAGGTTGTGCTAAAAGCCTCTGAGGGTTCACATGAAAAGGATACTTGAAGCCACTAGAGTACGTAAAGTGTTCTGGCAGGAGTGGCCACTTGACCCTAGCAGAATAGATAGGGCTGAAAGGAGCACAAGTAATTCACAGGTAGATGGGCTAATTTTTGTAATGTACTATGACTGATTTTTGCAGACTTATTTCTCTCAGCATTCAAAGCATCTTAGGGTGTGGGGCTGTCACTTTTTAAACTTGTGGGCTGTTTCTGTTGAGATTTTCTGGAGATGCTTGCAGAATTTGCCTGGTAAGGTTAGAAAAGGCTGAAAACTGTGGGGACAGAGGGACAGAGAAGTCTCTCAGGCATCATTTACCCCCAAAATGCTGCTTCAGTCTGACTACAGTGCTAGTCAAGCCTTTTTATATCACTGAAAAGTCACTCTTTGTCAGGAAAAGCAATAAAGTTTTGCTCACAGGGACGCCCGTGGCTGTCTCCAGTACATGAGAAGGAAGACCTGAGCCCCGGCAGGAGCCCAGGGAGATGAGTTACAGTGACTGTCACATCCTTTGAAGTCTGTCTTTCAGGCCATATCCAGGGAGAACACTGAGCTAATCCTATCTAAGAACCACTGGGCTAATAGGGAGTTCTGTTGATAAGGATGTAACAGAGGTGGGAAAATACTCTGTTTATTCCCTTGGACTGCAAAAGGTTTTGGGTGTAATTTTTTGGATAATTTGGGGGTTTTTTTTAGTTTTTAATTTTTATTTCCTTGGTGCTCTTTATGCCAGATTAAAAACAGAATGCCCCATTAACAGCGAGTCCCAGAATGGGGTACAGACAGCAGCAAGGCTCCTTCCCAAGGCTGTTCACCCAGGATGCACATTTCCAGGGCTGTCAGGGATGTCTGCACAGGCAGAATATTGGAGGAAACTGCTGATTGCTCCAACACCTCTGCAGTGTGTCATCAGTGAGGAGGGCTGACGATGACGTCCTCAAAGATGTCAATCATGAGCAGTCACTGCAATGTGGCAGCTCTAACTGCAGTTCTTTGCAGCAGTAACAGACACCATCTACTGCACGATGGGGGCTGGCTGAGACACCCCTGCCCAGAACAGGGGCTTCAACTTCTGCTGTTCCTATTAAAGTAGGATTTCAGCACATGCTCCTTACCCCAGATCTCTCTGCCACAACCAGCAGCAAGGGAATCTGCAGGAGCTGCTGCTGCTCCACTCCTCTGTCATGAACCAAATCCACAGAGAAAGGGCCCAAAAAAATCCAGTTTTGCCCTCTGTACCTCTTTGTCAATAAGAGTTGGAGGTTCCCAAGAAAAGGACTCAGGAAAATTTGCTGATGTCCCTCTTCACACCCCCACTGACATTAACAGGATGAGCAATACAACACAACACAAACCCACACCCTGCTACATCACTGAACCACTACAACAAAATGCAGGGAGAAAGAGGAGAGAGAAATGGGCAGGAGCTCAGGGCAGAGTGTTTGAGGGACACAGATCACTACACCCTTCCTCTTGGAGAGGCAGGAGGCAGAGAAAAGAGAAGGCAGTTTGAATGGAAGCAGGAGAGTAACCTTGAAGGTAAAGGGTCAAGGGGAGAACAAACACAGGGAGTTCCCATCTATCTGATGATGGGACACAAGGATAAAAGAGAACATTCAATGTCAGAGTTACCCTGCACTCAGACATGGAAGTCCTGATATTAATGACCCAAACTCCTCTTGACTTCCATGAGCACTGGGGACACAGTGAGGATGGGAGCACTTCTCCAGCCAGACATTAGAATGTAAGAAGAGGAGTCTGAACTATCAGCTCCCCAAGTCTCTGTCTTGATCCTAACAGAGCTGACAGACCAAATCAAAGCAGAGTTTATTCAGCTGATCTTACAGTTAGTGTGGATATAAGCCAAATGAAACACACAGAGTTTAGACCTTGTTGCCAGAGCTCATTCCCCCATCCCACCTTCTCTATTCAGAAGCAGAGAAAGGATCCTCCAGACCTTAAATCAGGTACTGAGGCTTTCCCAGCTCCTGCAGCTCAAGCAGCTGCTCTGCCTCTGATCAGCCAGTATTTCTGTTCAAGACTCCTCCCTTTATGAGATCCTGGCAGAGGTGGTTCATCAGACAAGGGACTCTGTTACTAACACAAGAACTGGGCAGCAGAGGAGAGCTGCAGAGCAGTGCTGGAGGATGGGGACACAGAGACTCATGCATTGCAGCGAGAGTGCAAAACCTACCGTGGCTGCCAGTCCTCAGGGGTCACTGATAGTGATTCTGAAAGACAACACGAAATCAACATGGCAGTTCAGACAGTTCAAGGCAGAGGCCACACAGACTGTCAGGAAGGTGGAACAGACACACAGGCGCTTGCACAGACACAGTCACACATCCCCCTCCAAACACAGCATGAGTAGGGGGACTGCAAACACACAGAAAACACTCATAGACTCATCTTTGCACACATCCAGACCCTGTTGTGCACAGGGGTGCATCAAAACCCACCCATCTGTCCACACACCTACTGGCTGTTGCTCACTCATCCAAGTTCCTCACGCATCCAGGCTGATGTTCACACCAGTGTCATACCCAGGTTTCAGCACCCACCAGCTGGGCACAGATAGCTGGGCTTGTCTCTCACTAAGGATTCCTATCTTCTGACCATATTAAATGTTTAAGAAAGAGCTCAGGAAAGAGGGAGATAGCATGCAGTCCTGAGCACTACCCAAAATGGCACAAAGCAGGTGGAGGCTTTTCTGAAGGTCATAAATCATGAAATCAGCTAGTCCAACCTCCTGAATAATTCAGGTCATACAGCTATGTGACCTTATCATAGAATGGTTTGGGTTGGAGGGGACCTTAAAAATCATCTAAGTTCCAACCCCTGGCCATGGGTATTGGCCACTAAATCTCTAAGTAGATAATCTGTCCCTTGAAACTGTGTGTCCAAGAACCCTTTGGGAGTTCCAGGGACATGTCCCCATTGTACTGACCAGCACAGCAGGCAGTGAGAACCATCCCTGCCAGGAGGCAACCCCACACCCAAGCCCTTGTGATACCAAAGAATGGAGAACCCATTAATGCCTTCAACACATTTTTACAACGGTTGAGTCATTCGCACTGAAATTTCTTTCATTCTCCTTCAAGGTCTTCTGCCTACAGTTTCTATCAAGCTATTTTAAACTAAAGAGCCTAAATGCCTGGGGGAATACCTTCACAGATTTCTTTCCCAGGTCAAAGCCTAAATGCAGTCCATTGCACACTGATAGGACCTTGGATGGTTTGTAACTTTCAGCTCCCAAAATTATGGATTTGTCTATATGGACTTCCACAGTAAACTGAATAAATGCTAAGCACAGAAGCAGGATGGTAAGTCTTAAGTGTTTTTGATTATACACAGGAATATCTTTCTGTGCAAAAAAATGTACCATGTGGTGATTATATGTGCAACTTATGTTTATGAAAAAGGAGTAGCATGACACTTGTGTAAGTTCATCATTCATAAAATCACATGCTCAAACCAGAGGCACAGAACTACCAAACTTGTACACAGGCATCAATGAGCACACAAAGTACACCCAGCCACCAGCACACATCTGAGTTCACTCCACACCACCAGCTCCTCCATCAAAGCCCACTCGTGCTGAACACGAGAGCTTTGTTCCTCTCTCACACACACACTACACAGCCCGGTTAGCAAGGGAAAGATGGGTATTAAAAAAGCAACAATGGAGATGGCATTCGTTCACCCATGGCAGAAGGACCCGAGTCCAAGTGCTAGCAGGGAACATTCTTATTCTATATACAGGAGAGGAAGAGAAAGAGTCCCTTGTCATTGGAAATTCTCCATTCATCAGTGAACTCAAATGACAAGCTGGTATCAGGATCCGGAGGAGTCTATGAACAACTGGAAGAATCAGAGAGGGGGATCAGAGAATGAGCATCACACTTCACAGCTTCTGGAATTACATTCTCAACTCCAGATCAGGGCAGTCAGTAGCATGCAATCCAACCTAACATCTCTCCTAAACCAAGGGGTTGCTCAGTCAAGCATGAAACTCTTTCCTTCTCTGCTTCAGTGCTGTTTTCCCTACCTTTCCCTAAACTCTTCTACTCATGCAAAAGGCAGAAAAGCCATTAAGAGAGGCTACAACAGATTTCTTAAAAAAAAGGCCAATTCATTTCAGCCCATTTTGGGGAATCCTATCACGATGGCCAGGTATATAGAATATTTTTCATGAGTGAAGAAATGAAACTGAGTGAAAGGAGGAAGATGGAGACAGAAAGAAGCATAAGTATATTGAAAACAAAACCACAAAGTAACAGTATATGGAAAGGCAGGGTCACAAGAAGCAGGAACCAAAATACACAGTAGAAGCATGCTGACATCCATAGGTGCCTCCACAGTCTCTGGGGCAACACTGAGGTATGTGAGGACAAGTTATTGTGGGAGCTGCATCCAGGTGCATAGGAAGGACTGGGGCAAAGGCACCAAGAAAGTAAAACCATTTTGCATACACCAGAGTCAGAAACTGATCTATAAAGCTGTCTGGACCCATCCACCACTGAGCTGGCTGCAGCCTAGCAGAGAACACTTCCCTTCAAACAGGCAGCATCAAATACAAGCTGGGCACTATTGCAGGAGGAATATTGAACCCACTCTGCCATACACCATCCCCAATCACTGACAGGCTTGATGTTTTCACAGAAAATGGCAAAGTTTCACACTTGTGCCACCAGCAGAGGAGAGGTGGATTCCACAAGGGAAGCATTCCCCTCTTGGCATGTCACTGGGGAGTTTCTGGTTATGTTTGCTCTTTACACTGCAATTACTTCCTCTTTCTCAAGGGAAATTAAGTACCCAACATAAAAGCATTCGTGGTTCCAGACTGCTTCCCATGTCCTGTTCAGGAACATGCACTCAGCTGCACAGGGGATAATCCCTTATTACTATGTTGAAGTGTGTCTGAAGTGACTGAACAGGAAAGGAAATGAGTTTCCTAATGGGAAAGCAAAGCTGTGTGATTTGAACCCTCTAGACTGGAAAATGCTGAGGTTGATTACACAAGGAACAAAATTGCCTAAGAATTAATTTCCCTGCCAGTGATCCTGCAATACTCTCCTAGCCAAAAAGCAACTGAACAGCTTTGAAGGTCTTCCAACTCACCTTGAAGAACTCTGGACCAAAAGAAAAGAGGCAACTTCAGACTTTGGAGAGCCCTATAAAGAGGGGAATCTCACCCCAGTCCTGTGATTCATCTGGTGACTACAGGCATTGGTACAATTGCTGTAAACCTTGGGTACAAGGTTTTCTCCCACATTCTTTATAGAGTTTTGTAGAGACAAACAACTGTCCCTCTGTTTCTGAGAGTTGCCTTGGCATTGCTTCATCCATACCATGACATCTCAGAGGTCAACGATGCTCCTGCCTCTGGATCCAGTTCAAATATCCAAAGGCTGTACCCACACCACGCACTCCATTCTCCTCCTATGGCCCAGGCAGGCCAAGTGCTGCCACGGCTCCAACCCCAAACCAGAACATTCCCCACCTGTGAGGAGCAGCGTTTCAGGACTTACCTGGGAACACCCGGAGGAGCACGATTAGGCCGAGAAGGAACCTGAGGTGGGGGCCCGAAGGGATCAGGAGAGGCACCTGGCCTGGAGGGCACAGGGGGGGCACCACCCAGCGTGGACCCACCAGCAGGAGGTGGCCCAGGAGCCGGGCCGCGAGATCCAGGCCTGGCGGGGGGCACGGCAGGGGCTCTCCTCTGCGGCGTGGGGCTGGACGTGGGGGACCTGCCAAACAAACAAAGGCATTCAACTGCAGCAACAGCTCTGGGATCCCTCTGCCACCACAGGCTGCCTTCACTGTTTCTGTCTTTAGCTTCACATCACTTTACACACCACCCTTTGGCTTTCAAGGGCCACACCCTGGGTTGCCTTCAAAGCTACGTCAGCCCCATCCAACCCAAGGGTTCATAAAGTCTCAACATCTGAGATCTAGGAGCCTGCCAGCAGAAATACCCGGGACTCTTCATCCACAGGAAGAAGAGGAGGACTCCCTGTGTCAGTGGGAGGCCCCAGCAAGGCACTGAAGAGGCGTCAGGCAGGTCTGCGGGGCTCTCCCCCTGCGCCTGTGGTACCTGCGTCCGGACGGTACGCTCTGCACCTGCAGCCAGGAGTCGTCCACCGGTGGGGGCATGGGGGTGCTGATGGTGCTGGTGTTGATGTCCCCGATGATGTTGAGGGCCTCCTTCAGGGCGTGGTACATGCGCAGCATTTCGTCGCGCCGCTGCGCCTGCTCCGCAGACTCCTCCATCAGCGTGTTCTGGTCCCCGCACGAGTACAGGTTCGCCAGCAGCTCTGAGTGGATGAAGTCCTTGGTCTGCAAGTGAGCAGAGACAGGGAGTTGGTTTTCATCACCTTTCCCCAAAACACTATTCTGCCCCCGCCTCCTCCTTCCAAGCTGCCTTCTGGTTTTCTTCATTCTTTTCCTTCCTCCCTTTTTTTTTTTTTTGTTTTTCCCCTTTCTGCCACTCCCACCTCCATTGACCACAGTGAGTTTATTACATTGTTTATCATGAGGTGCATGATTGTCTTCGGCATGAGGTCCCTGATGGTTTTGTTGACAATTGCCATGTAGGAATCCACCAGGTTCCTGATCGTTTCCACTTGTCTCTCCAGCTGAGGATCCATGGAGTGCATGAAACTATCTCCTCCATTCTCCTCTGCTTCACTGGCCTGCAGAAAAAAGGAGAAACTGATTGATCCTTCAAATGTAAACAAAATCAGCTTTTCATGAGAGCTAAGAGAAGGGTAGAAGGGAACAGGCAGGAAGCGCATGCAATAAACAAAATTTATTTAAACTTGTATTTTGAGCTGTGATTGTCAATGGACAACTCAGTTTGTACAGACTTCTCCAGCTCAGATCTGAGAAATTTCAGCAATAAAACTGCTCCCTTCATACAAAATTATTAAGAAAAGGTGAAAGGCAACAGGGACTCCTGACCCATGTTCAGATGTTATGGCTCTGGCACACACTCAAAGCTGTATTATTACTTTTTAATGTTTACAGCTTCCTGAAAGGTTCTTCATTTGATCTGGATTTTCCATGACCAGAGTCAGTTAAAACCAAGAATCATTGACCATAAAGTAAGTCTCACAGGCTCTCTGCCATGCTGCATCTTTGTCCTCATTACACAAATGAGAAAACAGATACAGAGAAGTGAAATAACTGCTCCTTTCAGGCTGGCCACAAGTAGATGGAATAAACTAGAAAACTTTCCTATCATTTCAACTGCAATTCCTGCATCATAAGTTATAATTATCTTTTCTTTCACACCAAGCAGATGAATTACTTCCTGTTTAAACTACATTGTTTATTCTGTAAGGTAAAACCTGGACCTGTGCTGTTTGACAGCAAGCAATCTCCAAGGCTCCTCCATTTGGGATTGATTTCAAAGCATTGAAGCATGAAAGAACTGCTGCCTTCCTCAACGCTTATTTAAAAAAAAAAACACCCTGTGATTGTACAATGAAACATCTTTGTTTTAAACAGCCCTAGTCTGAACAATTTGCCATGTAGGAAATGGTTTCTCTTTTGTTTTGGGGAACAAAATATATGAGAAAGGGCAAATTCTTTTGTTCAGTCGAGCTTTTGCTGAGAAGATCTTACATAATGAAGGAATGCAAGGTCTCAGTGTGAAACAAAGTAAAGGAAGTGGATGTCAAACAGGACAACTTAAAAAAAGTGGGGGCAAAAAAAACCCCAAAAATAAGCTTGCACCAAGATTCAGAAGTCATACAAAAAGAAAGGAATAAAAAGAAAAAAGGAAAACTCAAATCAAGAACAGAAACAGACAGCAGGAATCCAACAGACAGAACAAAGAGGGAGAAGAAGCAAATGCCTCTCAGGAAATTGTGACAAAAGGAGAAAAAAAATGAGAGCTATCTGGTGAGAGCCCCAGGAGGCAACACAGGCAAAGGGGGTCAGACTTACTTTGTCCTTGTCCTGGCAGGCCAGTTTGAGCATATGTGGAAAAAATTAAAACAAAAAGGGACAAAAAATAAAAAATGACTTTTAGTTGGTCTCAAGAGTTTGGAGAAGGTTCCATAATAGCACTGACAAGCAAAAGACCAATCCCACCAAAAATACATCAATACCTCTATTACACTAGAAGAGGAACAAGTGAACTGTTTAGCTAAACTGAAAAGTGGCATGCTCTGCAAAGGAAATCATATTATTGGCAACAAAGGACCACTTACTCACCTGCAAGGGCCACTGCCATTCCTTCCAGGGGTTTTGAGACAGGGATCAGGGTTCCCATGTCAAACCCCTCCAATTGCACAGCAACAGGTGCCCCACAGCCACTGTAGCTAAAGAGTGGTTCAAAGCTGATCTGAAGTCATGTCACTGTTAAAGCTCAGTCCCTAACTCTCTTTTTAAAATCTCTTACCAGTTTGTTAGGAAATGCTTTAAGGCAAAACCAGCAATATTCAAGTGTAACAGGACAGATGAATGTAAGAAATCTATTAGAAGCAACAAATACAAACAGAAAAGCAATTATCACTTTTCTAATGGGAAAACTATTTATAACAGCTTCCTCTCACAGAGGAACAGGAAAGGCTTTGAACAGAAACAAATACCACAATTGTCTAGAAGATACTTTTAAAGCAGAAAATAATGCTGACAGTAAGTGCTGTGGGACAAGGGGAAGGGAAGAGATAAGAGTTCTTGCTAAAGGAGCATATCAGAGTATCTACCAAAGATAGATAAAAAGCAAAAAGAAAAATTCAAAGTACACCTCTCCATAATTAGTTGGAGGAAGGAAAGGGAGAACAACTGCTAAGTCAGGAAGTTCCTAATAAGGCTGTACAGAGTTATCAAAAAGGAATGGTGCCTTTGTTCAGTGGATATCGTACCAGTTAGTAGTCACAGTAGTAAAATGTCACCCTTATTTTGTGAATTTAATGGCCACAAAACAAGACAGATAGAGGGATTTATCAAGGCAGTCTTTTCCTACTTTATCTTCCCTTTGAAGCTGCCAGTTACTTTATCTCAAGCTTCCCTAATGGAAGCACCAGGACATAACAATTTTTTTTTTCGTTATGAAAGATTCTCAGCTTTGGAAAGACACGAAACCTTCACAGACTTATTTTTTAACACAAGAAGTTGGAGCTATCCTTCTCAAGACACATGCTGTGCTTCTCTTTATCCCATTATTGTGGCTGTCACTTACCCCAACACGCTCTGGGTAGACCCCTGCACGAAGGAAGGAAGCCTTCCAGCTATCCACCTCCTCCTGGGTCTCACAGGCCAGCTCCAGCTGCCGGTAGTCCTTGTAAACATTCCTGACAGGAAGACACAGATTTTATTATTCTCTCCTGCAACTCAGAGATCTGCCCATATTTGACAAAGATATCAATGGCCAGGGAATCCTCCTGTCATTTTAAGACAGTGACACTTGGTCCCTTGCTAGGAACCTCATGATGACTCTGCAAAAGGAAATTTATTTTTTTTACCAAGTTTGATTGCTCTCAAATCAGTTGTATGTTTCATATGTTTCAACAAGGCCTGAAAAAGATTCCCTTTTCAATTCTGTTTGCTGGTAGACTCCTCCATCCATCTCAGATCCTATGGCTTTCCCTAGTCACTCACCAAAAACATTGTGATTATAAATATATATCCCAGCCACAGGCAGACCGAGGTAACCACATCAAAGGCCTGAGGGGTTAAGTTCACACCACATGCCATGCACTGGCAAACAAAAGGAAAATTACACATATATCTGTAAGATCAGAAGGAATTAAGTTAAGTCCTCCCATCTCCTTCAAAAGTGGCTGTCCTGAACGGCCACTCACATCTTCCCAGGACAGCTATCCTAACACACTCATCCCTACTCTGGTACATAAATTCTGTCCCTAGCTCCAGCAGCTTGGTGTGCTGAGATGGGACTATACCTCTGTTCAGTGTTGAAGAGAGCAAAGATGTGCTTGCTGGACATGAATCCCTTCTCCACATCTCGCAGTTTCAGGTTATCCACTGGTAACATGTACTTCTTCTCCTTCTCCTGAAAAGGGAATGAGGAACAAGTCACTCCCTGCTCCAGGGGTGCCTCTGCTCTGCCAGCATGGAGCATCAGCAACAGGGCCCCACATCAACAGAAAGGCATCCTCAGACCCAGGTCCTCTGCTTCTTTGAGTTTGTGAGAGAAGGGGAAATCTGGAAACAAGAGTTTGTCCTTCCCCAACTACTTTTGTGATGATGCCCAACAGCCCTGTCCCATTAACTCCTCCAGGACCAGGCACCAGCACAGCAATGTCCAACTTCCCCAGATTGTGCTCGAGTTGGGAATACTCCCAACTCTTCTTAGCAAAGGGGTCAATCCAGGCTCAGGAAAAGCCAGGCATGTAATAGAGGAGCTGGTTTGATACAGAAGTTAAGTGTTGATAAACCTTGATGTTAAATACTATGTTTAAGATCTGGTATATATCTATATATCTATATATCTCAAATTTAGCTCTTCAGAAAACCTGCCTTGCTGATTTTGTTACTTCATCCTATCACTGTCCTAGTCCTACACCCTATTAGTTACTGTGAACCCTTTGCCTTCATAAAAAGACAAAAACATCAAAACTTGATCTTAACTTTTACATTTTCATTCAGAAACTAAGTCAGAAATGACAACCCCTGCTTAGTCTCAGCTCTGGATCTACAGCAAATTAATAGAACTGAATTTGGTTTAAGGCTCTCATTTGGAGCATCCTATTCCAGCTTGGAATTATACCCCAGTATAACAAGAGGGGGAGCCCTCACACTGGTCTGCAAGAGGCAGAATGCAGCTATCCAAGACTAAACCATGTGCAAAGCAAGCATGTGTGACTGTTCCCTTGTGAGATCTTGCGTGTTTGTAAACCTTTCTTGGCTGGAAACAACATGATCACTCTTGGGGGAAACAGGATGGAAAACAAAGATGGTCAGTGAGGAGAGATCCTGAAGAGCTGACCAGGAAGGATGGGGAGGGCAGAGGAGCAGGTACAAGTGACAAAGCTGCTGAGTTCAAACACTCAGACAATGGCAAGTCCAGCCTAACATCCTCTAAGCTTAAGCTAAATTGCCTTGAGTTTGCTAAGGATACCAGCACCTCAGAGTTCTGAGATATCCCAAAGATCAAACTGTACCAGTTCATTACAAATCATATGCAACAAGAATATCCCCCCCAAAAAAGCACCTAGAAAACAGAAGAGATCACTTGGGTTGCTGCCAGACCATGAAAACAGGGGAACTCTTCCAAGCAAATTTCTCTGGACTTTCTAATACTGCTAATCAGCTTTAATTAGATGTAGGCAGGCATTTTTCTAATGGGGTATGTCAGCCACATGCTGGTCTCAGAGCTACACTGACTACTTCAGACTCTGTGAGCCACAAACAACTTGCAGCTTTCTGTTACTCTGGGTTATTTCTATGCTGACTTAGGCTGAACTGGTGACCTAGAGGAGAACAACACCAACTGCTGAGTCCCTGGCCGAGTCAGGCCATCCCCACTGCAGCCTCGCTTAACTGGAACTCCCTGCTTTCACTCCACAGTCTCTGGGCTCATGAAAAAAAGAAAAACCACTCCCCACACTTCCCCCCTTAAAACTTCACCCAACAAAAACCCCCACAAAACCACCAAAACAAACAACAACAAAACCACAAACAAACCGAACAAAAAACCCCAAACCACCAAAACAAAATCCCCCAAAAAAACCACCCAACACAATCCAACAAAAACTGCTGATGTTAAAGATGTCTGAGAAAAACCTTCTGCATTAGACCCACGTAATTCCGTAGAAGTTCTGCAATGGTGTCATTCTTCAGGAAAAAAAAGTCAAAAAGTAAGGGAATTCCATATCCCTGATATGGAAACAACATGCTCCCTGCCAGAGTTTCAACTTTCACCCTTTCCAAGCTCTCGCATAAATGCTGCCACGTGATCAAGGCAGTACTATCTCCACATGATGATCTTGCCACAGATCACAGGGAAGACAAAATATCTCTCTGCCAGCACAATTTATCAGTCCTAGAGGTGAAGGTAGCAAGAGCAATCAAGTGGAGGACACGGGCACAAGGCAAGAAGCCCCCAAGTCAGGCAAGCTGCAATGAGCCCCTGCTGCTCCCCATCTCCCCACACCTCCCCCTTCCCAGTCCCCCACTTCAGCCTTTCCAGCTTCTCAGTTTTCAACCCAGCCTGTTTTATATCAACAATCTGACTTCATTTCCTGAATGTAGAGACAGGAAAGTGTGGAACGAGCTGCCAAGGGCTGAGCCTCTCAAAACTTTGGCTGAGCGCTCTGCCCATATGTTAGCAATCTGGCAGGGTGTGCTATGGCTGAGCAGCATCCTGGCCAAGGGGGGAAAAGGGCTTCTCTCTCTCTTAGCTTTCCAGACTTGGAGTCAGGAGGGAAGACAAGGAAGAGCCAGCACACATCGAAATGGGAAAGCAGTTTGTGAAATCCTATATTCAAAGTCCTCAGTCTGATCCCAAGAGGCTTATGTTGCTCATATTGCCCTTCATCAATAAGTAGAAGAAAAAAAAAAAAGCAGGCAAAACTCTCCCTCAGTGGAGTATGTGTTATATAAAATGTGCTCGTTGGCTGTGAGTTAATCTGTAGAGCCATGAGGCCAAGGGGAGGTGCAGCAGTGGCAGAGGCCCCCAGACTGTGTAAAACAGAACATGGGGCTCAGCGATGGCTTGGGAACATTGTAGGCACAGGGTCACCACCCCTCATCAGGGCTGCTGCTCCTCACAGGAGCCTCAGCCTGCAAGGAGACCTACAGAAAGAGATGACTGCAAGCTCCTTGCAGAGGCAGGATAAGTGCCAGAGGATTATTCCCCCGCCCCCGGCACAGTGCAGATACAGCCATATGGCTCTGTACTTTGCATCTACCAGGGAAAGAAAATACACATGGCCAGGAAGCCGACCAGGATCCATGAGCCATTCCAGTTGTGGGGTGGAAAGCACAATAACTGCAGGAAAAAAGTGATGCTGCAGTTGCAGCCTGGTGTTCCAACGTCCTTTATTGTTGTTACACATCTCCTTATGGTGGCTAAATCCTAGAGATGGGTTTTGGCCAGATATAGCAATAATCTGCACCAACACCTGAATTATTTGTTGCTAACCTGTAGGTAATAACCTACAAGGAGTTCACAGAATCCAGCAGGCAGCAAGCCAGCCTGACTCCAAGCATTCCCTCCATTCACCTGGACTGCCTCAGCAGCAAAGTAAATTTTTTTGCTCCTGGATACATGCAAAATGAAGCTGACAGATGCATGTGTGGGCTCCCTAAGGTTGGAAATTGGCACTCGCAGCACAAGAAAATAATTGGCAGAATTATTAGGTCTCAGTTTGCATTTGGAGCACAAATAAACTAATTAAAGGTTTCCCTGTAGCTGTTATGACAAACACCTTCTTCTGCACAGAGACAAGGGTCTGTGGATATGGGAGAAAACATTGCCATTGTTTTAACTGGGGGCTGTGTGAAATTAGGAGAAATTCATCTTGCTTAAACCTCTTAATCTCCTTTCCCTCCTGTAAGATGTAAAGTATTACAGGTAAACAAACCTGCCCCAGAGATGCCTGGAGTTTCAGCAAAATTGTTTCTGTTAAACACATGCACGGCATTTTGGGAACTCCAGCAATAAAACTCTACTCCAATGGAGAAACATTAACATCATAATTTATAATAAACACACGGCATGAATACATGCACACTAAAAGATTAGTAGGAAAAAGCCTCTGGAATATTTGAAAGAAAGTGAGCTGAGCTTTTCAAGCTGAACCAACCACTCCACTCCCCCCATCTTGTGACCAACTGCTTTCTGCTTCTTGTCTCAGCAAGCAGAAGAGCTGAATTTCTGAGATGTTATTCCTCCAGGAAGCCCTGGTCATCCCACCACACACACACATCTTGAGATCATCTTTCCCAGACACAGCCCACCTGTATCACTCTTACCCTCAGAGCATAATTTATAGGAATGATTCCTCCCCCAAGCTGCAAAGCAGCTGTAATGGCTTGTTTACATCAGAAAGCTGCCTTGGTTTATCTTAAACACATCCTAAGATTTTAAGCTGATTTAGTTCAAAAGCTCTGTAGACACTAGACCTGGGCTCGTGATTAATCACAACCATTACTGTTGGCTTAGTAAGCACAGCAATGGTAATTAACTCATCTGCACAAAAGTAAGGATATTTATTCACATCAGCTAAAATAACATGCAGATTTAAACCTGTAGCCAAGGGCAACCCTAGGAAGCCTTCAGGGTTTTTATGAGGAAGCACAGGCAGAAACCTGAGTTCCTTGAGAGAGGCTATAGTACCCAAAACTCCACTGTCACGACTCCTCTAAAGTCACAGCAACGCCCACAAAGGACAACTGGGCACTTCTCCCTGTCCCTGTCTTTGTGCCAGGGTAGGGATGAACCATCCCAGAGTATCTGACTTACTTTGCCAAGGTAAAGCACAACACACAGAGATACATATAAAGTGTTTCACACCCCTGAGAGAGGGTGTGTTACACCTCCCCAGTGCATGGTCAGTGCCATGATGGGAGCTCCAAGTGTTCATATTTTTGGTCACAAATCTTAACCACCCACATTAGGAGATGGAATCTGGACGGGAGACATGAGAATGAAGTCCTCTTTATCCCTGCAGCACAGGGAGAGGGAGCAAATCGTGTGGGCAGGGACTAACATCTGGAATCGCTACATGAGAGCCAGGCGTCACAGAAAGCGACAGCATTCCTCAAGTTTCCATGCAGGGTAGGGAACCTTCCTTTCCCCCGCACAACCCCATCCGTCAGCCGCTCACTTCCTGCCAAACTCTGCCTTCCCAGCAGCCAGCAAGCTCCTCCCTCGAGTCTAGTTAGCTTTCCACTGCCACGTCAAGTGAGGCAGAAGGACAGAAGGGAAGCAAGAAGGGAGGGAGCAAAAACCAGAAGAGGGAGGGAGGCTCAGCAATGCCAGGGCGTAGTGGGGGGAGAGAAAGAAGGGATGTGGATTGCTCCTGCAGCAGCCAGAGGTGAGCTGCAAGGGCAACTGGCCAAGGTTGCCTTCTGCAACCCTGTCAAAGGACCTTCTGGAGGGCTTGGAAGCAAAGGCTGGTTGTGTTTTGTTGAGGTTTGCTTGGACCTACTGATCTTCAGGACAGGAGATGAGGGTGCATGGGGCCTGAGGATCCTCCCACACACCTCCATGGGGAAGAAAAGGAGTTGAATGAAGCAACAAGTTCTGCGCACCTGGGTGACAGCCAAGACTTCACAGCATTTCCTCCTCGAACTGCAGTAATCGATTTTTTTTTCTCTCTTTCTAAAAAGGTGCAGCATATCCCAGGTGGAATCCAGGTACCAGCACTGGAAGAGGAAGGCGCTTGGAAACTTGCTCCAAATTGGAAACATGCAGGGAGCAACATTTCTTCTCCCCCCAGCTGCCAGAGGAGGATGTTTTTCCAATCAGGACTTGGACTTTCGCTCACCCCATCTCTGCCCCGCACAACCCCATCCCAAAAAGCAGGGAGGAGAGAGGACTAATGAGCTGCTGATTGCCGGAGAGCAGATCACAGAGGCTCCACTCCGTCTGCCCAGTGTTCAGACTACCTGTTCAGGACTACGAGATTGTACAGTAGTCTGCACATTGGTTAGGCTGTGCTGGGATACACCACACACTGCCAGTGCTGCACGGGGACGGCAACACCTGCACGGCAGAGGGACATGCTTGGAGAGGGTGGAATGGGGATGGCTGCATGCAGAGGTCACTCATCCCTCAGCCTGGGAGGGTCTAACCCTTTGGAGCCATGCCTGATCATCACTTTTACTTGCCTGTTCACCAGCCTACTCACAACCCTCTTATTTCTCCTCTGTCTCTCTCATTCCATTCTTATTTCTTTCCGTTTCATGTGCTTGACTCAAGGTAGCTGTGTTCAGGATGGCTTGTGTTTCACGTGCTAAGCTTTGCCATAAAATGCAGAAATAAACACACAGGCCTGTCAGAGTCACAGCTGTGGTGTGCTTTGCTACCTGAGAAGGCAGGTTCGAGCACGGAAAGGTGACTGGAGAAAGGGGAGTTCATAGTGTAAAGAATATTGGTCGTAATACAAAGAAAAACCCACAAGGGATTCAAAATTGCAGGTTTGGATGCTTGGGATGTTGTGTTTGCTTTGATGTTTGTCTGCCAGAGAAAAGAAGAGAAACAGTGAAAGAATAAATGAGAACTGATTAAAACTGAGTAAGATTATGAGAAAATACACACTTGTGAAAAAAGCTAAGTGCATGAATGAAAAGGCTCCAGAGAATGTAAAGAAAATGAACATGTTCCAGAGAGCACTGGAAAGCAGCATGAAAGCAGGAGAGGAACCACCTCAGAGCAGACCTGCTCTTATGTTCTTTAAAACAAGCTGGATGCAAAAACATGACTGCAGCCAACTCATCACAGCAAACTTCTGATGACTGGGAGCATCTGAGTAAAGGAAAAGGATTTCCACCAGCTGATCTGGGCCTCAAGGACATGGACTGGGGAGTGGAAGGGGCCAGAGAAGAGGGAAACGCATGTGTGCAGTGGGGGGGACAATCTCTATTTGTAAACTAGAATTGGGTAAGAGACACTGACAGGTACAGAAAACACAGCTATCTCATGACTCAATAAAGTCACATCTTCCCCACAACAGGAATAGAAGCAAAAGAGAAGGCATGAAGACAGAGAAGAAGCTCAACAGTAACTGATGCATCAGGAATCAACATGATCTGCAAGGAAGACGAAGCACCTGCATGCACCTGAAGCATCTAAAACTCTGCAGCCATCCCTCCTTGTACACACACAGGTCTCAAATGCAGTGACATTGCATGCAACATGTGAATACCCTCACACAAGCAAATAAGGTCATTCTTCTAATGTAGCCACCCAATCACACAAGACCCAAATTTCTAATACATGATTTACCTGAGTAAGGACAAAAGGTTCCATATCTGTATTGCACATTCACACAAATTCCCAAAGGAAGCAGGAGATATATCCATCCACCCAGCTGTGCAAACACTCCAGCACACAGTGGCACACAGGCACTCCAGCAGGAACAGCCACTCTGCAGAGCAGGGAGTGAGCTTTATGGGTAGGAACCACAGAGCACAGTGCTCATTCCATCCTGGCTACAAGGTCCCTGTCACCAGCAGCTCTCTCCAAGCTCACAGACCCTCTTTTCTTGCAGGCAGGAAAGCCCTGAAGAATCACAGGCACTGTGCATTTTACAAGGGATCTCGCAGAAGAAATTCTTCTATCACGTCCACTGTGGTGCTTGCTGAGCAGCCAGTGTGCTCTGGTGCAGAGCTGCTGCTCCACTGGGACACTGTGGCCCTCCCTGAGCAAGGAAACCTCACTCTGTACTGCCAGCAGCCAGAGCAGGCTCCTCCCCACCTCTCATCCCACTGCTGGCCTGCAGCATCAGCCCACAGGGTTCAGGAGGTGCAGGTACCTCAGGAGGGTCGCCAGGTCCTGGGAGGCCAAGCTTTCTGTGGGGCCACTCTCCATGGGGCCAGTGTTTGACTCATTGAAAGGAGACAGGAAGAAAAACAGAGAGCCCAGGAGCACACACACATGCTCTTGGCAGCAAGGCAGAGTGGGGAGCCAACTTTCCACCCCCGCCTGGCCCACTCTTTCCTTCCCCTCCCATTCCCCAGCACACTCCTTCAGGCCCCTCCAGAACATCAACAGCCATATATCCCTGCTAACATGTAATGCTGGGCCCTTTAAGACATTTTAAGCCTCAGTTCCTTTCTTCTCAGAGGCAGAGAAAAAACAAGCCAGTGCTGCGGAAAGACTGGTATTTCACTAATGGGGTCCAGATGTCTTCATTCCACAGACACTGGGTCCTGGCTTGTGGGACAGGGCAGGGAGAGGCAGTGTCCCCAATCCTCCTGGCCCCAGAGCTGCTGGCCTAGCCTTCACCCTCATCCCACCACACGCCACCTCACCCTGCTCCTTCCCCCATCAGCACCCACAGCTCTGCTACCAGCACTTCCATCCACAAAAGGCAGATTCAGCTTTCTCCTCGTTCCCTCTGGAAAGCAGCCAGAGCACAGGGGAACTAGGACAAGAGAGCCCACAAAAGTGCTGGGTGGGGCAGACACAGCCTCCCCCTTCCTCTTCCAGAGCTGAAGCAAAGAAAGATCATGGTGTACAACCTTTAAAAACACATGAAATTGTTTCAGGAGCTGAAAAGGACATGAGTTCTCCTGAACTGGTGAAGAAGGAGAGCTCTGTAACAGATATGCAAAAATCCCCTGTCTTACAGGGGACCATGCACTGTGAGCAGCTCTTGGGCATTGAGTCAGCTCCATGCAGAACTGAGGTTTGGGATGGGAATCCCCATGCTCAAGGCTCTCCCAGCTGCCCATCAAATGCACCAACTTTTAACCTGACTCAGTATTTGAGTCCAGGCAGACGTTGCTTCCTTTGTCCCTCACAACAGCCAGTGATCAAGGAGTTTGACTTGGGGAGGAAGCAAATAAAACACACACTTCCCTTTCCCCCCTGCTCCCACTCAGTTGAAAACAAAGGCTCCTTTCTCAGAGGCAGCTCAGACCTCATCAGTGCTGGTTCTCTGTGTTTAAGGGACAGGGGCTGGCAGGGAACTGTTTTCATTAGGCAGCTCTGCAGAAGGGAAATGGTGCAGACCTCCAGTTGCTATCAACCCCCAAGGCTGCCCTCCCTCAGGAGGGGAGGGAGGTCCAATCCCCATCCCAGACAACTGGAATCTATCAACAGTTTATACATCCCCACTGCAGACCGCCCTCCCTCCCACTCCCTGGGGGAAGAACAGGGAATTCTGATCATCTCTGTAATACAGATGTAGCAGCTGGCTTTGATTAAACTACTTGATGTTTATAACCATTCGACCTGCATATGAAGCCCAGAGGAGAGGGAAGCCTCCCCAAGCAACTCTGAACACAAAGGGCAGGGGTCTTACAGCAGAGAGACACTGATTTAGTAAAAGCCATTTCAATGCCTAGTTCTTTAATTAGGAAATTGCTGCCTGCTCATCCATAGCAGCACAGCAGCCATCTCCATACAGAAAGTAATATTTAGAGGCTGATTCATCACTGTATTTGTCATCATTTCTACCTGCTGAGAAGGAAACAGGCCCACTGATAGCAACTAGACAAGAAACCAGGCCTGGCTGTAGCTCCCAGACACAGTTCTGAGTGCCTCAAAACACCTGAGAGACACAAACCACAATAAGAGGCAGAGAAGTTTGTTAATTTGCAATCAGAAATCCTGAGCAACTCAGAGCTTATGACTACATCATACCAGACATTTTTCATCTCCCAGCACATTAAGTGGACTAAACCTTTCAATCATGTTCTTACCAGAACCATCCAGCTGTTCTTTCTCTTTTCAAAGTAATCAAAAAGGACAATTATCTACCTTTGTCTTGCATAGAAAGCGAGACACTGTTGACAGTGATTTCAGCTGGAACGATTCTGTCTGCTTATAACAATTCCCACTGAGGCAGAAACACATCACAGCATGTTGCCAGAATTGGTAATATTCAAGATTATCAAGCAACTCAATAGAGTAGGTCCATGTTCCTATCAGTGATGTTCCATGCATCACTGTACTCTTGATCAGCAGAACTTTGACCATTTACAACTCAAACAAATTTAAATATAACACATTAACATAACACATAACAATATTAACATATTAACATGGCATGTTCAATATAGAATCTGTAAAAAGACATTCCTATTTTGCATGTTTAAGAGCTGGACTGGGGAGAGATTAAGTAATTTACTCGAAGTCAGAAGGAGCCAGCACCTGAGATGAAGCTTCAGGTCCACAGCTCCTATGGCTTTGCTCTGAGAGCTTTATTTCTTGTAACCAGGGGATGCATGAAATCACTGTGATGTGCCTTCAGAAAACTCATTGCTGCCCACAAATGCCTAAAAGTCCAAATCTTGGACCTAACCCATCAAACCCTTGATGATCACAGCTGCCACAGCAAAATGAATAAAGGTCAAATTCATTCCAAGTGCCTGTCAACTTTCCACTGAGCCAGAACTTCAAGCATAAATATTACTCCTTGTGCGTCAAACAAGCCACACTCACATCAACTCAGAAATGCTCAGCAGTACTGAGGCCATGGGGAGCCTGGCCCAAGGACAGTTTCAGCTTGTCACAAGCTGCAGACAGCACTCAGAAGATTCATCTGTAATACCCAGCGATCTGAAGTGCTTGTCCTCATCAGATGCCTGAGACTTGAGCAGCAGAGTTGAGTTGAGCTACTCACCTCATCATCCTTGTACCAGGAGAGGTTCTCCGCCGTCAGGACAAACCAATACTCCTTGGAGCCACCCTTCATGATGCCAATGTTGTTGATGGTGAGCCAGCCCTTCCGGATCACCTGAGGGGGTGAAAGCAGTGAGCATTAACAAGGACAATTATTCCTGGCCTTAGGTGCCAGAGGAGGGAACCAAGGGTACCCCTACATGGAAAGACAAGGAACATAGTGCTCTCTGCTGCTGCCAGAAGAGCCCCCCATTCAACCAGCCAGTGAAGGTCCTTGCCCCAAAAGGGCCAGGAACAGCATAAAAAGGAAGCAGGAAGGAACCTGACAGTGCTGTGCATTATACCCTCTGCCAAGAGGAAAGAGATACAGAAAGAACTACATCAGGAGTACCTTGGACACTGACATAACCTACAAGCACCAAATCACAGCAAAACACCCAGAAAAGGCCATGCCTAGAGAAAACCAGGACAGCTTTCAGCACACTGCAGGCGTGGAGTGCTTCACTCAACTCAGGGTAGAGGGAACTAGTTCAGGACACAGCTAAGCACCCCAGAAAGAATTCAGTTTAGTAAAAGAAGTCACTAAGGACAACAGAACAAAATGGTGCATCTGGAATTAGGACCCTGGACCTCAGCATACCCAGGTATTTGGGCAGTCATATTAATCTAGGGCAAGACAAGTTCTTAGAAGTTTAGTGTGTAAAGAAGCCAGGCTATAACTCTTTAGGGGATGCCTATTCACTAAGAGCTAGTTTAGAACTCCACATGTGCCATAATCAAATGCAGGTATGCATCAGCCTAAAAGTATTAGCTTTTACTTTTACTGCCCTATTCACACCCAGAAACATCTGTGTGCATTATTTGTACCTTGTTGTATGGATATGCTTGCTGCAAACTTCCTGGCATTGAAAAACCACGAGACTGCACTGTGTATTAGCAGGCTGCATTGTGTGAGCAACCTACCCAGTTGGACTACCTGGTTACCTGCCCTGGAGGTACAGGATCATTTAATTGGCAATTTACTCTGTAAAGGGAAATGTAAGAGCCTCAGATCTTCATCTCCTGCCTTCTACACTCGAGCTAGTCCTACTCTCTGTGTGGACAGGAGGGGGCAGTGGAACAGAACTACACATCCTTGGATTGCTGCTTTTTATCTCCACCCACTCGAGAGATGTACCCGCAGTTCTGAATTCTTCCTCAACACACTACCTTTCCACCTCATTTTTGCTTCATCTGTGTCTAATGCCAGCTGCCCTCCTCTCCCCATTCGGCAGCAGAGGGAATAATGTGTTTATGCCCTGGTTTTGCCTTCCCAGATGCAACATTAATGTTCATTAGCACACCCTGCTGAGTGGCCTTCTACTCACCAGGATCTCATCCTGCAAAGGGGAACCATAGCAACAGCAGCAGAGCAGAGAGCAGGAGAGGAGCAAAGAGAGGAGAGATTATTACCAGGAAAGCTGGAGCAGGAGAAGAGAGGCTCAAAAATAAAATAAAATAAATTGGAGGCTGGTACCAAATCTTTTACCCCAGGTGTTAACACAAGCAATCCCCATCCCAAAATGAATCTGCTAACAGAAAAGCAAAAGCACTTTAGAGGTAGATCCAGAGTCTGCCCTTTGCACTCTTCTACGCTCAGCTCTACTGTAAGGGACTGCAGAGGATGGGATTCCCTACAGCTGCTCTGAAATGGCTGAACAGCCCCAGCCTGCTGAGAACACCTGCCTGCCAACAATCTGAAACACTCCGCAATGTCCTGTCCAGGGAGAGGTGGCCAAACGTTCTGTTATGAAGAGGATGGATGTCAGGAGTGAATGTCTTTTAAAAAGACTAAGCAAAAGCATTTGCTTCCATTCTCTATGAAGCTGCTTGTAAGGCTTTGTTTCCAAGATCTTCTAGCCAAGATAGCCTTGCCATGTCCCCTAGCAAATCTGGGACAAAGCATCATTAGTCTCTTTTTAATTCTGTGTATACTCCTTACAATTCCTGGAGGATTAAAGGAAGTGCTCCCCTCCACTGCTGTCTTCTCCCATGGGTGTGTTTGCATACATACCCACTACAACCATGGCTATCATCACCCTCCATCTCCCTGTACATCTCCCAGTGCAGTTTCTCAGAAAAAGGGTCCATGAATTCTCTTGAAATCTCTTTTCAAAAAGCAGATACCACTCATGGGAAAGACAACTAGAAAGGACAGTTCTGTAACAGTTCAGACCTAGTGTTCTGTACCTCTCACCTTGGCACAGTTAGTGAAGGGGCTGAAGAAACAGGAATTTACAGAACATTAATTAATAAGGATTTCTACCAGAAAAGCAAGACCAGATCTTGATTATCAAGCTGCCATTGCCCTCCATTGCTGCCAGATGCTCAGTTCTTCCTGACTGCAGGGAGGCTAAACCACTATCCTCCAGTTATAAAAAGTTTGAAGAGTTAAAAAAAGGCAACACAAAACAACTTAGAGCAGTGCTGCAGCCAGCCCAGCACTTATCCACCTGGTAGCTTCCAGGTAGCAAACACATCCTTGCAGCAGTGAAGGAGATGGAACTTGGCCTACCTGGTTACCAGCTGCCTTCTTCTTGCTCATCTGGCTGCTCCTCTGCTGAGCACTGCAAACAACAGCAGACATGGAAAACTTCTAAGGCTCTTCTTGATCACCTGAATCCTCCTCCCTTTGGTTAGCTGCTACAGTGAGCTGAGGCCACTCACCACTGGCTTCCAAGCCTTAATAACCCCATCTTTTGCCATCTGCTCTCTCAGCCTGGACTACTCATCTTCTCACTCCCACATGAACCTCATTTGGGTCACTAACCCCCCATAGCTGCTGGGATTTTTTGTTCTGACACAAACCTAATACTGTAACACCCCCTTCCATGCATCTCTATTCTCACCCCAGCCTTGCAGTCCAGAGCCAGTGAAAAAACATGCAATACTGAGAGCTGCACCATTCTTGGGCCAAGAGCATCTGCACCAGGGCCTCTGCACCCCATTTACTGGAGCAGCTATAGGAGAGAGCCACAGGAAACACATGTGGAGAAGAGGAGGCAATAGAAGGTGGGTGCTTACTTGGCAAAGCCAATGAAATCCTCGTGGTTTGTGTTCATGTAAGCCAGCTCAATGTCTATTAGAAGCATGACCTGCCAAAGAGAGGCACAGAGCAAGAGGTTAGTGACTGACACTGCTGACAGGGGCACACAGAGCCCTGGACATTGTTCATCTGACCCCCTCTGCAGCCAGACACCCCTTGGCTCAGGCCTTAGACCTCTTCAAAAGATGTCCCCCATCCAATTTCCCCATGACACACGCTCCTGATCCCCACCTGATCCTTGGTCCTGCCTTCTCTCTCACGGATGTGGGTGGTGACAATCCTCTCCATCTCCTCACGCAGATGAGGGTACTGGCTGAGCTGCAGGAGAGAGGAAACACGTGCACATGGGAAAGGGAGGTAAAAAGGGGGCTGCAGCCCCCCACATGTACACATGCACACATACACCTTGCTACCAGATACTCTCAAGGGAAGTTCTAGAAAGCTGGACTTGCAGACAGATTTTTCCAAGTTCCTGGAGGTCTGTTGCAGGCAAAGTTAATTTCTGCTTGCTCTGGGCTCTAGAGAAAAGCCCTTTTCAGTCTTGCAGCAACCTTTCTGTCTCACCAGAGCCCTGCTCCAAACTCACCACATTCTCCCTGTCATGAGGCTTTTGGCAAACCTCAGATGTAAGTACACTGCTTCTTGCTTGTTGGGTTTTTCCCATTAAAGTGAGTAGTTTCTCTAGCTGTTCAGCATCTCACTGTAGTAGGCTAAAAAGGTGAATGGCCTGTTCTTACAGCCTGTTAAGTCCTCTAGGAAGTGAAGTGGATTTCAGTCCCTGTTTGCTGAGGGACTAAGCGAAAGCATCTGTCTCTCCAACATCTACAGGCAGAGACAGGAGAGCTCAGGAGTTCATGTCTCCAAGAAACACCATGCTCTGGGCATCGAGCTGCTTCTACCTGTTCTCCTGTGCTGGAGAAGGATTACACAGCTGAGATCTATATTCACATTACATCTACAGCACATTTTTTGCCATATTACCATCACTGAGGAGTGAATCCTTTCCTGCTCACACTGAGAAGCAGAAAGACTCTGGTAGCTGTGACTCAAGGGAAGATTATCTACAGAGATAACACCTGAGTTACACTTCTAGAATCAGCACCTTTAAAGTCCTCTGAGTTTCACACAGCATCTGCCTTCCTGCCTGGAGTCATCAACCTCTAGTGATTCCTACAGCAGCAACTGCTGCATCTCAGGTCAAGCCCAGCACAGTCAAATGAAATGAATCCTGTAGATCAGAATCCAGCCCTGTCTTCCCTATTTCACTTCTCCCCTGTGAAACTATTTTCCCTGGGGTTTTTTTATTATCACATCCAATTTGACTATGATGTCAAACAGTATTTCCCAATATCAGTATTTTATACTTGCTGTAGGAGGGGTATAAAAAGAAAAATCTCATTTGCCCAAGGCATGTACTGCATTTGTTTTGTTCCTCCCATTTATGAAATCTTCTTAAACTGGTTTGCCCTTTTGTTTTGTATACATAATTATAACGTGCTACAAAATGTGCATCACTTCTGGAAGCCAGATCCCACACTAACCACCACCAATATTCCTAACATCTGCCAACAAATAGTTTCAAACCCTTTGAGCCCCCTTGCAGTCAAACAAGTTGCAATAGCCTAGAACTGGAATTTGGAATAGATTTGACTCTATTTTTAAATGTGTGGTTTGTTTTTGAAGGCCACAGAGGCAGGAAAAAAGAGGAATTAGTGTTCCCCAGTACCACCTTGTCTTGAAAGCAAAAACTGAGTGTTCTCCATGATCTTTTGGTTTAGGCAGCTGGTTGCTTCTGAGACAGACAGGGAAAGCTTCCTGTTTGCTTTGGGGGGTTGGCAAAGGATAGATGGGCGAGTTATGTCAAACAGAAAAACAGGAAGTTGGAAAACCTTTAAGCAAGTCTCAGCTTCTTTGCTTCAAATTAAAAAAAAAAAACAACCAAAACCCAACAAACACAGTCAAACAAAAAACACATGAAACCTTCCCCCACCATCCCAGTCCCAACCAGTTCAAATGCACACAAAGTGCAAAACAAGTAGTGGTTTATCCAGAACCCAGCTTGTCCAGCAACATCCATGTGCAAAAATAAATTGGCAGCATTGGTCCCCATGCAGGAGCTTCGGACCCCAAGCATGCACAGGAACAGCAAGGGTGGGCAAGGAAAGAGGATAAACAAGCCACAGGATGATGTCACACCACCAAGGAACATGCAACAGTGTATAGAGGGGCAAGGAGTTATCACCAGCAGGACAAACAGCACCCAGAAATGCCATGACTCTGAAAGACAGGAGAGCAGGCGACCCTTCGAGGGGTAAAGTCTGTCAGCCTGGGATCGTGTCCCAGCTCAGTGGGGTTTCGATCCTGTTTTAGCATCATTTTCCTGTTCAGTCAAAATACAAGCTCACAGCCCTCTTTGAAAACAAATTTGTCCCAATGCTCCTTAGTTCCCCTCTTTGCAGATTCTATGAGTCCTTGCCAGCACACCAGAGATCAACCTTCAGCTGAAGGGCTGCTGACTTGCAAGACTTTCCTGCACTTGTGAGACACTGCAGTGCAGTCTGGCACAGAAGGCTCCTGCTTTTGGAAAAACACTAGCTAGAACATTGTCCTTCCAAATGTAAGGGAGCATGCTTATTCCAGCTTTCTGTTGCCTTTGGAGCTACTCTCCAACAGCAAGAAGCTCAGAATCAAGCCAGTTACAGGACAGCTGTTAATGGCCATCTTCTTCAGCCTCAACTTTTTCTAATAGTTAAGAAACAGTCAACTTTTCATACAGGAAAACTGTACTGTGAACACAGATGGGTTTGTCACCTTCTGTGTTCTTTGATAGTCTCATAATAGTCAATCTTTACAGCTTTATCAACTGTACATACAATGATTTCTTCACCATCTGGGGTGAAATGAAATAATTGTGAGAGAACATAAACAATAACACACAAAAGTTCAGGACAGTAACAAACCAAGGCTACAGGACTGTTAAGCTAATTCAAGAGGTGTTAACCCGAGCAGCCTTCCTTTCCAGAAGCCTGGCAGGACTTCTGGTGAATTTAAAGGTTTTTGTCATCTTTTCAGATGCAGCATCAGTCCACAACAAGGCAGGCTGGGTATTAACTTACAATTAGCATCAGTCCTAAAGTAGCCTTTTCCAGATGCTTCCCCTAATAGCACATGCTCTTGTCCATGTCAAGCAGTTAGAGCTATTAACATGCAAAATAAATATTGCAAATTAACTAACATCCCTGTGCTGTTACTACCTTACACCATCAGAACCCATCTCAGATCCAGCTGCAATCCTTAAGTGGCCTTTTCTTTCTTTCTACTCTTTCAGAGGGAGGTACAGGCAAGATTAACCTTCTCACTACATGCAGACTTTTAACTTAAAACATTACTAAAGTCTTCATTTTTTCTTCCAGTACTATTGCTACGTGTTTTCATTCAGGCAATTATTTTACATTTAACATCTGCCTCCCTGGCATTAACCACAGCCATTAGTCTCCTACAGTGCCATTATCACCTTCCTTACAGGATTACTCAGGTTGCATCACCTTGGAATATCCTCACAGGGTCGTCCATCACATCATGGATTAAAAATCCACAGAGCAAGTGGGTATCCAGCCACTCTAATGACATGGTCCAATAGAGAAACTAGAATTCAACACTCTTGGGGTTTTTATCATCATCCCTCTCTCTCCCCACCCAGAGCAGACATCACCAGCTGGATACAGAACACAGTGCAAGCAGTCACACCCATCAAAATAAAAAATCCACATTAGAAATAGGCTGGAAAGGAGTTACTCTGCCTCACCACATCAGACCCCACAATATGGCAACAGCAGGACTCCTCAAGAAATAGACTGGGCAGAGCTTGGGGCATGTCAAAGACATGTCCTTACAGAGGTGGCAATGAGCTCTGCATTCCTAAGTGAGCCAGACTTCATTAACTCATCTTTTGCCCTCACTCCGAACACACATTCATTCTTATCTTCCATTCCTTCTTAATTTAGAGCTCACCAAAATGCTGGCGAGTCTGGCTGTAACCCTGGAAGAAGGAGACTGTAATTTCCAAGTCCTAAAACAGCCCATGAAACAGTCCTTTCCAACTCAGTTTCCAGAACACAGTTCTGTCGTGCCACATGTTTCTGGCCCTTTGCTGATAAATTTAACATCAATTGCCACATCTGCCTTTTTTTTAAAGGAGGCATGTGGTGCCCTCTCCTGGAGGGAACCAGCCCGGGAATCAAAGCCACTCCTGCCCCAGCCTTCAAGAAGTACTCGACACCTTCCCTGTCACTCTCCACCTGCTGCTGCCCTCAGGCTTCACCTCCTGTGGTTCACAGCAAGCAAGGAAAAGCACTGAACTACTTCCCCCTGAGCACAGCCCATGGAGTGAGAAATCAGCAGGAGAATGATGCAGAGGGTGTAATGCCTGGAAAAGCTTTTCTAAAAGCCTTTTGGAACTCTGAATGTCTCTTGCAGAACATCTTGCACTTCAAACTTTTAATCGACTGCTGTTTTGTAGATGCTATGGCTCAATATGCACTGCAGACCACACATGCTGTGGGGGTGGGAGGTATTTTTCTGGCTTTTTATCTTTTTCTAGGGTACCTGGATTTAAGGGGGTCCCAGAAATAACAGCTAAGAAGTCAAATGTGCAGGCAATGGCACAGCAAACTGGTCTTACAAAGGGTTTCATCCACACTGAGCCAGACAGAGCAAAAGATAATGCCAGCTTAACCCACTGGGTCCCAGCTCACTGCTCAGCTAAACAGCCCATCAGTTGTCACCCACTCTCCTTGGCCTGCCTTTAAACTGCTCCTGTACCTGCAGGTTGCTGCTCTCCTCTAGATGCATTGTTATATTAATTTTCTCTGTCTAGATCTGCTGGAGTTCCTGGTGTGTGTGTGTGTGTGTGTGGATAAAGAGCATGGAAGTGTGTGGGAAGGGGATGGGCATTGACCTTTCTTCGATTTTTTGTTTGTTTACCTTTTCGCTACACTTTCTGATGGTGGATGTGAGCTCACTCACTACCATATCCACACACTTCAGACTTGGCTCCTTCAACTTCTGCACCTGCTTTTTCACTATGGCTTCAAAAGCGAGGTCAGGCGTGAAGAGACCCGTTCTGCATGGCAGGGGAAGGGTGGGAGGAAGCAACGAGGAAGAAGAAAGCAAAGCAGAGAAAGAGCAGGAAGGAAGAAGAAAGAAGGAAGGAAGAGGGAGAAGAGAGAAAACACAAGGCAAAATGAGAAGTGAGATTTTGGTTCATTCCATTAGTTTACTGAACCAGGTGAGCATTGCTATGGGGCCTGTGCACTGCCAAGTATCAGGAGAGTCTACAGGCAAATGGAAGTGTCAGAGGGGGTATGAGGTACGAGCAGCTGGGCCAGTGAAATGGTGAGCTGTCAAGAGCAGGATGAATGAATGGAGCCCCCAGGGATCAAGTGATCACTTCCTGAAGGAAAGCTTCTTTGGATTTCAAGACAAAACTTCTTGACAGTGAGCCGAGCCACTGCCTCTTTTCCTAAAGGTTCACCATTTTCTTTATCTTCCTTCCCACCACAGTTATCTCCCCTTCCCCTTTCCTTCCTCTCTTCTTCCCACCACCATTATCTCCCCTTCCAAGCTTTCCTTATTCCAGCTGCAGGAAGCCTGAACAGGAGCCAGGCTAAGACCTGCAGAGGTCTGTCACTCACATCTTGTTTTGGCAGAACTGAACTGATCTCTCTCAGTTTCAGGGATTTGGGCAAACCACTCCACTTACAGAACATATTTCATCTCACCCACCTTCCCTGCAACATCAACTTCCTCAGTAAGAATAGATGTTCCCAGTATTTAGGAAAATGCAAATGTGCTACAGGACGTCCACAGCTATACAAAGCATCCATTATACCTGCAGAATCAGACCCAACATAGGCCTGCTTTGAGTTATAAGGAACTATTAATTTCCACTGGTATTTTGTGGTCTATGTTCTCAATGGCTCTACTCAGGGAGAACAGAAAGTCCACAGAAACTAAAGTTACTAAAATATAGCCAAGATCAATCCAATTCAAGACTACTGCACCCAAAAAAAGTTTTTCAGCACTTCTTTTAACACTTCAGAGCTTCTACTGGATGCTCTTTGTTACACAATCTGAGTTACTTGTCTTACCATTACTACTTTGCCAGTGCTTTCAGGGAATAGCATGCCCTTGGCATGGGAAGGGGATATTGCTTTTCTAGAGCTGCAGTTTATAACCACACCTGGGGTGCCTGCAGCTAACAAACCCTGGGGTGGCTATAAATAACCACCATTTCATGTAAATCAGGTATTTACTCCTTCACCTCATCTTTCACATCTCTGCGTATAACACCTGCAAGTCCCCAAGCAACACCAGTATTAAAACACTCTTCAACACATATTAAGGGATGTATAATCACTCTGCCTTTTAAGAAGCAAAGAGTTGGAATATGTTACACAATTTGGATTCACCCAAGGGTCTCTCTCCAGGTGCCAACAATGCCCCTTTTGAGCAAAGCAAGAGCATTTCCAGAGTTCAGTTCACATCCTCTGACCCAGCAGAGATGTCCTAAAAATCCAGTTGCCCAGCTAAGCTCAAGTTATGCTGTTTCCCCCACCAGACTTTGGGGGAAGTCTGACTTTTTAAAAAAATTAGTCCCTTACAATACCTGAGTATCACCTGAATGACAGTATTTTGTTTCTTCATATACAAAATTGGAACCATGGCTACTAGAGCACACACAGAACAACCAGAACTGAAGTCAACCATGAACACCTCAGCAGTAGGATCCAAGCTGAAATGGAATCCTTTATTCCTCAATCTGTGACATTTCCTCTCCATGCATGTCATCTCTTCTCCTCCTGTATTTCCCGCCCTGTTGTACCCACCACCTGATCACTTGAGGAACTGCTGCCTTCAGAACAGAGGGTTTATTCTAAAATTATCAGTAAAAAGAAGAATGAAAAATAAATAATGAAGTAAGAAATAGGAAGTGAAGGAAAGGATGCAATGAGAAAGAATCAATGGGCAGTTTTGAATAGCAACTCATGGATGGAGAACAAATCAAAAGAAGCTTCAGAGGGCATGAAAAAGGAGGGCCCTTCTGATCCAGTTAGCAGGTGACTCTGGATACTTGGCAGCCCGAGGGCCTGTGCTTACCTGTCAACAGGCTCTAATGGCAATTTTCTGGGTGCTTCCCACAGTCACACACCCCAAGAGAGGACAGCAGGACAGAAAAAGGAAGCTCCTCCAGCACACTAGAAACCTGAGCAACCTCTCACTGCATCCACTTTGCTCTCCCAGTCTGTCCTGGGGGGCAAAGCACGTTCTGCACACCTGAGCCCTACTGCAGAGGCTCTTGGCCCTAAGGACCAGGCACTTGTGCAAGGGATGGCAAGTGCCACCACTTGGGCACCTGTCCCCACCCTTGCAGAGAGGGGTCAGACTGTGTGGAAACCTCCTGCAGTGCCCATTTACCTGCACCTGAATAGCCAGTGGCGATTCCAGTCTCCAGTGCCCACCTAATCCTAACTGAGGTGCCTTTTCACCAGCACCCAGCCCTGCCTGAAGCAGCAAGTCATGGCTGAGAAGAATGGCACAAGTCATCTTATCTTGCTCTCTTTCAACCCCAACCTCAAAAACAAAAGCTGCCACATCCAAAGGGCAGAATTAAGGCAGGTTCCCACCCTTGACCCCCCCAAAAATACCAGAATGGATCCCAAAGGGCAAAGCCTGATGCCCTCTCTCTTGAGAGAGAGTGCAGATGGACACCAGAGGCTGATGAACATTTCTAACTTGCTTCTTCTCAGCCATGTGCTGCTATTCCAGATCAGGATATGGACCAAACCAGCCAGAAACCAAGCCAAACACCACAGGAACATTTCCTTGAGATACAACCCACAACTCTAAGTGCTGTAGCTCTAAATTTCAGCCCTATACATCCCCAAGGGCAACTCTGGGATTAATCCTCTCACTTCTACAAAAAAAAAGGCGGCACTAATTTAAATCCTAGTCTTTGGCTTGGAAAATAAACCCAGATAATAAATTTAAAGAAAAATGTAGCCATAGAGAAATACTATTCCTTTGGTTTTCAAAGGAACCAAGAGTCATGCTACAGACAAAGGGGTGGCCAGGACAATCTCCAGCATGCCTCAGCTCCAAAAGATTCAGGGAGCAGAGCCACAGCACACATCCCACTGTGCTTCCTTTCTGTTTGGCTTGTTGGCTGGATCGCTCCAGGCTGGCTCTGCTCAGGTCTAGTCATGCTGAGGAGGTGGTGAAAACACCAAGTGTGGCTGCAGGCAAGTCCCTGCCCAGGTCACGATGCTGCGCCGCAGCCAGCGAGCAGGTGGAAGGTGCCAACTCCATGCTGCCTCTTGTTACCTTCTTGGTGCACTGTCTAACAGTATTGATTAACTCCGAAATGACCATGTCCACGCATTTCAGGCAAGGCTCTTTAATCTTCTTCACCTGCTTTTTCACAATGGTCTCAAAGGCCATGTCGGGTGTGAAGAGACCGGTTCTAAACACCCAGGGTGGGGACAAGACAAGGCAGGAAGGGGAGAAGGGGCAAGGAGAATGTCACAGCGTTACACACATATCTTGGAGCAGGCACTGCCATCACCAAAACCCGGGACATTTGGGCTGGGAAGTGTCACATCCCCTAGAAAAGCCCTGATTGAAGTTCATAAAAAACGAGAAATGCTTGGCACTCGCAAGGAAGGAGGCAATGAGGGCAAAATGGATCTTAGCTGGACAGCCATAGTCATGTCACCATTTCACCTCAGCCTAAGGGTGGCAGGGGCTGACCCCTCCACAGTGTATTTCACCTCAGAGCTGTGCAGGAGATGAGAACTGCTCTGGAAGATTTTCTTAAGGGTTAGGACACTGACACATCTGATACTCTTTATCAGGTTCAGCTGGTGACTGACCAAGAGAAAGGAATGAAAATAAATCTAGGTCAGTGTTTGTTCACATCCCTGTGTGCAGAAAGGCTCCAACAGGCACCTTCCCAAGAGTAGCACAACTCAGGGCCTCAGGGCTGAATTTTCTGACAACTCACCTTCACACTGAAGGGAACACAAACCTGTTTGCTAACTGTGTGGGGCCAGTGGGACCCTGGTGATGGACACGCCAGTGCTCCCTCAGATTTCCAGAGGAGGAGGGGCTCTGTACCAACACTTCTTTTAAACAACTAATTGCTGGTTAGTGTGAAAATCAACGTTTTATTTTTTAACTAAACAAAGGAGTAGTATGGGGTTATGGAGAGTATCTCTCTTCCTACCCTTTCATATGTAAAGGCCCAAGAAGGATGGAAAAGATGTCAAGTTACCCAGGCTTTTACCTTTTAGGCTTCTGTGACTCCCACATGGGAAAAGAAAGCAAACTCACTTGAATGATTGTCCCTATCCATGATTCAAGCCAGAGGTTATCCCTCCCTTTGGCTGACCTACCGTACCTCTGAAGTCTTCAACTCCATTTGGAAGGCCTAGGAGTATTTACAAGGCTTTCAGCCAGAGCTCTGCCTAGCGTGTGATACGTGCCTGATACCGTGGATGTTCTTGATGGCGTAGCTGATCTCCCGCCGCAGCTCCTTCTCATCAAACTCCATCTGCACCAGGAGAGAATTCCATCAGAAACTTTCTGACACTCATTTGCACAGCAGGACGCAGCAGAAGACTTTGAAGGGAAGAGGTCCCATGCCAGCACTGCCATGCTGAGTCCAGCACAAAACTGCTGTGGCCAAAACAGGACACCCTGGACACACATGAACAGCTAAGGGCCTCCATTTACCGATGCCCCAGCTGTTCTTAAGGAGTTTCTTTGAGATAAAGCACTAGGACTGAAGTGTTAGATGGCTTTCTAAAGCAAATTGGTTTGCCTCACAACATTTACCATGAGATCTTGGCAGCTGCTTTTTCAGTGAACATCACAAATGGATAAAACATTTTGTGTGAATTGTAAATCTAACACAAGGAAGGCTATTTATTTCACTAGAAAGGCCTCATCTTATTCAAATGTGAAAAAAGGAAGCAATATGCAAAAAATACTGAAGCAGAAAGCTCTTGAAGCTCTCAAGTTGGTTCCAACCTATATTAAAAAAAAAAGATTTTCAGTACCCCTCCTGGTCAGGTTAGTGTACTTCACCATCCAAAAAACTGTCTTTCAATAAGAATCCTCTTCCACTGTTAAGAGGGGAGTACAGTTCCTACACCGTTTCCACCTCTAGGCCATTGATAGGGGACAGACAGAAGCAATCACAGGCATACCTACAATTCTTTTTCTTGCTTCTTACGTATCTATGAGTCCAACTTTAGATCTAGTCTGATGCTCAGGATCAAGGAAATATGAGTTTCAGCACTATTCCTTCTATATGAAATTCAGTTATAGTAGCTTTGTTGTAACATATCTGTGAGGGCATTCAGTCATTGATTTACCATTGGTTGTGTTAAAGTGGTTTTTCACACTCAATTTCACATTTAGGATTCAAGCCAACAAATACTGTCATTTACCTCAGAGAAAGTTAAGTTCTGCCACAAGAACAGGGACAGAGGGAAAAGTCAGCACTACGGGAAGGTTCCAATAAAGGAGACAAACAAGTGAAAAAAGGTGATAAAAGGGAAAACCCTGAAACAAAGTAGCTGAAGACAAAGTTTGCTGATGAAAGACAGCAGGAGGAGTAAGAAGACAGGCAGAAGTAGTAACACACAAGAGCAAACGAAAAGTGTATCTCAGCAGCATGAGGAAGCAGTACCTTCACCAGTTCAAAGGGGAAACGCTCATGGAAGATACGGTTGATCCGAGCTCCTCCCGACAGCTCATAGGTGTCAATTTGGTCTCCAGAGCCTTCAATGCGTTTCTCAAAGTCCACAGCAAACTGCTGGACCATCCTGAAAGAAAACAAAAAGCATGAAGTAGAACTCATTGCTGAGCAGTCCCTTCCAGAGAGGGACACTGAGGCCACTTACTGAAGCAGAGCTTTGGTCTTGCGAGCGGGGTCATCAGGGCGAAAGTTCTTGTACTCCTCCACCTCCTTCTCAATGGACAGGAGCTGGCTCTGGAGCTTGTTCCGCAGCCCTGGCAGCGTGTCACGGATATGGTTGGTCAATTGCTGCACAACAAGAAGGTTTAAGATGACAATAAACCTCTAGGTAGTTACTGAGAAGAGTTTGCTGCCTCCACACTACAAAAAAGATGAAAGCTTCTCTCTCTGTGTTCAGTTCTTCTGTGTGGTGCTAACAAAATGTCTATCCCAGGACAAATACCAGTTATGAGCTGAAGGTATTCCCCCCTCCAGCTCCTGCCTATTGCCCCCTCTTCACCTTCAGTTTACCTTCTAGTCTGGTGGAAAACTCCCCTCCACTCAAACCCAAGAATAAACTTCACATACAAGTATTAGCACTTACTTTATACACAAGGGTAAAGGCTATTTTGCCTTCAGATTAGCACACCATTGACACCCCATGTGGTGGTAAAGGCTTTTTTCCAAAAAAAGGGTCAAAAGGCCAAGGTGGAAGGAGCTAAAACCACTCATGAGACTCTAGTAAGAGGGTTCCCACAATGCAGAAATTTGTGGGAAACTCCAGTTTAAAGATGAATATTTGAATAAGGAGAAATAGGAAAGAGACTCTCTTCACTTCAGAGAGTATTTCAAGGGAGCAAGGAAGGGAAGCAACAGCAAATTGCTACTGTGTGAAAAACAGATAGCCTCAATAGATGGGAAAAGACCATCAGTATCACATAAATACTGCTGGGTACAGAAATCACTAGAATTTAGAAGGTATCTTTTAACTCAGCCAGAAAGACCTTGCATCCTGACAGTGTAATATACCACAAACCAACTACTGAATTTGAAAGTGTATATACCACAAACCAACTACTGAATTTGAAAGTGAAAGGATAAATCTGTGCTCTGCCTTTGGTGTGCAAGCTCCACTACTGGCCTCAGTGTGTTTCACACTGACACCACGAGCAGCAGTTCCTGACTCTGGACAGTACCTGGTTCAGCACTTTCTGCAGGAATGGGGTTCCCATGCGATCAGCCATGTGTCTGTAGGCTGGGTGGGACAGAAAAAACTTCCTCTCTGCAGCCAGAGCTGCCTGAATATCCTTCTTGCCATCTATGTCCTTCTGACTTCTGTTGACCACACCAATGTAACCTGTGAGATTAGAGATCAGGATGTAAATAAATCTTAGACTTGAGATGGAAGTTATTCAGCCAGCAGCATTACAAAATAGGGATTCTAGTGGCAACACATTCTTAGGGGCAACACATTCTTAGGGGCAATTGGAAGAGCTTAAAATTAGAATTTCCTTGAATGGCCCAGGTTGTGGTATTTTGGTATGCAGGACATAAATGAGTATTATATGAGGAACAGAGAATTAGTTTATTTATTACAGTCCCCCTAACACAAAGCAAACTCCAGTCTCATTTATTTCACTCTCCTTTTATGAGTACTTAGTACAGGTACTTTTGCTATGGCCACAGTAAGTACCACAGCTCAGAATTATTTAATCTCATTACTATGGCAGTGAGAGGAGTGTTTTAGACATCTTTCACAGCTTGCCTCAATGAAAGGAGGAAAGAAAAAGTAAAAATAAGAGCATAAGGCTGTGTTTCTGCTAGGACTACATATCAAGATGTAAATACCTAAAAAGTGTCTGTTAACATCATGACTGAGTCCTGCTCCCCAACTTTTCTCACTTCTAGATTGGAACAGAAATGGCTCAACCACAAGTTGTAGGAGATATTATAGGAAGGGGATGCACTGGAGGAAGAGGATGAGGCCAGGACACCTCACACAGGAAAAACAGAGGAAGGAGATCATGGATGAAGCATGAGGACACATACCCCTACGGAGGGGAAGCAATTTGTTTTCTAATACATCTCGTGCATCAGTTCCTTCATCCATAAGATCCAGCTTGGTGATGACCCCAATGGTGCGCTGGCCTATGGAAAAAAAACCCACAAACATACTTGATCAGCAAACAACTCATGTATTATTTTCCTCTGTTCAGAAAGATTACAGATTGCCCAACTTAGCTACCCAAGGGCTCCTGAAGTCACACATTACAGCTCCCATCGTGTACAAGAGGCACAAGAGCAAAACAGACAAAAATCAAGATCAGTTCTCAGTTGTATCCTGCTGAATGCACAAGCTATGCCACAGCACAAAAGGATTTTAGTGCATATTTTCCTAGATTTTTCTAGGCCAAATGTAAATGATTAAAGGAAGGGAAATCCTTCAAATCTTCACAAATGGGGCTTAGACAAACGAAGAAAAGAGGAGTAACACAATTTCTACTACAGCAACTGTTAACACTCACTAATACCTCTCAGAAGAGTGTTTGTTGGTAAACATACATCCAAGGCAACAGACATGAGCCACAGCTACTGGGCTAATCACAACCAAATGAAAATCAGGCCACTCTCCAGTAATGCCAGGATAAATTAAAAGACATTTACCTTGAGGATCCACCTCCTTTGCAATCTTCAGGGCATCAGAATTGGCCAAATCAGAGTTGGCTGGGGATACTGCCAAGATGAGGCAGTTCTCTTTGGTGACAAACTGCATGAGCATGTCTCGGATCTGGAACTCGATGTCAGGGGGCTGATCCCCCACAGGGACTTTTGTCATACCCGGCAGATCTACCAAGGTCAGGTTCAGGACTAGACACAGGACACAAGAGATAGCACAAGAAATTGTTTAGGTAGGAATGTTCTGGTCTTTAGGTACCACCTGTAGTTAAAGTGACTCTGATATATCACAGGGATAAGACATGCACACACGAAAGCACACCAAGCTTTCTATTCTCTTTTGTTACAGCTCATTAAGAACTAGTTGCAGGTTGTTTCTCCTGTGATTGTCAATGATTTCATCACCCTTCCCTTTAAATCACTTGTTGTGACACTGATCAGGAAAACTGGCCTCAAAGTCCTTCCACATATGCTACACTTTCCACAGGAAGGGATGACAGTTCTTTGTTTTCAGTTCACAATGGACTGCAGAACCTTCTAGAAGAGTTGGTCCCTCTGCATTAGGACTCACCATGGGGAGAGTAGACTCGGAGGTTGATGGGCACAGGGGAAATCCCTTTGTTGGAGCCAGTAACACGATCCGTTTCAGCCTCAATCTCCAAACGGACCTCCTCAAAATCAGTGAATTTCTTTCCTTTGCAGTGTAGGAACTCGCCATATTCTATTTAAATAGAAGCACAATCAGAAACAGTCACTGAAATCAGAGAAACACTCGAAAATGTGATGAAAGCATCACATCCTGAAGCACAACACAACAAAATACAGTTGAAGGGATGAAGTCTGGCAAGGGCCTTTCCCAACAGAGTTTGCAGGTTGGAACAGAAGTTACTGTAATCATGTTTATGTGGTCAACATCTGAGATAATTCAGCTGAGCCCAAGATCTTCACCCCCTTAATTCCCTACATTTTCAGCAGGGTTGTCTGCCTTTTAAGTCTTACCCACTCATTAGAGTCACAGCTGCATAGGCAAAGGAAAATTATAATGTCTGGGCACAGAGCCTTGACTAATAAATTAAAATAAAAAAAAAATCAAGAAGCATTTCACTTCTGAACACTTAATGCATCAGATGTTAAACAGGCAAGAAGGCTGCAAGTCATTTTTCCTGGGGAAAATTCTTATTTCTTTTCTCCAGTGAGCAGTGACACTGATCAAATAAATTCCTGACTAAGACAGAAATCCAGCTGGACACAAAGGAGAAGGGAGCTCACATACCTGTGCTGGCATTTACCAGCTGAAGGACCAGTGGGCGCCTGGTTACGATGCCAGATCCACGTGGCAGAAAGTCCCTGAAATGAAACAGGAAGTTTTGGATGAGTGAGTGATTGTTTCCTTCCCTTTTCACAGCTTTTCTGCTTCTATAAGTGTACATGGATTCTAAGAGGGAGTCCCAGCTATGAGCACAAAACAGTTTAAGGCACTAAGCACAAAGTGCTTCTCCTTGAGAAGGGCAAGAGCTTGTTCTGAAGTAGTTTATACTCACAGCAAGTCCTAATCACGTCTGACAATACAGCTCCTTCAGTGGAGGTTCCAAGTCAACTAACAAGCCCCTTTAATACAGCTGTCTGTACTTTGGAAAAAATAACCTTTCATCTTTCAGAAAGAAAAGAGAAGTTGACACAGAGCCAAAGAACTAGTGTGCCTCCTTTTGGCAAAAACAATTACACAAATTCACTCACACCCTGCACTTGGGGCTTGAGAAGACACCACATTGTCCCAGTGTGCAAACACCACGTGATACAACTGAGAAAATAACCAGCAGCCAAAGGCTTGTTTCCACACAGGGTCTCTCCTGGCTTTAATTTAACTACTCAAGATATGAATATTGCCAAGGCAAAAGCAGCAGTTTCCTTTTGTATTTATAAGAATCCTGAATTTTTGTGTACTTCAAGTAACTTCAAGGGAAAGCAGCCTTTCTTCGCTAACATTCTCCAAATGCTGACTTAGCAGCCACAGCCCACCAGTTCTCCTTTGCTTTTCCTTTTTTTCCAATCCAAAGCTAGGCATGCTCACTGCATCTGCTGATGACCTTTCTAGTTTGTGGCCTGGTTCTCTAGTACTTGGCTGTTCTTGTGGCTCTTCAAGAGCCACTGAGCAGTTCTGAAAATACAATCAATTGCTTCCTTACATACTGGGAGAAGCATCACTTCAAAATATGTTTTCTACAGCATGAACATAGTTTTCTCTATTAAAAGAAGCCCTGCCTACATTGGCAGAGTTCTGGCAGACAATCCTCCTTCCCTTCATAGCTGTGGCAAGGAGTAATTTTGCTGATTGAGGAGTAACTATTGACTCTGATGAATGAGAAATCCAGGGCTCTCCACTTTGAGGTCTTCCTCTTACTCCTGCATGAACTTAAGACTGACAAAGTCCACGAAGATGAGAAAAGACTTTCTGTTTCAACACACCAGACAAGGCCTTGAGCAGCTCTGTCTCAGCTCCTGGTTTGGCCACTCATTTCCTGTGTAACTCTATGCAAGTTATTCTGCTTTTCTGTATTTCCATTTTCTCAGCTATAAAAGTAATGTTCCATCCGTGGGAATGTCAGAATAACTTGGTAATATCAAAAACTGGAGACTAGGGTTCAATTTGAATGAGCGTAAGGATGTACTGTACATGCTCTAACACCTCAAATAAAAATATCACTGGTTAATTACTAATTCAGAAGTAATGGAACCTCTGGTACAACTTTACCAGTTAAAATTAGACTGAAACTCTTTCTCATTATTTTAGACTTTCCAGAAATATAAAGAGTTAACTGGGCATTGCCTTTCATTGGTTTTTCAAATAATACAGCTCTAGTTTTTCCATTCCAGAGGGATTAACCCTGGAATCTTTGAGACACTGCATCATTGTATCAGTTTTCTGCTGTCTCAGCTCCATTCCTATGTATGTCTGTGGTCAATATGTGGAAAAGTCCTATCCTTGTATCAGTTGTTAGCATAACAAATGCATTTGGGCTCCACTGAATTACTTTGAACTTATACCTGGGAAAAAGGAATCCTATTACTACAGATTTCCTTTCCAACACGTCAACACAGTCCTCTAGTTATTGGTTTCCAATCTGCAGTATCAAATCTTGCTTTACTGTAGAAAAAGGACCACTTGCATTTATAAGCATGAAATCAATGGGAATCAAGATCCTATTCACACTGCACTGTGTTTTCCTGAGTCTTTTTGCTTTGGTTGAAATCCTGATTTCTCTGCTGCCCTTATCACAGCTACCAAGAAAAAAAATCTCATGACAAAGACAGACAGAAAACCTATGACACTAGGTTCCAGAACTATTTTAAAAAGATCCAATTTACTTGTTAACTCAAGTAGCTCCTAGGCTATTCCAATGAAAAACCACCAAGTGTTCCAGAGGACAAGACAACAAATCCATAAGCAAAATTTTGTCAGCTAAACCAACAATCTTTAGTGCTGCGCTAGTTCTAAGTGAAAATACATGCAAATCTGATCCCTAATATCAGAAAATGAATGTGTGTTCTTACCCACAAACTCTTGGGAGGTACATGCAGTTCAACTTTCAAATCTTCTCTACATTTGACTCCTGAGTTACAGCCAAAAAACTTTATTAAAAAAACCCCTGCAACTGATGCAGTATCATCCCACTGTATCCATGTTATTTCCTGTTCTTCATTTACTTTCTCTCTACAGTCTGTTAGAAAAACCCCTTCCTCCTCCTGTTCCAACTAAGCCTTTCAAATCATAGAAACTAAAAAGTATATTTATACTTTTGATAAGTAGTAAATAGTAGGGATTAGTAAATTTTGTGGGAAGCTGGCTGAATGTTGAGGAGCTGGAGGAGTGGAGAGCCCTGCCCACCCTCTTGCAGGGGGCACAAACTGCTCCTGCAAATAAACTACAAGCACAGAGCACGTGTGGCACAGACAACACGCCCAGTACAGGCTGAGTTCACTTCAGAGCCTGAAGGAAGAGCTGCACACACACAGTTAGTGCTCCAGAAAGAGCAGCCCAAAGTGATGACACCAAGCTGGAATCAGGAAGACAACACAGCAGCTAAAAACCACCATGTGCCAGATGACCTAGGCAGGAAAAAGCAGAGGGGTTAAACTGGCTTATTCATTTCCAGCAGATGAAGTGTAAAAGAGCAAGGCTGAGGGAGGAAAAAGATGGAATAAGTCTTCAGAGATAAAATGTTATAAAGGCTTTGAGTGCTGAGACAAGGAAGCCTCTAGCATGACACCAGAGCCTCACTACATACATCAGTATACATGACTGTGCCTGAATTATGTTACTCAGGTTGAGGGCACCAACTCCCTGTTTTCCTCTTTCACTTTTTATCTTAAGGATTGTAAAGTCCTTTTCCTGTTGCTTTCTTTGTAACACACAGAAGTGCATGATAACATTTGATTTCCCGTGCTTTAAAGCAGGAATACAACACTCCGCCACTCCTCCAGGCTAGGCTTCATCTACAAAATACACAAAGTAGCAGCTAAACAGACAGAGTTGTATTCAGGGAATATAAATACTTAATTTGCTTGTAGCTTTCTCAGCTATTGACTCAAAATTCTGAATCAAGGTATTAAGGTATCAGTTCCAGCAATGTAATTCCAAGCATTTTATCAAAGCTGGAAAACTAGGCTCAGATAACTACATTTCCCAAAACATCACTTACTGGAAGACTTATTTCCATGTATTTCATGCTCATTTTTTTATTAACAGCAGACAGAGAGAGAATGTTGAGGTAGGTAAATCGTTGGTCTGACCAGAGATAGATCTCTCCTAAACCAAGGCATCAGAAAGAACCAAGGATGCAAATCTTGACAGGTCTTAGGCTCAAAGAGTTCAGGCAGGGAAATGACCCAAAAAGGCATTTATTGTTGTATTATTTTGCATTGCTCAGTTCTGAAGTGCTTACACATGTTCTTGACTAGCTACCTCGGGGCAAGAAAAATCACAGCATCCCTTCCAGTCTTATTACTATTTTCATATGCAGAGCTGCATGAGAGTGCAGATTTGCATTGAAAGCTGCATTCATAGTGCAGTAAAAAAGTATTGAAGGGAAGGGAACCAATCTAGCAGTTACTGTAGAGCAACACTGAAACAAAATCCAAACACCTTGAAAACACATTAAAGCAATCTTGATGTTGTGCAACAATACACGTATAATCAGGGCACAGGGAATTGGGGTTTCCTTAATTGTTTTGTTAGTTTGTTAGCTTGTTTGAAGTTTTTAACTAAAGCCAAACACTATACAAAAAGCCTTCATGCATTAAGTAACTTAGAATCCTACAGAACAAAAAGGTTATTAGTGGCTATTAGTGACTACAAAAAAACCCCACCTTTGCTCTGTAAAGTTTTAGAATTCATTTAATGACTTGCACAGTACAGAGGATTAGAAGTTAAAAGTATCATTAAGCAAAGACATTTTGCCCAGACTATTCATAAAACAAAAGAGATTGACAAACTGCTTGTATAAATCAATATATATTGTGTGGAAAGTGAAGCAAAGATAGATGCAATCAAAAAAGTAGGACACATACCCATATGCAAAGCTTGGGATTACCTGAAGAGGCACACACTGAAACTTTCAGACATGTTTCTGGTGTTTATTCACTGTTGCCACACTGAAGAAAATGTGACTGTCCATTAAAAGATACTTAGATGAACTAGTTCATTGCAGTAGGGGTACGTTTGTGTCCACACACACACATAGACCAAAGAATATTTATTCACTCCTTTGGGCAAACACTTGATCTGATGTTTTCCTGTTAAATGACATACTGAGATCTCTAGAGGAGGAGCATCTTTGAGCATCTCAGTGACTGTTAGGGGCATGTTGTGCCTGGTCCACCAGCTTTGCTGGAATAAATGCTCTCAAATCCTGATAAATCCAAGACAAGTGATTGCATGAGCCAGTTGTCCCTTCATGCTTTGCCAGAAGTGTCAGCTCACTGCTTTAGGTTTGTGCTTTAAAGCTTAGAGATTCCTGTAACATTTACAGTGCTGTTTCATTCCAGAAATCTGGTATTTGCAAACCTCTCTTTGACCCTTTAGCCATGATATCAGAAGTGATATAACCACAACAAGTGATATAACCACCATAACCACAACTTCCTAACAGGGAAGGGCAAGAATAGCATCCCCACACACCAGCTCAGGCTGCAACTGCTTCTTCACTGCTTTTCCACTTGCAAATATGAGCATCATTTATTCCCTCTTTCCACCAAATTCAGGTTTTGCACCTTCTCCATCCACTGGTAATCTGTACTTTCAATAGGACTTCGAGTCAAATCTTTTTCATGTATGATTATTGTCTTCACTGAAGTTGCAACAGAACTCTTGAGCAGCCAAAACCAGAACAGAGCCCACGGTACCACCTCTTGTTCCACATGGAACACAAACCAAACGCTGGCCTTCCCTGTCTTCAGAGAAGCTGGAAAGCTCAGAAAGCTTTTGTTTGTAGAGGGCTCTGAAATACAAACCTAGGCCTAGTCTAGACAAACCAACACAGCATCGTTGCAGTCAACTGTTTGCCAGACCTTTGAGATTCTGGAATTAGAATGCACTACAGAAGTTAAAGCCTCAATTTAAGAGCCAAAACAGCAGTTTATGAAGACATAAAAGTAGTTGCAAAGAACAGAAGGGAACACCAGCATCTGATCATTTAATTTCAATTTGATTTCTTATTAAACATCTATAGAAAAATAGGGTATTAAGGGATGCGTTTACTCCCCAGTTAGGATTATATTAGTTTCAGAAAATTAAAATTCACACAGCCTGCATAATTTCACACTGCTGCTTGTATTTTAATTTGAGTATTTGTAACTTCCTGTGTTCTGATGGTGCCCAGGGACAGCAATTCAATCAGAAATGCACTGCACAAAGCAGTGTGCCAACACACCACAAGAAACACAGTTCTGTCCTTATGGATTTTACTGTCTGGTTACACAGTCCCGACCTGCTCCTGCTTAAGCTTCAAACCATTTTCACCTGTCAAGGCTTACAATTGATCATTCATCATTCTCACACATCCAGATCAAGAGTTCCTCCCTGGCTAATGACAGCACAGTTTTTTACAAGAATCCCAAGCCAATCTAGGGGTATTGGAAGCTTTGCCATATGATTCTTCTGATCACTGTGCCCATCAGTAACATTCACATCTTCATACAAGATGCATTCTATGGACAGCTCATACATTTCTCTGAACAGCCTTTCATCTCACAGCACTTGTATTTTCAAACGTTACTTCAGCACATAAAAAGGAATCCTTAACACGCAGGCTGACACCTATGAGGCATATAAACCACACACTAAAAATATTTACTATTAATCATAAGCTCCTAAAACAAACACCTCAGAAACAGTAGGAACTTTGTACTTCTTGGTCACCAACTCCTGGTGCTCCTTCACAACAGACATCATGTAGTTCTACCACAAGGAAGGACAGAGGGCTGCCCTTGGAGCACCTTCCTGGTCTGATCCTTCAAACAATATGCAAGCACATTTGTAAGCAGCTCTGTAACTCAGGTGTGGGGCAAGAACAAGGACAAATTTGTTCTTTCTCCTGCTACCCAGCAGGTTGCCAAGAGGGCTGCATTGCAGAATCAGAATTTCCTGTTAACTTGGTTGGCTCTGTGAGCTCTTCTCTTGCCTAAGCCAAAGTACTTCTCAACTAAAAAAAAAAAAAAAAAAGCCAGACAGGCCAAGAGGAACAGCAAGCATTAAAAATAGATGCATTATGTACAAAAGCATCCATCAACCTGGTATTCTGTTTTCCTCTGCCCTAAGCTTTCCTATTCCTTTCATACTGCATCATGTGAGCTTGGACACCAGTCATACAGACTCATAATCATATGGTAAGTCTTGTTCCTAGTTAAGCCATGTTTTTTTCCACTAAGGTTAGCACCTTTAGATAACTTTAAGCCAGAGGATGTGTGTTATTTATCAGCCAATCTCCACAGCACAAGTATGCCTAGTCCTGACCCACACTGAACAAGAGCAATTCCATAAGCACTCAGTATAATGTAACTTCTTAGGATGCACTTGGTACTGGTCTCACAATGGATACATATAGAAATAAAGATCTATTGTAAGTACACCATTTTGCAGTATACTGGCAACATTATTGTGCACAATGATTCATTATTCAAGAAAACAATTGTGAAAAATAAAGACAGGCAATAGTTCATGAGTGTCATCATAATACACACGTTAGAAGAAACAAAAAAATTAAACAGAAGGCTTCCCACTGCCTTGTACCTTGAGTTCCTACTTACAATAGTGCAGAGGGAGGTTAACACTATTGTGCTGGCTTGGAACACTTACAATTGCTTTGTTAAATAGTTCTGAGCCTCAAACAGCCTCTCCAACACCTAGCCACTCCTCCCCAGTACAGCTCCCCAAGTCAGTAAGCAAAAGGACCAAACAGCCTCTCTAGTGTGGGTGTTTGCTGTGCTTAAGGTGAGCTCCTGGAGACCGTCCTAGAAAATTCACTGTCCAAGCAGGACAAAACACAAGTGTCAGTATAAACTGGACACATTTATAACATAATACTGGATAATTTGCAAACACAAGTCAGAGAGGGTAGAGAATGAAGTAGAAAGTAACTTGTGAAGTTGGCACTTTCTCCCAATCTGCCTCGAGTTGTTCTATTCCTTTGCACCCGATACCAGCACAGGGCCCAGCAAGTGAGGGATGCTCTGCCCAAGGTTTTGTGCAGACTGAGGCACTGAGGTCTTCAAACATGAAAGGACAGCAACTATGCTAATAGAGTGTAATAAGTAAGTGTAACAATAGTAGTATTACGTGTTCACACCACATCCTGCTCCAGAACTGACATGATTCTCACCACAAGAATCACCTTTGCTGTGTTTCCTGCACCTCTTTTACCACTGACCAGGATATGCCATGTTCTGGAGCTCTCCTATATCTTTTTCCCACACTGTGCTCTCATTTAATTCAAAATAAGAAAAATAGAGTGTATTTATAGAGTTAACATAAAAACTCAGTAAAGCCACATCAGAAACCTGTATGTATTGCAAAACACAACACTTCCAAAGCCACAATGACCCCACACCACAGGCTCTGCTGAAAAGACAAGAAACCTTTGAGGAGACTGCCCCCTCCAAGAGAATCCACCTCCATAGAAAGCTGCATGCCTGGCTGTTTGAAAGCCTACACAGTGAGTTTGGCAAATCAAATCCAATTCCTCGTGGACAGGCATAATGGCGAGGTTTGTTTCACTGACATTTGGGGTAAATGATGTGCCATGGAAGGAGGACAGAAGTTGAATTTCAAGCTTCCATCTCAGCCATTTTATCATCAGCTTGTCTCCTCACCCTGGGACACAACACAATTACTGGCCACTGATTTACATATACAAAGGTGACAGTGTCCAGTACTGTTGTCTGGGTAATTTTTGGTAGTGCTCGGATCTTCTTACAGGACAGGAAAAAGATTTTTGTTACTGGAAGGCATTGTCATGTTCATGTGCTCTGGGAGCATCCACATGCCGTGAACATCAGAAGTGTTAACCAAAAAGGTGATTTTCCCACTCAGAACGTGTTTGTTGAGCCAAGTGTGGGTTGAGGGGGCTCAGACAATGAGAGAGGGAACACCCTGGGGCAATGTTCTCTCACATCACTGATACTTCAACTGCAGTGGCCGTGCTCAGACTCCTGCCTGCAGCACCTTCCTTAAGACTGCTAAAGCCAGAAGGAAAGCACACAGCAATTTTTACATGAATGCTCACTTGGAAACAGCTCTCTCCCCCACCCCTCCCCAAGCACACTGAATTCTGCTTTTCTGGCTTATCTCTCACTGCAGACTGGTTCCTAGGAGCCATCCATAGCATTTGGTGCCTCTCTTATCCACTCTTTCCACATCTCCTTTCCCTGCATCTCGGCCCCTCTCCTGTACATGCCTCTATGCAGGTTGCTGGAAGCAGTAGGATAAGTTTTGCTATTGTTTATTTTAATTTGAATCCTCTGGGCTGATTTTTCTGTTTCACGCTCCACTAGCTTCAGGATACATCAAATCTGGAAGACAGCTGTGTGCATCGTGCCAAGTCACGGCTGTGCTGGAGCTGCTGTGCACCAGTTAATCAGATGCACACCTCCAGAGCCCTCACGGCTGCCCTGCTTCCACAGGGCAAGGGACTTCCAAGGAAGTCACAGGCTTTCTTACACTTCTAGTCGATGGCCTGGGGGCCTGCCAGCATGCAGACTAAACTGGCATGGCCAAGAGTCTGCCCCAGGCACTTCTGCTGCTGTATGTCTAGAGTAATTCCAAAGAAGCCAGCACACCTCTACTTTATGCTTGGTAGACCTTACAGCAGGATCTGGCCTGACTTTCAAGGTCTATATATGTATTTTTAGATGACCTGAAAGTGAAGCAGAGATATTGCATTCTTCTGATGCACCCCTGCAAATCCATAACCAGGATTATCCCATCCAATTGACTTAGTGGCTGTACTACAAAGCATAAAGCAAGAATTTCTGCTAGAAGCTGCCCTGCATCCCTAACTCAGTTTACATAACATGGAATACAGGAACTCCCTATATACAGTAAGGGGAGACAGAAGGTGAGCAAACAGAATTTCTCCCCATTAAAGACAGTTACACAGCTCCTGTCCTAAATTTGTAGGAAACAAGGGAGTACCTTGGGCAAAGATTCAAACACACACAGGCTTTCTGTCAGTTTTCCATGGTATGCCTTCTTTCTGTCTAGAAATACAAGCTCTCCCTCTCAGTCAGTGCTAGAGCCTGGGTAGGTTAAGTGCCTTTAGGACCTAAGAGTCTGAAATACAGAGGTGTTGGTTAACTCCTCCACTAAGTCCAGCACTGGGATCTTGCACAAGGGCACCAGGCCCATTTGAAGAGACTCAGTTTCACAAACCACTAAGAATATATGGGGTTTAGTAAAAACTCTTCTTATTTGAACCTGATTGAGGTTCATATTCATGCTTTGATTTCTTCAGTGGTTTCATGAGATTACCTTTCATTTTTGAAAAAAAGATCTCAAAATCATCACCCCTAGTTACAGCACTTCAAGTGCTGGGGCTTTCTGAGAGCAGTACAAAAAATTTGACTTACAATAATTTCATTAGCAAGCATCTCTTGAAGCCTGTCTGAAAAATCTCAGCTTCCTCCAGACCTTGTAGACCCCAGAAACAGTTTTCAGCTCTTGCCTAAAAGGTGTGGTGAGGTACAAGCACAGCTCATTCCCTCAGCCATCCCAACTGAGTCTGGGTGCAGCTGCCTGCACTGTCATGCAGCCCTCCTTTGGGGCTATGAGTAACCAAGGTTAAACTCTTTGTTTTTAAGTGCCATGGAGGGCTGTGACCCTGGGAATCCCCCAACGGGAGCAGATTGGAGCCACGTGCTTCTCTCCCTAATTGTGATCACTGGCTGATAGATAATCCCTTCATGGGCTGCTGCTCTACAACTGCTGTGCAGCAACCAATCCATTCCGAGAGCCAGAACCAGGCCCAGAGGGATAATTCCCCTCCTATTTCCCGAAAACATGGTGAAATCTACTGTTTCCATAGAAACAAATCAGTTTGATGTCCACACAGCTCCTGCATCCCTCACTGGTGGGCATCAGCCCCAAGCTGCTGAGGTTTTAAGCAAGTATCTAAGGTATAAGTCAAGAGTTTGGAGGAGAAACAAGAGGCACTCCCAGCATACAAACCCAACCATCTCATCCAAAATGTCATTTGCTTCAGTTCATCTCTGCTGTGAGAGAATTAATCAGGAATATTCTTCCCCTCCTCCATTTTGAGGGTTGAGTTATCTGCCAGCTCCCTCCCTGCTATCTTCCTGCAGATGGGTTAGTCCAGAATACGTGAGGACGTAGATCACAGATGGGAAATCAAAACAAGAACGCTCCAGCACTTCACGTGCACTTATGAGCCAATTTACTCTGTGTTTCTGCAGGTAAAAAAAAACCTGTAAAGGCAATTTCTTATTTGGAGCTCTGCATTTTACTGTGGAGAATTATTTAGAGAGTGGTACAGCCTACAGTGCACTGCCTGATCTCAAAAAGTCACTGCCCGTTATAGCAAATGCCGCATTGACTCCAGGCTGCAGAGCTGGGGAAGCAGAGGCTGGAGAGAGCGGAAAATTGCAGCACTGCTGCTGTGCTGCTTCCTCTAGGATCTTCTGAGTAATAGAAAATGAAGTCCTGGATTTTGTTTGCTGCCTTGGGATATTCAGGGATGTTATTTGGAATAATACAGCACCGATTCCACACAACAATATCAGGAACTCAAGAGAATAAGCAGCCTGGTGTATCCTGAATGGATGAGACAGTAAGGATTACACATTTGTGGAAAATGCAGTTTTGATTTCAAGAATTACAATCCCAGGAGAAAGGAAACAAGGCTGGTTTTACTCATGCAAAAAACAAGCCCAAAAACTAACACCAGAAATATTGCACTGCATGATGAATTCCCCACACCAGACAGTGTAAATCAGACCTTTATGTCTGTCTTGCTTAATTTTCATCATCACAGCACAAAAACAAGTTTTCCTTTTGCTACTTCAAAAGTATATATACCCTGGCAAAAATCTTCCTGCACTTGCAGGATCTCCCTGTAATTTTCAGACAGTCCCCAAGAAGACAATACCAGGCAGCAGCAACACCCCAGAGCATCTAATTAGTTCAGTCCCTATGACAATAGTGAAGTCACAGGGTTTTTTAATGCCAGAAAGGTAAACCCATGACCCAGCATCTTTGCCTCTTTTTCAAGCCGCACTGATCTGTCATAACACTGCAGCAACATTGCTCTGCTTTGGCACAAACAAATCTACCAACAACCCCTGGCGCTGCTGTAACAGAAGGCTGCAGCCTTGAAAAACATGACCTGTTCAGCACCTGCAACTTGAGCTGTGAGAAAACAAAAGGACAAGTTGTACACTAAAACTCTGGGACAGGAATGCCTGATGGGAAAGCACAGCCACAATAACACCCTAGGATTAATGGATGCTAAGACTGACGAGCAGCAGGCTGACCTTGCTATTTCCCACCACCAGTGTCTTAATCTCTGGCCAGGCTGCAGCTGAGTCCAGACTAAAGGCTGCCCACCAGCAGAGGCTCTCCTGTGTTCAGAGACACCATTATGCTGTGCAGCAATAACTAATATTCACACTACTCATCACATGGAGGCTCTGGCTAAAAAAGGGGGTTATTCCCATTTTGTCCTTCTCTTCTTTAGAGAAGGAAACCAGGTCCGATGGCAAATTCAAAGATATCAAATGCTTGCACTAAGTATAATCTTAGATTTCTTGTCAAAACTCCACCTCTGGAGTCCTGGTATTTGCTGCACGACCCAAGAGAAGAACGAATGTAGCTGGAGGCACATTTCATCACTGCAGCATGACACTTCCTCCACTCCCAGACAGCACTGTGTGCTAGAAAAGGAGACAGGCTGCCCAGAGCCTGAATTCCTTAAAGGGTACAGACAACTGAAGGAGTTCATTGGGAAAGGCAAAGTCACTTTGATGAGCCCACAGACACAAACCCAAACAGAAGCTGCACGAGGAAGGATGGTACCTCAACAAGCCACGATGCACTGTTAGCTGCCACACACTGGGGGTGGGTTTATAAAGCTGAATGCATGTACCCCAATAGCTTATCTCAGGTCAGTGGTAAGAGGCACAGTGTGCTGTGGATGGGGAGGTAGCCTGCTTCCCTTCCAACAGGCCAGGCAGGAAGGACTGAATTCCATGGGGTAACAGAGTTATGCTGCACTCAGGCATCCTGACCAAACTGCCCACAGTGCAGGCCACAGTCCTGCAGAGGGAATTTAAGATGCCAATTTACATCTCTGCTCTGCCTGGAGCAGTATGCAGGAACAGTGCCAGGCTCCTTGCTATGCAGTGCACCTCTGCAGCTCCAGATATAATTAGGATCAACCTGGGCTGGGAACATGGTGCAGAGGCACTGCCTCTTAAAACCCTTGAAGGAGACCCAGCAGACTGATTGCAAACACTTTAGTGCAGAGCAAAGTCAGAAGCATTAGACTCTACTTAAACCACACAAGACATCTCCATTTCATGCTATACCAGAATAAAAATTGGATCAATAGTCCCAGAAGAGATGAGCATCTGACCTCCTGAATGGTTCCAATGTGCCAGTGGAACAGCACCTCTCATGTCACAAGGCACATTTTGCTCTAGTCAAATCTGGGCAGTGACCATGGGAGGTGACAAAAAGGGTGGGCTTAAATTCAACAACAATAGAAGATCAAAATGGGTGTTGCCTTATCAGTGGGCATTCTGATAGAAAAACTGTGGCATAATGACTTGGACAGACCACAGTCTTACAGTCTTCCATTCCTTTCCTTATTTTCCACAAGTAAAGGGTTTAACTAAATTTCTCTCCCTTGAATCTCCACTCCACCAATACAGTGATTTCTAAGACATTTGCTTTTGCCCTTCCAGGTATCCAATGTGAGTTGAATTTTGTTCAAGCAGAAGCTGGCAAAACATCAAGTGCCAATGCAGTAACTCACTTATTCTTTTGCAGTAAACATTCTTTAAATATCATTCCTTCAATTGTCTATACAAATTCATTCAGGAAATGGATCTCTTTCTCAAAAATGAGTTTGGGGTACCTGGTAGCTTGCAGGCCTGAGATAACAAACACATCTTATACAAACAGGCATAAGCAGAGTAATTCTTAGGAACAGGAATAAATCAAAGTAGCACAGGCCAGAAAGAAGAAGTTTATTGCTGGGATCTCTGCTGAGAGCTGCATGACGTAGAAGAGGTGACCTGAGTTTCAGTGCTGGAGCTACAGCATCAGCTCTGCAGTGTGACACATGTCATGCACCAATCCCTGAGGGCAATTCTGCATTTTGGAACGTACCAACCTCCTCCTTACCCGTAGCTTTAACTCAACTGCGACAGATCTCCTCTCAAGGCCACCACCATGCTCAGGCAATTCCCAGCTATTCATAGAGAGGCTTCTATTAAAAGTAAAAGCACAATCAGCTTAAGAAATAGCCAGAGATTACACAAGAGATCACAGCAGCCAGAAAGAGAGAAAACCTAACATGTATTAGAATCAAGGGGTCCCATCATGACCCAGAGCAGTGTAAGCTCACAGTACATCATAAAACAAGTCAGTGAGGCTAAATATCAGCATAAAACCTGTGAGAGTTAGAGTTCTTTTGTTTATTGGTTTAATTCTGAACTAACAGGTCACCAAATATATTCCCCTGCTGACAGGAAATTGTTCCTGTGCTGGAAGGCAGGTGGAAAATGGACACTCATTATAAGCCTCATTTTCAGAGGTTTGTAACTACTTGGATGAGGAAGAGCTCTCGGGGCTGAAACATTCTGTTAATTTGTCAGAGCCCTGAACCAGATCCTATGTAACTTACTCTGTCTTGACACATGTAAGAGTGGCAAGGAGACAAAGAGGAGGAACTGAACAAAGACTTCAAGATTTTTGCCTTTAGGTACCTCTTTCCTTGTTCTAAGAAATTCAGCACCGCCTACCCCATCTCTGAATCTCCATTCTCAATTTTTTACAAAAGGGAAACACTGTAGTTAGTTTCTCCTAGTGCTCTCCAGAGTGAGTTAGCTGTGCTGTGAAAGCATTTGCAGATGTTGAGAACCGACTGCTCAGCATCTCTGTAGACTTCTGCCTATTGAGACTAGAAAGGGTCTGAATGCAGCTGAAAAACTACTCTGCACAGCTGCAATTTATGATCAGCTTTTATCCAGCATTACTGCAACGCTGCCTGGCTTTGCAGCCAAAATCCACAGCAGTATCAGTTTAACACTGGCTGTGTCCTCTCTCGGGCATCACATACACTACACTGGCCACTCTTGCAGCAAGAATGTTTCCCAGCCCCAAAATGACAGTCTGGGCAGCCAGACAGGAGCCCAGCACTTCCCATGTCTGTTATGGTTGTATTAACTCTTCACCCTTCCACATAGCTGCAACAATGCAGCCTAAAGCCATAAGAAACAGGAAGGGGAGAGTTAAAGGAGACTGTTGAGGCAATACATTATTAAAATAGTATTTTCAGCCCCAGAGACTCCAGTTCAATTCCCATTTCCGTCACAAGTGAGGTACTGGGTTTATTCCAAACCTCATTTATTGTTCATTGCGACTGCAACAGAAGTATTTTAGCAGAGCTTATAGGTTTGAGACTAAGCCCTGATTTTTAGGAAGGGAAGAGATGACAATGCAGGTCTTAGAAGTTGTGGGATTCTTTATACTTGTCTCCAGAAGCATTTAGGGAAACAGCATATTTTAGAGAAAAAAAAATACCCTCAAACCTCCATGTTAGAAATTGCTCTTATTCAATACAAAAGCTACACTGCTCTTCTGTTCGCTCAATTGCTGTGGCCAGGGCTCTAAGAAAAGCCACACAAGTCACAAGACTTGCAGAAAAATGGCAGAAGCTGGCAAGTTTGCTTCCAGTCAGCAAGACACAGCTTGAGGAGCTTGCATAACGTCTGCTTCCAAGAAGCTTCCAAAAGCACGTTATGCTGAATTGCAAGAAGCTACTAACCAGGGACCATCTCACTTCCATTTGGTCATGGCAGGGTCTGCCAAAACTTGCCATGTCAGATGCTCTGGAGAAAACAGAGACACTGTTAGATTTCAGACTCAGGGCTCATTATTCCTGTACTGCATCTTGAAGGAAAGCAAAGCAGTTATCTACTACAGTCAGCACCAGGCTGAGAGCTGTGACAAACCTGAAGGTCATAAAGGAAGCAAACACCAGCAACTTAATTGTTCTGTCTGCCCATCTACTTAAGACAGCTTAAGAAAACTGTGGAGCCACTTTATATTCAACTGTTATTAAAATATTCACTAATTAACTTTGAAAACAAAGCTGGACCTAAGTACAAAGTATCAATGAGTCACCTGGAATAACTGTTTAACTATCTAACATTAAATTGTGCCCTCAGTTGCCCCTCACAGTGTTTTGATGCAGTGTTGCCTGCTCATCAGTAAACACTGAAATGTTCTCAGCCCTCTCTTCACAGCTAACTCAGTATCTATAGTAGTTAGTTCTGAGCAACATATCCAGTTTGCATTACTAAACTCCATCACCCCAAAATAGGCATGATGTGTGCTTTAGATGGATCACAGACAAATGTAAATTAAGAGAAATAATGCAGTTTATCAGAACCAGTCCTGCTTGCAGGCAGACCACCTCCAAACCTGACCAGAACACGCAAGTGCTGAAAGTCCCCAGGCACAAACCCCTGGGCTCACTCCTCTGTAGGGCTGTGCTACCCATCCCTGCCCTGAAAGACCATGATCAAAATTCATATCTAGGGCAGCCTCTCATCTCCCAGTGCTTTCTAAGAACACCCTCACTCCTCAAATCCTGCACCTGATCTATGGCAGCAGCCAAAGGTGGCTGCACTAGACCCAGCCTCTGCAGAGCAGACCTAAGTAACCTGCAAAATACTGAGCAAATCAACTTCCATGAAGAACTAAAGTTCTTGGCACAACACTTCTAGAGAGAAGGCAAGCCCTTGCAAGGACTCAGACATCACAGTGCCATCTTAGAGAGGTTTCATTTATTGTTAAGAAAAAGAGTTTACCACTTTATGCTTTATCTTTTCCAGTGTTACTTCAAGTGTCCATTAATGATATACACTTACATGTCCTGGGAGATGCCAACAACCTCTCTTTCAAGGATGGGGAAAAAAGGTATAAAAATTAATCGTTAAGAATATAGCTTCAGAGCAAGGAACAGAATTCTACCTCAAGGCTGAACATGCCCATTTACCTGTAATAAGAGACAATATTCCTTAACCATGAAATTCCACTCTCTATCAGAATCTGCAAAACCAGGTTGGAGGCCAGGAAGAGAAAAATTCAAGTAGAATGAGAAACTGTCCCACTAGGAAGTTGTTTTTCCCACCATGCATGACTATACTTCTAGGTTTGGGTTTTTGTTTTTTGTTGGGTTTTTTTTTTTTTGACCAGATTTAATTTCATCTCTCCTCCCAACCAGCAGTACTCTGACTCATATGGTTACAGATCTGTGAGTCCAAGAAGGAAAAAAGCATTACACCCAAAGTTTTGGGGGTGTTTATTTTAGTGGCATATCAAGGAAGTAGGTTTACCCTGCGTATTATCAGTAAATCTCCTTTGACAGACACCACCTCAAAACCAATTTTACATTGAGCACACAGGCTGAATATCAAATGCTTCTAGATGACTGCCTGCCACCCCTTCACTAACTCTTCTGGTTTTGCTACTCAAGCACTGCCTGAAACAAAAAACTAAGTACTGCCTTGCATGGGTGGAGCACACATGGGTTTGCTCTTGTCCAATAAATTCACTGCTCAAGGCATCATAATAAGTTTCACGCCAGTAGCTAGAACACAGCAAGAACTGTTTCCCTTGATTAACTTATGCTAAGTTGTAAGCTGCTTCCATTTCTCCTCAAAAAGATCCATCTTTAAAAAACCTTATTCAGAATTTTTACTCACGCTTATACAGACAAACTCAAACCTGAAGTACAAAGTAGGGACAATCAGGAATTCACCAGATCAGGAAGGGGATTAACTTCCTGCCTTAGAATAACATTTTCAGAAGCTGCCTCAGATAGGAGGTGTTGCAGACAGACTCCCACTCCATCTATTTAAGTCTAGCAGGGTTCTGCCTGCTCTGAGCATCTGGAAAAGTCAGGGTCAAGACTCAGCTTGGTATTCCCAGATAGGTATTGAATGGCTTCTGAAAACAATCAGTACCCTTTAAAAACAGTAGGTCATCTTTGTTTTGCCTGTTCTTATTTAGGCTTTTTGACTGTGTGAGAAGCACACCAAGTTTAAAAAAAACAGAAGCAGCTGACAGTTTATCTTTTGAGAACTTCTAACTCCTTACCCCACTGGTTCTATTCCCTCTTTACAGCCTTGTATCACTGCATCCTGTTTACTGAGAAAACACACAAAAAATTCCACATTTACATATCTCAAAGTACAGTAAGGACTAATCAAAAAAACTCAAGATGTTCTAAGGCTCTAAGCTTGAGGATTATCATGCTAACAAGGAAGAGTCTACACAAGGAAGTGCAGCATCCCTGATCTGTCAGCTATCAGGTGATGAATTCCAGCAATGACAAGGCAACCTGTCGTTTTCACACACCAGTAGGTCCAAACACCAACTTGCACAACACTGAGCACCAGCTTCCCGACCGGAGTGCAGCTGGTTTCCTTTCCCTAGGTAAATCCTGATATGATCTGAGACATGCCATGAAGATCCCTTCTTCTAGAGAACATAAGGCCAGTGGGCAGCTACCAGAAGCACGAAATCATCACTAAAAAGTTAAGCTGAAAGATACAGCCTGCAAGATGTGCAGAGAACACGTAACTGCTGCAGGAAGTAGAAAAAAATATTAGAATTGTACTTATTTGAGCCAACTCTGATAGGATTAAAACACAGGCAGACACTGCTGCTGCATCTACAAACACTGATATTCACGTGTTTTTCCCTCACAGGTATCCATGTTATGTTATGTTTTAACTTGATTATCTATCTTCTTTTAGTATTCCTCCTCCCAGAAGTGTTTGCTCAGAGCTCTACAGATTTTTCTTAAGTGAAATTATTTTATCTTGGGGTCTGCTGTAAGACATTTCCCCCCAATGCTCCATATTTTCTTCCTTCCCCAATTAATCCAAGGTGAAAATAGGTATTTTCTTCACTGGAGACCAAAGACTGGCTGCCATTTGAAGGACTTACCTGACCATAATTTATTTCTCCAAGCAGCAGAATTCTACTCCTGGCTTTTGCACCATCCACTGCAACCCTAAATAAGTCACTTGACAAGCAGTACCTATGTTTTTAAGCTGCAAACACACAAGAAGATTTGACTGGCTAACAGATGTATTTATCATACAACAATTAATGGTCCATGATTTGCAATTAATCATCTCTCTGCCAGCACACATCTCAAATCAGAATCCTCAAAAATTTAGAAGAATCACACATAAGAACCTCTTTTGTGGCCAAAGCACATGTCGTGCATGTATCTTCTTGTTTAAATTTAAATCTGCTCCTGAAGTACTGCAGTGATGCTCAGCATTGCCCAGTACAACCAACATCCCCAATCTATACATACTGTAACTATGACTTTTCCAAGATTTGAACACTCAGTCCTCAGCATTCAAGCTCATAAGCACATACTGCAGCAGAAGCCTCAGCAACTTAGAAGTACAAAGATCATCAACAAAAGATTTTTCCTGCAGGAACAGGCCAAGTATCTGGATCTCTTTATACATCCCTTTAGGAACCTTCACTTCTACGTAGTTGCTAAATACTGCTTTTGGTCTCTGAAGGTATTTTGCTGGGGATGCTTTCCATAACAAAGTACGTGTTATCAAGGAAGGCATTCCCTCATCCTATCTCCAGGGTGTATTTATCTCTAAATGGCTGTGGAAGGTATTAAGTTGCTCCTCAAAGTTATACCTGAAGCCAAACTAAATCCTGCGGCTTCAGGATCTTTGCATCACCAGTATGGGACATGGAAAGGCAAAGAGACACTTGCTGCCAGGCCCGTGCCTGGTTTTGTCACAGCAATTACTGCAGCTATGCCTAATGAATAGTTAGCCTTTCCATTGCCACAGGCATTGCAGTGCTGTATTTTCTCTGCTCTTTCACCCATGTGGGAATTTCAGTGTGTTAGTAGAGGCAAGGTTAGCCCAACATAGTTGAGTTTAGGCCCACACCTGTGTCCTGACTCCTTCCAGGCAACACACAAACTTCAGGGAATTCAGCATACACCATCAGAGCCTGGTGACAGACTGCTAAGTACCCCTATTTTGGGTGCACAGCTTCCAAGAGGAGATGTTTGTGGGGTACCAGATTCCAGCTCAGGTCTGGGGTCAAATAAACACTGATTCACTTCACACAACTCTGGCACTGCTTCGGTCCCTTAATCATAAACAAGATGGTTTCATCTCCATTCAAGTCCTTCCACCCACTGTTCCCAGCCCTTAGTCACTGCCTCCTCAGCAGCCCCCTGAAACCATCTGTTCTGGAGAAGTCAGAGGTGCCTTGTTTTCCCCATGAAGAGCAATGCAGATGTCCCAGCAGGGCTGAGCAGCACGCTGCCTTGGATCAGACATCACCACAAGGCACAGACACTCTGGGAATCAGCTGAACGCAGCCCAGTGCTTTCAGTTTTCCTGTTTGTAAAGCACAGATAACAGTAATACTCCCAGAAATCCAAAGATTTTTGTAACAGTGCTCTGAGACCATAGGATTTAAAGAAAACATATTTGTTATTTCACATGGTAAATTAAGAACATGGATGATTATACAAACAGCCTTGTGGGCTGTCTTGTACAACCTCCTCAGGCATTTGGGCTCTCAAGTCAAATTAGCACATACCACATGCTTTGTTCTTTTTATCTGACCAATTTTGCTGGTACAGGTGCCTACTCCAAGACCTATTTATTTAGAAAAGGAGGCAGAAGAGAAGTAACAACGCCTTACAAATGAACTAAATGATGCCTGAGGTCCCTTCCAAACTGAGTTATCCTACAAGCTTATAACCACACCAACAGGAAATGCCTGGAGCTCACCTGATTAACCTTCCTTCCAGTTCTGGGGCCCAGGATAAACCAGTCTGTGGACAGATGTGTCACCTGTCTGGCTTCTACATGGCTTCTTGTTTCTTCAGTGATTTTATCACCACCACCAGGTATCCAAATCACCATGCTGAGACTCCAGCAGCAAAAGCACACACAGCAGCCACACTAGCATTTGGTATTATAAATACAAGCTCTGCACTGTTGGATAATCTGTTAACAGCAGAGTGTCACTGAAAATGCAATTAGCAGCAACTAGTAAGCCATTGAATTCTGGAGGAAAAAAATATTTGTTTGGTAAGACATGTAACTAAACACTGATTCCAGGCAGTATCATTTCTCCCTACTTGTAGGTTTTCCCTGAGTGTGGGACTCGGTGCTACTGCAAGGTGCCTGCAGCAGCCCTGGACTGAAGCCCTGCATAGCCACAACACAGGTCTGGCAGGGGGCAAGTGTGCTGTCCTGCTAGGGAAACGTGACTTGATGACAATTTGAAAGGAGTCCCGAAGGTCCTGAGCATGGAAACCAGCCCTCTGCTGAAATGTCTGCATCACGCACATCAGCCAGTACCAACCACATCAGCGTTTGTTCTTGCACAGATTTCCATCCACTCAGAGACAAATTCATTCACTGTGTAGCGAGCAGCTGCTGAGCAATAGCTGCACCACCACCCTGGTATCAAGCTGGAGCAGTGACATATGTCATGTCCACTCTACAGCAATAATTGTGTTTGTACACAGTAGGTCTACACACAATTTCTTTTTATGACTATTCAGACAAGAAAACAGCCCCTATCACAATTACACTGAAGAGCCATACTTATTCTGGGTACTATTTCCATAGCTCCTTATCATGGTTTCCAATACCCACACAGAAAGAAAAGAGACTATACATTACAGCAGGGCCCCAGCACTGTTTTAACAGGATTGGGATTTGCAGCATATACACATACATTCTGTGGTAAGAGGTCTCAAGTTACCAGCCTAAACTAGCCAGCACTCAGGGGTATCAAATGGAGAAAGACCTCTTCACACTGACATTTTCCATTTCCCCTCCAATTATTTCCTCTAAATGCTTTTCTACAGACAGCTCTCAGCTCCTGCTCAGGGGACCCTTAATTATTTCATTTTCTAAAAGCCACAGCACTATAACTTGCTGCTAGAGAGACAGCTGATGGGACACTGTTGAGGTCATAAGTTCTCCTGTAACAGGAGGCATCAGAAAGAGACAGAGGATAATTGAATTCATATATTTTCCACCAAGCAGACAAAATCCCCAGTTCTAAATTGGTGCCACTGGAGATGCACCAAGGATTAGCAAATCCCCTTGTGTTGTTGGTCTAAGGGAGAGGAGCAGAGTACCCCAATACATCGACTGTCCTTCCTTCAACAAATCCTCCTCTGGCCCAGCAGCCCTACATTATCTACGACACCACTGCAGCACTGTCTGCACAGATCCTCTAAAAAGGATTGATGAGGTTTGACTGCCAGTACTTAGAAAGCATGAAAACAGCAGAGCCAACAGGTGAGCCCGTTTTGCTCAAAGGTTTCAGAAGATCCATTTTCCCCTTCTTAGAAAGCTACAGCCCAACAAGTTTTTCACTTGGGTGGCAGGAATTGTTTTTTATTATTATTTTCTGTGACTATGGACAAACAAGTGGATCCTGGACTATGACCTGAGGTTCGGTAAAATGTGTTTTTGCAATGTCCTGCCCTTGGCATGATCCCAACATCTCTGGGGGATAAACTGCATGGACCTTTGGAAGCTACCTAAAAAAAATGCCAAACTCTTTACATTTTATACTCTTATTTTTTCAAAACTCTTTGATTTATAGCAGAGAAGAAAAATTTTTATTTTGACCACGCTTTCTTTGTACCAGATACAACCACTGTGCCTTTCTCCTAGTACACCCAGCACACCCTGCACTCACTGCTCAAAGATACCCTTGCACAGGTCCAGAATTTGAGGCTACTTGCAGCTAAACAAGCAGTTAATCCACACCACAGACCCTTCTGACAGTGGAAAAGCTCTATAAGCCATCCAACAGCAAACAGCTTAAAAGAAAAAGTGGGGGTGGGGGAATGAGATCCAATAGATGTTGTCACAAATGCAGTTTGCTGAAAGAGAAAAACCCACGCAAGCATCTGACCAGGTATCAGCAGCCACTGCTTTAAGGCAAGTCACCAGAAACCTGCGTGATCCTCATAGAATAAAAAACCACCTTGATAACTAAAACCCGTATATAACTTAATATAATTAATTACCAAGGCCAGGAAAAAGGTGAGGAACACCCCGCCCCCCCTCCCCCCAGGTGTTGTGTGTCTGACTGGAGCAGATACCCAAGCAGCGCGGTCTGCAATTTACTCAAGTTGCAGATGATGAATGCGAAGGTCACATGAAGGGAAGGCATCAGTATATTGCCTATCACAAAATGGTAGCACCCGGGGATTTGAGCATATAGGAGAGCTATAACCCCGTCCTTCCTATAGCCTCCCCGCAGCTCCTGACATGGCATCCGCTATGGAGGACAGCGAGCCTGGGCTGGGGGAGGGGGACGGAGCAGATTAAACTTAAACACCCTCCGCATCACCCCCCCGCAGCGACAACATCCATCTCTGAGCCCCGCACCGAGCAGGGGATGGATGGGGCCGGCCCCCACAGCCACTTCAGCCCCCTCCGTTATGTAACAGCCAGGACAAGGGGGGGCTCCCACCGGCCGCCAAGGTGCGGCAGCGGCGGGGACCCCGCTGCGGAATGCCCCGGGCGGGGAGCCCTCCCCTCCTCACTCTCTGCCTGCCGCGCCTCCCCGTACCCCTGCACCGCAGCGCCCGGGCGCCCTGCGGCGCTGCCCGCGCACCACACACGCGCCGAGCCGAGCGGCTGCGAGCGGAGCGCTGTGTGCCCGCACCGCGCTGTCCCCGCACCGCGCTGTCCCCGCACCGCGCTGTCCCCGCACCGCGCTGTCCCCGCACCGCGCCGCCCGTGCGGAGCCTCTGCCCGCGCTGTCCCTGAGCCCGTCCCTGCGCCGCGCCGCCCGTGCGGAGCCTCAACCCGCGCTGCTCCCGCACCGCGCTGCCCGCGGACCCCGCGGCGCTGCCCCCGCACGGCGCTGGCCATGCGGCAGCTCTGCCCGCGCCCCCGGGGACACCCCCCGCTCACCTCCCGACAAAATTCTCCAACACGGAGCTCTTGCCGGCGCTCTGCCCCCCCACCACGGCGATCTGCGGCAGGTCGAGGTTGGCATTCTGCCCGATGGCGGCGAAGGCGTCCTGCAGCCGGTTGACCAGCGGGATGAGATCCTCCATCCCGCGGTTCCCCATGGTTGCGGCGCGGCTCCTCGCACAGGCGAGCTCGCACTAACCCTTCCCGCAGCCCTCCCCGGCTCTGGGGCCGGTGGGCAGCGGCTCCAGCCCGCGCCCCTCGCCCCGCTCGACGCCGCCCGGGCTCCGCTCGCCTCAGCCCGCCCGCCGCGCCTGTGGAGAGCCCCGAGCTGCCGCCAGGGGGCGTAAAGGTACCGGCGCCGCGCTGCATCCTGGGAGATGTAGTCCGGGGGCCGTGAGGGGCCGAGGGGGCCGGGATGGGGATGGCACGGCACGGCACGGCACTGATGTCTGTGCCCAGAGACCTGGGAACGGGGCTCGCTCCCCAAAACCAGCGCAGTTCAGATTGCCCCGGGGATGCGTGGGGCCATGTCTGTGTGCGGCAGGTTGACACACCTGTGTGGCCCAGCCGGTGTGGGTGTGCAGCCCGCTAAGCCCGCCCCGCAGTCTGTCACGGTGTACCTGTCTGTGAGCCCGTACCGCCAGCACGGTGCCATCCATACCCCTGTAGCATTTACAGCTTTGCAGCGCTGCCAGCGAACAGGTAAGATTTGGTCGAAGGTCCCACATGGCTTGGTTACTGCACCTGCACTATCTGATCCTCACACCCACACCGTTCAGTCGGTGCACCATGGTTTGGTCACAGTACTCGGGAATGGGCTGGCACCTGTATGGGAGGGCTTTGTGTGAAGACAGCACTTGTGAAATCACCAGAATAAAAGAAACACTTGAGATGATTAAACTGGAGGTTTGCAAAAACGCTAGGACTCTGAGCATCTGGTCTAGCAGGAGGTGTCCCGGCCCATGCCAGAGGCTAGAATAAGATGTTTTTTAGGGTCGCTTCCAACCCATTCTACGATTCTGCTGCTTCATTCAAACACAGACGAAAAATGCATCAATTTCTGTTTATAGCTGTAAAAGAGTGGATGTGTTTCCAGGCTTGTTTTAGACAAACGCAAACAGGTGCTTCATTTTGTGCACCCAGATTTTGTTTTTAAAATGACTTGTCTGCAATAAAGAAGGAACAGCTTGGTTTTAGGTTTTTAAAAGGGATGGGTTTTTAATAAGAATATAACACGAGGCCATATTTGATTTCAAAGTATAGCAATGAAAACAAGTGTTCAAAAAAGCATCTGATGGCTAGCAATGACTCAGAAGGATGGAGAATGTTGCATTTCAAACACCTCTCAGTTCGTGCTACCCAAGACTCCTATTCACAGCTCAGAGAGAGATGGGGGTGGAGGGGGAAACAAAATACAAAAAAAACCTGCAACAGATTTTGAGCTGTTTTGTTTTAAACAGCAGCTTTTTAGTCACAATAATTATAATGAATATTTCACAGATGTCCATAAAATTTAATCCATGCAAAAATACCTACCTGGACCTACACAGAAACTGAGGCAACCATGGTGAGGGATGAATTTGCCCCATGCTCTAACCCATCACCAGTGTGCAGGTAAGAACCCTGAAGGAAGGGAAGGGAGCTGCTCCATCTGTATGGGTAACACCATTGTAGGGCATACGTGGGCAGTTTTGGGGGCTGTCAGTGCTATTTTTTCCTCTCAGCAAATTACCCAGTAAATCTCAAGAAATAAGCTTAAGAAATTCAATATGGACTGTGGACAAAAGCCTTTGAGCATCCCTGCAGCCATTCTGATAATTTATGTTGAAGGATTCTGGAAAAAAAAAATGCTGTAGATAGCTGCTCCTTGTAAGAGGTCACCACAAATAGAGCAGTGAAGAGTATCAAAGGCTCAAATAATGATGTCACCTTCCTCCCTGGATCAGAGCTGAAGCTCAGGGAACTTTAGACCATGAGGATCTTTGAAGCTTTATTTGAGGAGCCATAAGAAGAAAAGTCTCCTTTTCCCAGAGTTTGCTGTAACTTGAAGTTCACCAACTGCAATACAAAGATTACCCAGTGGCATCACTTCACCTCACACAATTTATTAGCTGTGCTAAAAACTCTCAGTGGCCGTGACCAGCCTCACCTGGAGTTCCCCCACATCTGTGGACCTGGGAGCTTTAATTAAGCTCAGTTCAGGGCCATCAGTCCCTGCTGAATTAAGGAGATATGTTTGGTTCAGTTGCAGCCTAGGGAGTCTTTGGGTCTGGGTTTCACTCATAGGTTGACTCCTTAGCTTTGTCCCCATGTACTCTGGGTAGGTATTTTGTTCTGGGTGAGTCAGCTCTAGAAATAATCATTCAGGTTATACCATTCTTTTGGAAAAGCTAAAATGAAACTAATCCACTTGAGAAATGTTTGTGAAAGACTATTGAAAATACCGTATGTCAACAGCTGATGTTGAAGACTGAGGGGAAAAATAGGGTTTATGTTACCAATTGAGGAGCTCAAAGTACAAAAGCTCATGCCTGATTTCTTTGCAGGTATTCTTTCCTACCTTATCTAGTTTTATTTTTCCATGAAATTCATACTTAGTTCTTAGGAAACGTGGTCCTTTGGGGGATATATGGGGGGTTTTGGCCTAACTGAAGTCTTAAAGGGCAAAACTGGACAGGAGGGATGAGGGGAGTTAATAGGGTTCTCTCCAGGTACACAAGAAAGGAATAAAAGGAATGATGGAAGTGGTAAAACATGCAGAATTTTTGGCATTTACATGGATCAATATTGGTGTAAAATCGAGAGATGCACAGAGTCTGCTCCAGCTTCTCTGTCCTGAAGAGATGTTTGTAAGCAAATGCGCTCCAGTGCCTGCCTGCAGCGTCGCCCTAAACCGCGCAACTCCAGCGTGAGGTCTGAACGCTTCTGCAGCAACCGCAGCGCTCAGCCCGGAGAGACTGAACGGGAGCATCCCAGACAGCCAAGCCTGGATTTTCTGAAGCCTTACAAACCTACACCTCCCGCTGATGAAAAAGCGAACTGCAGGCACTCAGGATCGCTCCTACAGCCTTCCATTTTCTCTCCTGCCGCAAACTGAGTTGCAAGGATGTTCTCAGCAAATGTATCTTTTGATTCTGTAATACCTCCTACCTGTGACTTACGCAGCAGCATGTAGCAGACAGAGCAGGAAAAACAAAAGGAATTTTATAAGCCGGAATGAATAGGAAAAAAATCTATTTCCTTCTATCCTAGTAGAAAAACTGAAGATGTGAGCAAAGAAAAACAAGGGGAATTAAATATTTCCTCCTCCCCACCCGCCATTGCTATAAATATTTCTGAATGTACTTTAACATGAATCCCTAAAAATGCATGTGGCCAAGCATATGTGTGTTTCTATGTATGGCTATCAACATAACGACAGTTGTGTATGCTGATTTTGTCACCTCATGCAAATAGGACTCCCAGTTTAGTTAGCATAATTAGAAATAGACATTTGAGAGCTGGATTCTGTCCTTCATTCCTTGCCCTTGCAAAAATAACACATCTAGTCCTCAGAGGAAAAAAAGAGGCAAAAATGTGGAATGTAATTAGCTTACGAGTCTCTAAGTTACTTGCAAACTGTTTTTGCTGACTCCAGGTAGTGTGAATGTTTAGAATATTTCACTGTGGGTCTTGAAGTGGACAATTCTGGCCTTTTGGGTTCCTAAAAATGGTTATAAACACAGGTGAGAATTTAAATTGAATGTTTAAAAGCAGATGTTAAAAGTTCCAAAAAGAAACAGGCCTAGGATGGTCATTGTCCATACTAATACTATATGATACAACTATGATACAAAAATCTATTTTACAAGTACTTAAGTGCTACTTTAGTAGCAATGGTACCATAGTAACATCATTGATCTCTTGTGGTATCAGTTGCTCAGAGAAAAAAAAGGTTGATTTCTAATGCTCCTATTAATTGCAAAAGCTATTTGAAAGAAAAGCAGCCTTTAATTTTTGAGTTTTCAAATATAAAGCTTTTCTTTGTAGAATAAGATAGTGAAATGCTTCTTCATCTTCTGTATTTCAACTGAATTGGTGTGCAAATCCCCCAAAAGGAGGTAAAAGAAGGTAAATTTAATGTATAAGACACTAGGACAGTTTATTGTTAGTGTGACTCCCCAGAGGCCAGAGTATACAAAAGGAAAGAAATAAGCTGAATGTTATACTCCATTAAGAGTGGGATCTGCACATGGATGTGAGTTTAAATTAATATTTTAAGAGCAACAAAGCTCCTGTGCTTTCTGCATCCTGTGAAATGTCACAAAATAGCTCCTGTATATATTTTACCTTGGGAGACTGAAATCACTAATAGGAGCTGATTGACCATGTGGTAAAATGGATATAAAATCTATAACTTCACCTCCTGTGGGCCTGTCCTGCCCATCAAGAAGTATAAGGAATACGTTTCTAGAACTGTATTACAAAGAATGAGGGAAAACATCCTTTAATGCACATACAATTTTGGTTTGAAATGTTGTGTGACTCCAGTCATCCTCCAGATAAAACAGACATGGAAAACAGTGTAATTCCAGTAACTAATATCAGCTGTGAAGAGCATGTCTGGTGAAACTTGACCCATTCTTTCAATAGATAGGCCTCCAAACTGGGAGAAGAAAGTACTTAAAAGTTCCATATGCTTTTTCTCCAAGAAGTTTTTGAGGCTTAAATACATTATGGTGAGAACTAGTTATATCCTGGTGAAATGGATGAGTAATACCACCATCCTTGCAGATTGCAGAGGAAATTGTGGGCACTGCAGTATGTTGGTGCTGTCACAGGCACTGAGAAAACTTGGGTTTTCAAAAGTGATGTGGCTTCACCAAGGGTTGCATACCAAGTCTTTTTCAAAGCCAAAATTAAAACATAAAACTGCATAGTGCAGTCATATGCTGGAAATTAGAAATCCTTGGTTATCTGCATGCCTGATCTGGTCCCTGGAAAAAATTCATATAGCCCAGCAAAAACTTGGCTGTATAATACAGTCCAGCTCCTGAATAAAAAGCATTCATATGCTCTGTCCTCTTATCTGCCAACAAATTTCATAACCCTGATCTAATCATACAGAGGTGTAGTGAAGTTTGCCTTATAGTCATGATCCAACAACTCCACTGACTACAGTCCCTCCATTGGATATATTCTGGGTCATTCTCTTACTCTGAAATTCTAAATCTTACCCTGTTTCATTCACTCCCATTGCCAGTGAGGCACTCCCAAGCCTGGGGGATGCATGGGTTGGTTTGGAGCGATAATGCTGTAGTCTGCATTGTGGCTCTTTTTAAGCTTCTGTGTGTTCTCCCATTATGAACTCTATTTGCCACTGCACACTGAGTAGTGAGTTGCTTAATTATTGAAAGGGAGATGTTCCTTGCAGGAAAAAACAACTGTCAGTGGATGGGAGGTCAAGGTCTGCGTACCAGTGATCACCAGGCACTGACAGCACCTTTTGGCTGTCAGCCTGACACACTGTTTTGCTGCTTGTAGTGAAAGAAAGGATCCTAACCCGATTTTCTGCAGTTCCCTTATATCCCTGTATGACTTTCAAACTACATGGTGTGATTACCTGAATCTGGAGCTTTCTCTTCTGTGTTCAATTAAACCCTTTCTGGTAGGTGTGATGTTCACATTTGGACATAAAGGCAGGTCTGAAATCAGTCTTTGGGGTGTAAGGTTGATGGAGCAGCGTGTCTTTCTTTGCTTCCTAGAGCCCTTGTCCTGTCCTGTGTTGTGCAGGCATGGGACTAAATCCATATGAGATATGTGTTCAAGGCAGTAGACCTATGGACTGCTTATAAATTCAAAAATGTTGTTTAATTAATGATTTGTTTGTAGGACCTCAGAGAGAAAAGCCCAGACTATGAGGAGTGCCTCTAGACTATGCCAGAACATAAAATCTAACAGTGAAGAAACTTAGTTACTTGCATGTTTCATTCCTATAGTGATTTGTAGATTTCCAAATACAACATATAAAGAACACTTACAAGAGCTTTAGTTGTGGAATTGAGAAGACATCAATTTCAGATTTACGTTTGTCTATACAATCTGAATTCTGCCTTTCCCAGGTCTGGCTAATTTATGTACTGGGATCATAGGATTAACCCTTACCCCCACTGCTGCAAACCAGCCAGGCCAGTGGCTGCTCTAACACTACAATTACAGGAGCAGAGGTTGAACTATGCAAAATGATTTTTAAAAGACGTCATGCATGTTTTTTGCTTCATGTGTGTGTTCCCTAGGATGACATTTAAGTTGTCATGCTTAACAGGAAAACATTTTCTCTGTGTGCAGACTACCATAAAGGGCTCTGGACATGAACAGAGCCCATCATTGATTAATATGGATGGTCATCTCCAAATTGATTATTGTAAAATCAGGTATAAAAAGGCCCAAAGGAAAAATCAACATATGCTGCTGCATTGAAAATTATTCATGATAACTGTGTATCACCAGTAACTGTCTGAGTTCAGCTTATAATGCTTAAAGGTAAAAATCATTTCCAAGGACTTTAATGAATCAAGTAGTCTTTACTGGCATGAACAAAAAGACTATAAAGTAAATTATTTCAGGATGGATTCTCTGGGATAGCAAGGAGCAGAAATGCATATTTATCCTTGTGAGGTGTAGCATAAGAAGAAATTATAGTCACAGTGTATTTTCATAGAGAGCCTGTGTGTACTGAAAGCGCTTAAAATAATTTTGCTATGGAAAATAGGCCCTGCAGGAAACGTTTTGCTGCAAACCCACCCCCTGCCAACCCCCTCCTCCAGAAAAAAAAAAAAGGAAAGGGGGAAAAGGGGGGGACGGACCTGCTAGAGAAGTCATCTCAGTGTACAGCATAGAGCAATATTGCAAAAGTCCCTGTTTGTTTTCTTCCAGGTTCTCATGATAGGCTTGCCAAGATGTGACCACAGCAAATAGCCAGAGGCTGCTTTGGGTTTTTTCCATCTTCTCGGTGAGATGGTTACCAAAGATTCCCCTGGACTATTAAGAAAAAAGAAAAAGAACCAAAAAAACCCACAAAGAGCAGAAAGCCCACGCTGTTGGATACCATCTGCTCCCCCTGTGCAGCAGTTTATTCCATTCCCTGCCCAGCCCTGGGCAGATGGTGTCCATTCCCTCCCAGCCCTCTCGAGGGACAGGGGACCTCAATGCCGCCTGTACGCGGGGAATGAGGGATGGAGGTGCTGCGGGTTGGGGCGACCTGAAAAGAGGCTCCGGGGGTGATCCCCAGCCCCGCGGGGGCGGCCGTGTCCTGCAGCCCTGCCCAAGGAGCTGCCTCCCGCCTGGGCTGGGCCGGGGAGCGGGGCCGGGCAGGTGCTTGTTGTCCCCGGCGGGAAGATGGAGGCGGCGGGCGGGGAGTGGTGATCGCCGCGGGCTGCGCTGTGAGTGTCGGTGGGGCGAGGAGGCGAAGGGACGGCAAGCGGCTGCGGGTCCCGGCGCGGCCCCGCCGCGGGGAGCGGAACGAGCTGCGGGCGCCGCGGGCAGGGGAGGGTGGGAGCGGGTTTTGGGAGGTGGGGTTTGGAAACCTCTTCCACAGGCTGCCGCTTGCGATGACCCCGGGGGGAAGGAGGAGGCAGCAGGGGGGGATCGGCTCAGTGAATGAATGGGCGGCAGCGGCGGCGGCTCCTCTGCTCAATGGCTGCTGGGCTGATACGCGCCAGCCCCGCAGCCGGTGCCTCCCTCGCCCTCCTCCCGTATTTTGTCTCAGGCTCGCCTCGCTCGGGGCTCCCCAGACATGTTCAACCAGCAGCAGTTCCAGCAGCAGCTGCTGCAGCTCCAACACCTCCTCCAGCAGCAGCAGCAGCAGCACCATCACCACCCTCCGGCGCAGCAGGGAGGCCGGTAAGCGTCGCTACGCGAGGCCGGGGATCCGGGGCCTGTCCCGGGGGACCGCTCTCCTCCGCCTCCCTGCGCTCCGTCCCCCCTCGCCGCGGCGGGGCTGGTGCGGGGCTGCCCTCCCCTGGTGGGGAAGGCGACAAAGGGAGGCGAGGGAGGGTTGGGGGCCGCGGGCCTCGATCGGGGCAGAGCCTGGAGGCACCGAGGGGCCGCGGGTGTGGGGGGGAGGGCGGCGGCCCCTGCGGGGTGTTGCCGTGTCCCCTCTGGGCTGCGGGTTCCCTGCCCGCCGTCCGGGGCTGCAGCCCTCGAGAGCCCGTGGGTGACCCGGGTAGCCCGTGTAGGAGCGGTGGGTGGGTGGATGCTTCCAGCCGAGCGTCGCCCCTCAGGGCGAGCAGGGCAGCCGGGGCTCAGGGAAAGCGCCTCCTGCAGAAACACAGCAGAGCCACCCTCAGCAGACACGAGCACTTTATTGTTTTATTGTTGAACTTAAACTGTTTGCTTTCTCTGGCTGGGTCTCCTGGTCTAGGTGCGATGATTGAACTTATTTCTGCAGTGGCACCAGCTCTTAGGCTGTGGCTGAACACGATGGGGCAGGGAGGGGATGGAGAAAAATCATGTTTTGTTTGTGAAAGGAGAAAGGACATTTGCCAGAAAATAGACACGGTTTTCCTAAAAAATGCAAGATGTAAAACAACTTGCATAGGATCGGTTGTCCCCGATGAGCTGAGATTTGTAGAACCAACACAAATTCTCTGAAATGATGCATTTATTTGCAGTTACTGTTGTCTTTAAAACCTTATTATTTGCAAATTCAAAGCAATGGGATGTGAATTTAGGAGGAAAGTGAATTTGTTATTTAAGGAATTATTGTATTACTTTATCCTTATAAGGCATTTGTCTCTGAGGTAAGCGTGGGAAATTTTCTGTTTTACTAGAAATATGAACCTGCAAATCTTTTTACCATTTTTATATGTTTTATACTATAAAAAAACTGCACTTAAAATGCCAGTAAGGGGCTGACTGCTAGATAGCACGGCTGCATCTTACACCTTTAAAAGTATGATTTTTGTGGTATAAATATCTCGGCTCAGACACTGGAACAATCTAGAGCAGCAAATGTGAAGATGAGCTGCTGTGAATTCTGTTAAAGGGGTTGGGTTTTTTTGTCAGGATGGATATTTCGATCCGTGTTTGTACCTCTCTTCAGCTCTGACAGATTTAGCTGTGTCAGCAGCGTGTATAGAGGTGGGCCTGACCTTGCAATCGCCTGAAGAAGTGCCTGCCAGTTTCCTCAGACTTTTCTCTCACGTCTGCTCCACCCTCCTTAGAACTGGAGAGTTCTGTGCTGCTTCTTCCTCCTCGTGTTTTAAATATGAAGGCCAGGGTTTATTTTTCCATCTGGTTCTTGCAGTTAGGGGGCACCATTGACAGTTCTGACCTGTCTGGCTCTGTGTGGGAGGTGTTGATTTTGGGAAAATGAGCTCTAAGCTACTGCGAAAAGTCCCTGTTTTTTAGAACTTTTTTGTTGTCGTGTTAAATGTAGCTGCTGATCTAGATCACTCATTTCTCCTGACGGGTGCTGCATAATTCTGTAGAACCGCAGTCAGCTCCTGGGCTTTTTTTATGCTGCTTGGGAGGCTCTATGTGGGCTTGGTGCTAAGGAGTTGTCTCTGACCTCAGATTCTTTGATAGACAATCTGTCAGCTTTGGAAATTCCAGGAGAGTGGGGGAAAGAGGATACAGTACCAGTGCATGCTGTCTTTTCATGCATGTATATTAGCATTTCAGCCGTTTGCTCCCCCATTTTATGCTTGCTATGTGCCTGGAATGGAAGGGTACAGTTTTTATTGGGTTCTCATGATTGATGCCTCTTTTCCAGGGGTTTGCCGCCACCGCAGCAGCAACAGATGCTGAGCTTACGGGCAACAAATCAGCCGTCGCTGCTCAATGCCAATCCTATGCTTCAGCGGGCCTTACTCATGCAGCAGATGCAAGGTACTGTCGTTATGGGAAACGCTTACTTACTGGAGTTATTTAATCATCCTCTTGGACTGAAACCATACCAGGGCTATTTCCTGCTGAACCAGTGCAGTTCTTGTACTTGGCAGTTCCGTTTGTTGTCTTTTTTTTTTTTTTTCCCCTCTTCTCTTTAAATTAGTCCGTGGTCTTCAGAACAGAGGTTCTTCAGTTGTTGAAAATCACGTGTGCCAACTGTTCACAACTGGGAATAGCAGTAGGAGGTATCAGGTTAGATACTGAATACATGCCGTGCCATTTAGGCTTGATGGAGCAAGGTTTTTTTCATCAATATATTTAGATAAAATACTGAGATTTGGGTTATTTGTTTGTCTTTCTCGGTTACAAGGTTAAGGCCATTTATTTAATTATCTGTTACATACACACTAACCTCATTTGCAGTCTTTGTCCAAACTTAGTGCACTACAAATAAATACAGTATATCGAGGTAGAAGATGGTTTGGGTGTTTAGTGTATTGTGAAATTTTGATTCCCTGAAATGACTGTAATTTCTACAGTGGGTAATATCTCTGTCTTTCCATTACTGTATTTCCACAAGTGGATTTTCCTTTTCTTTTTGTGTTTTCAAAACAAATTTATGAAGCTGCCTTAATAATAGCATTACTAATGTAAAGATAATAGGAATAAAGGTATGGTTTTATTTTTTGCTCGTGTCTTAACCTGACAGTTCTTTTCAACACAGAAAATCAGTACCTGAGTTAGTTTTCAAGTGCCTAGTCTAGATTAATGCCTGCAATTTCTACCTTGCCTGTGAATCATGTCCAGATGTGAAGACAAAGGATTTATTCTGCATGTTGTTAACTCTCCTTTTGTTCTCTCTTGCCCATTTAATGAGAGGGCTCTCTAGTGACTCCAGTGGCTCTCCACAGATCTCTCTCAGGTTGAAGGGAAAGTGACAGACAGGGAAAGAGAAAGGACAAGGCATGCTCTGAAGATGGGTGTACATATATCGTTGTCAGGAAAATTGTGACTCCAGCCTTCAGTCAGCCATGCTCCTTCTAGATACATCTAGATACAGCAGGCAGCTGACGTTTTCCCCTGAATCTTTTATTGAGAAGTTGTATTTAAATAGTGTGCCAAGGACCTGGGGCTAATTAGATAGAGCAGGATAAGATATGCTAATGAACACTTTACATGCACTTTGTCATAATGTTGCTCCTCTGCACCTCTCCATGGAGTTGTGACTTCTCTCAATAACCTACCTCAGGTAGCCACAGGTAACATGGAATATGGTTGCCAACGTCCAGTGTGGGCCTGTTTAGTGATGTGAATTTTTTGGCCATTCAGGTTTGGGTTACATGTAAGAATATCTCATGCTGTGCCACTTCTGTCCCTGGGAAGCATCAACATAAATAATTCATTGGCTGTGTGTGGCTTCAGCAGTGGGAATAGGAAAAGATAAACACTTCAAATTGAAACAGATGTGTGGTTCTTTAAAGGTATCAAACCAAGAGCAGAAGATAATTTCTTGTGTTAGATTTTTTTTAATATATATATATTTAATAATATATATTTAATATATTTTTAATATAGCTATGCCCTTTTACAGTAAGGGATTATATATGGGAAGTAATAATTGATTAGATTGCTTTTGAAGACAAACATAGGGAGCATTTCCTATTGTGTTACAGGCTTTGAACACTGTAGCTTGGTTTTTCAGATGTTGAGTGCCTGTTTCCAAACTGTGCTGCCCTGTTTCGACAGCTGCTAAAAGGCTGGAGTATGCACTAATTCAAAAATTAGAAAGAAAAAATGGCAATTTAAGTCCAGGTTCCCTGAATGATGGATGGTTTCTAAGGGTATGCTGAGGCACCTGGGCCTCTCCATTCCCTCTCCCCTGAAATGGGATGACAAGGACTGTCTTCAGAAGAAATTTTTGAGACTTGATTAATAGTCTGTGGATGCTGAACTGTTCAGAAGACATTATAATTGGAAATGGCAGAGTCTCAAGTGTCAGAGTTGAGGTTGACATGTTGAGCTTGCATGACAACCAGGTGGCAGAGAGGACTGTGGGATTTTTAAAAAAACTTCAGTGTTGTTTTAAATGAAATGCTATTACTGGTTTATGTTAAAGAGCTCCATGCTATGGTTTGGGCAATCAGCTGCACAAATGTGGAGTGAGTTTTCCTTTTTTTTTAGACAGTTTTTGTAAAACAAGACCTTGTTTGTTGTAAACACAAGTGCTAATGTGCTCAGATCAAATAATTGCTCTAATGATCTTTGCCTGGAGTGACAATTATAATTAAATAGCCTGATCCATAGTAATAGCTGCTATCACACTGAATCATTCTGTGTGCTGAACAGGGTAGAGCACAGAGTACCTATACAGTGTCCAGTAAAGGACAGGGTCGTGTGTAGAGGAGCCCTTCTCCTCTACCTGCTGCTTGTTCAGGTGGAAGATTTTCTTTCTCCTTTGCACAGCACAGGGCAGTGAAATGCTGTGTTTGCACTTACAGGAAACCTGCGTGGATTTAACATGACAGCTCCAGCACTGCAGCAGTTCTTCCCTCAGGCTACAAGACATTCCCTCCTGGGACCACCACCTGTTGGGGTCTCCTTAAAGCCAACTCGGCTGGGCTTCCCCAGCCTCCCATTCCAGCGGCAGAACCGGACCTTTCGCAAGGTGGGATTGTGTTTCCAGCTGCTGGGGAGCTTTGTGCTCCTTTTACACTTGCAGCTGTTGACTTATAGTAGGTGGAGTACAAAGGAGAAGGGAGAGAGCCTTACAAATGAAATAATGTTTTGTGCCATGCTGCTGACACAGAAATGCAGAAATCATTCCATCCCAAAGGCTTTTGTGGTCCATATTTACATTTATGATGCAAAGGCTTCTTGTCACTACTTGCCCAAGACAGAGAATTCCCCATGATAGAACTGTTTAAACGTGGGATATGAAAGGAGCCTTTAGAAGTATCTTAAAAGTAATTACATCAGAAGAAATGCTGGCTAAGTGCTTTGTTGTTCCAAAGCAGTTTGTTGTTCCTACATGGACACACTGCCTCTTTGGGCTCTTCTCCCACGTTTTAGGATCAAACTCATATTTGTCCTTGTGGATTTTGTAAAATCTACAATTCTTGTTTTGTAGAAACCTTTCTCACTTTCATCACTAAGACCTCTTTTGTATCCTGGAAATATTTCTTGGGTTGACTGCTAGTTGACTCCTCTTAGATTAGCTTTGGCATATTTCATCCCATTCTGTCAAAAAGATGCAGTGGATAAGGGAAACTCGCACTCTTGGACTGTCCTCCAGAGTCAAAAGAAGGGGGATTATTTTGGACTGTCCTTTTCCCTGCCTCTTACCAGAGTTCCTCTACCATGACCCTACCCTCTGCAAGCAGCTGGATTTCCTACAGCTGCTGCTTAAAGCATTAGGAACATGTCCTGGCTGCCTGTGGAACTGCAATGCCTTGCTCTCTTTGACCATGTAAACTTGCCTTAGGCGGGGAAGTCCCGTGTAAACCATCTATTCCTTTCAATTATCACGTGCTGGAATTCCTGTTCCTGCCCCATAGTCAAACTCTGGTGCTTTAGGCAGTGTGTGTCAAGGATTAAGGGCTGGCAGTGACTCTCTCTGCCCATTGCAGGACTTCCAGAGGGTTCCTGACAGGAAGCGGGAATTAGATCCTGGTTCTTCATCCCAGACACAAGGTGATGAGAAAATGGAAATTCCAGAGGGAATGCAAGCAGGGTCAGAGCAGAACAATTCCTCACCATCCACAGGTAAGGGAGAGTTTGTAGTGAAACAACTGCTTGCAAATATGACAAACTTCTCTTGACTAGTCCTGCAGCAAAAACTGGAGGTGATTTTAGGCTTAATCAGCTATGTTTCTCTCTAATTGTAAATACTGCTTGTGACAGCCCTCTGCTATGTGCTTCATGTACCACTTTTACCTGATTGTTTTTGACTTTTTTAATGAGCCTACTCCATTTCTCTTGCATGGAGGCCTCTCAGAAGTCCCTTTGACACAGAGCTCTCTTTAAGATGGGGGAAAAAGAGAACTGGTCTGAAATGAGTGTTTCCACATTGCCTTACCCATGCTGAAGTCAACATCTCATGCAGCCAAACACATCAAGCAGAACCAGTTACAATCAGCATACTAAGGAAAAGATGAATTGAAAGTCCTGGTGCCCCAGTTGTCAAAACAGAAATTGCTGGCACTGAATATCTTAATGTCAGATACATTACAGATGTGGGAATGTAATTTCTGACTGAAGAGTGCACATTTTAAAACTGCAGGCTTTGATGAGGTTGTGAACAGGGAATATGCAGCAGTGGAAGCTGTCTTATTAACTGGTTGCTGTCAGGTAGATGTGCCACTTTGGCTTATATTAATGTTCCCATGATCATGGCTCTTGTCACTTAGGTACAGGACTGAGACCCACTTAGTAGATATGAACATAGATTTCTTTTTTTGACCAACACCTCATACAGTGACATTGCAATAAAACTCAAATATTTGAGGTCATTATCTAACCTTGTCAGAGCAGCTCATAAATTCAGAATAAGCAGGTATTTAGTATTATTTGCTCTAACAGAGCCTCACTGGCATTTGCCATTCTGATATGGAACATGCTCAAGATGGCATGGTCTGTTTTGCTAAGGAAATCTCCTTCTATGTTCCTGCAGAGCCAAGAACTCCAACCGAGTCTGTGTTGAACACTGAGCCTGCAGCAAAAAGACTGAAGAGGTATTTATTGAATGGAGTATTGAGACAGTTACTGAGTTTAGAATTATTGTCTAATTTTATTTTCTGATAATTAGGGCTGTATACTTTATTGGCCTGACGTCTAGCATGTAAGAGGTATTTCAGATGTTTGTGTTCAGAAAATCTCGTGCTTGATGAGGTACTGGGTGTTGTGGGGTCTCTGCAAGGGGTGATCCAGTTATGAGAATGAAAAATGAGAGATGCAGCTCATCTAAATGTGCAACAAAGCTGAGTTTGCTCATGTCTTGTAAGAAGCATAGAGGTTCTTTTCTATTCTGGTGTATTTTTCCAAGCTTCTTCCCTAGACATCAAAACAGTGAAATGAGCAGAAAGGGAAACCCTTGGAATGCGTTGGGTTACAATAGGTGTAGGAGAGGCTAGTTTGAGAAATGATAAAGGAAAGGGAATCAGCGCTCCCTGGTATCCAAGCCTGTATCCATGGGCGTTGAGTACTGTATCCCTCCTGCAAAGGTTGCCTTGCCGGTATCTCTGTCTGTGGGGTATAAATAGACAAAGGCAATCCTATTATCCCCCAGGGGTGCGCAGCCCGCTGGCCTTGGCAGGCCCGTCCCGGCTCTCCCGGCCTCCCGAGGGTGCGGCAGGGACAGGCGGGGCTGCATTGCCATCTAGTGGGAAGGCACCTCGTGGAGCTCCCGGTGCCATCTGCACCGCGCTGCTCCTCTCCCAGAACTGTCACCCTTGGCTGGTGTGGAGGGAGAAGAGGAGGGAGCGAATGCAGATTTCTGTAGGCACTGACTTGAGAATTCTCCAGCATATGTTAACGACGATGAGTCAGGACTCCTGGGTCCTCTTACCTTCCCTGTTAGGCATTCGCCGCCTGCTCTTGGATAAGTTTCCTCACCTTGCTGTTTCCCATCTGTAGATTACAGATTAATGGATAGCTTTAGGGGGAATATTCCAGGATTACATGATCAAGGTAATATCTGAACATCAAAGTAAAATATTAAAGAGTGATAAATATTGTGTGCTGAGGGACCATCGTGAGTTATGGACTCTGATTAGCGAGGAAGTGAATAAATTCAATTAAAGCTAGGTCGAATACATTTGAGTGTATGCTTTGTTAATCTGTTTGCCAAAGCTAATTTAATTTTAATTACATTAATATTTAGCAGTGTATTAATCAAAATCGTGTTACATGCACTGAAAACAAGAATCAAGTCTGAGGAATGACAGCTCTCATTGCAGCAAGCCAGCTATTAGGAAAATTCTTTCCTAAGCTGCAGTTAGGGACTGCCAGATTTGATGCATATATTATGGCTGGTATTTACCTAGAATAGATTATTCCTTAGCTTTTTTTTGAAGTGTTTCTAGTATCTTCCAATGAACAGATGATGGATCTGTGAAAAAAAGTTTACTGTTCTCATAGTACCCTTCACAGATGACAAGGGCATTCCCCCCATTTATGTCATAAACTTGTGTTTCATGCTTCATTGTTCCATTTCCCTTTAGCCAGGAATACCAGCCTCCTTCTTCATTTCAGGTTTTTCCCACTTCTGCCTTTGCTCCTATGTACCATCTGTACACCTGGAACAACATCCTCATTCCAGTGCAGAAAGCACTCACCAGCGCCAAATCCTCCTTGAACACCCACTTCTAGCATGGCATGACAAGTATCCATAGAATACCATTTCCTCTTTAAATCATGCTCGTGGTGGCTTTTGCTCCCTTAGATTGCTCCTTAGGTTTGCAGTTCAGGCTGCAAACCCTCGCCCTGAGTGCTGGCACCATCTGTGTGTGGTACCGTTAGCGTTGAGCCTGCTGGCAGCACCTGACAAATAAAGTTAATGCCAGTCACTCTTGTTTAATTCGTGTTTGCAGTGCCCAAACCCTGCTGCATATTTATAGCTGTGTAACCCAGTTCCATTATCACTTATCAATCTGATAAATTATGCGGTGTGCGTGTGTTCGGATACCGGGGTGCCGTACCTGCGCTATCGGCTGTCCTGCTTGTGCAGAGAGCTGCTCCCTCTTGGCAGAAGGACACCAGCAGGTGGGAATTTGAGCCGCCCTCAGAGCAGACAGTCAAGTCATGGTGGAAAGTTAGTCCTGACAGAAAAATGGGGGATGGAGAAAGAGACTGCAGAGAACACCTTGTAACCTCTGGAAGTCAGACATTTATTCTCAAGAGTTCCCTCAGGAGCGCTTTTCTCCTTAGCAGATCACCAATACCGAATAAAACAAAGCAAGGCACTTTTGATTTGCATCTTGTAGAGTTTCACTTCCCCCACAAGCAGAGCTGTAGGGACTCTGAAATGAAACATGACTGGTATGAATAGAACAGGCAGCTATAGTGAAATCCCTGTAAAGGCACCATGGAGAACCCCTTCAGTTCTGACAGGTCTCTTCTCTCATGCACAGAGCAGCCAGGAGCACTGTCCAAGTCTTGCAATTTCCCTACAGGTCACCAGTCACAACAGGAGGGAGCTCTCAGAGCTTCTGTTAAGAGTATTTCTTGTATGAACTTAATTCCCTTCAGACTTCTTGCAGGAGAGGGCAGCTAACCAAAAAATCAGATGTAACTGTCTTGTCCAGATTATTTGGCTTCTGAATCCATTCTAGAACACTCACTCTACGTTATTTTTATTTATTTCTGCCAAATTCTTGCCTAAAATACCACTTCGTGTAGCTTACTGATTTGGTGGAGAGTGTGGTAGGTTAGACCCCAGCCTGTGCCTTTGTGTGCCTTTTGAAATTCTTGTCTGTAACATGGCAATTAAGGTGCTTTTCTTGATATCCTTGAAGTGTGACTGGGGAGTCTGCGTTAGAGGATGCCACAGACAGCAAGAAAGCAGGAGTCTCGTGCACCCATGTCCAAGCTGATGGTGAGTTGCTGAACCCTATGATTTGAACTTTTTGGGCACTCCTTGCTGGAGCTGGACCTGTAGGTCCCATGGGTCTACAGAAATGTTCTTCCCCCAGTTTTGTAGGATGGGGAAAGGAGGATAAAATCTAGGAACCAAATCCGAACTTTGTCCCCTAATATCTGTTAGCTGGCAAAGGCAAATGATTGGATGTTTCCATCTTTATTAAGGATAAGGAGAAAGGTTTGTGAACTGGCTTATGGCCAGCAGTGCTGTGAGGAAAGCTCCCTGACTTCACTCACCTGCTGCTTTGTTTTTCCTGTCATTGCTGTTTTGATTTAAGGCTGCTAAAAGGACTCTCCCTTCTTAGGTACAGACAGTGCAAAGGAGTACACAGCTGAAGATCTCTCCAGAGAGAGGAAATTCTCTGAGGAACCGAAGGCTCCTGAGGTGAGCAGACACTGCTCCATGCAGGGGTGGTGCAGAACATACAGCCTCCCCCTCCATCCTGGAGAAGCCCGTTGCCACTGGGAACCAGCTGGCACCCACGTCTGGAGCTCTGTCTCCTGCTGTAAGCTATTGTCCCTGGCAATAAGGCATAATATGTCTGCAATTAGTGCGCAGTCTGCTCTGACTTGCTGCTTTTGTACCTCTGCTGGCCTGTTCCTTACCTACTGCTGCCTATGGATGGGGTGTTAGTTAAGATTTGTGTATTCAGCTGGAAAGATGGAAAGCTGCATTGAAAGAGTTACTTAAAACTCTATGTATGGAGGGCCATAGCTAAATACATCTTTCATATTGCTTAAGAGCAAATGTAAAAAGATTCAGGTGGTATTAAAAGATGCAACCCAAGAGTCTTTTGCATGAATTTTGTGGCCCCCGTGCTGGATGTTAAATCAGGACCTTAGGCTGTGTAAAGCTGTGAGCAGACAAAGATTTAACCTCCGGTGTGAATCAGACTTGACAGTCTTCCATAATTGGAGATATTTATTGATGTGATCAAGTGTATCATCCTGCCCATGTCTGGGTTCCTGTCTCCATCAGGTGTTGTGCTGAGTAGGCTTTAATTTTGCTGTGGAGAAACATGAGCTGATTGTGTCCCTTAGCAACAATTGTTTGTGGCTCCAGTCCCCAGAGACTGGATCATACAGTGGCTGCAGAACCTACAGAATCAACCATCTGTGGTAATAGGGCTGGTGCTGTGACACAGGGATCACTGATTTAGCAGCTTTGGGAGGAGTGTGTATGAGAGTCCTTCTGATCAGCCTCCTGTGGGTTCAATGCTTAAGTGCTTTTTCCTAAAGGGCAAAGAGCTTAGGTGACATACAAAAAGCAGGTGTAATTTTTAGAGTCTTCTACTGAGGGACTGAACTTAATGTTGACTCCTTCTTTTGGCAGGTGTTGAGCTCTGGAGGTTCACTGAAAGTGACTATTCAGCAGAGCAGTGAGAGCAGAGCTATCAGTACAACAGCTCTGAAACCAGGGCACTGGGCCTGCGACGTGGGCACAGCTGATCCCAACCCAGAATCGGTCCTTAAATTCTACTGTTACATCTGCAAGACCAATTGCTGCAGTCAGCAGGTAAAAATGCACAGGTCTGACAGGGATCCAGGTGGCCAAGAGATGGGAATTAGATGGCTGCCTGTCAGGGGGACTTCTTAGCAAGGGCTCATGCTTTAGGAACAAAGAACATAAGAAATGATAACAAGTATGCAGATAAAATAAACCTCTCCTGAGAGCTGGCAAGCAACCTGCTAGAGAGAGAATGTGGGTGGATCCACAGGCAGCCATGCTCTTAAGCTTTTGTATTTCTTTGTTAAACAGCAGTCAAAAGAAAGGAAAGCATAGCTCATACCTATTATTTTCTATGTTTTGGATACATTTAAAAGCATTTTTCTCCTAACCGCTCTTTCAGAATTTCCAATCCCACATGGCTGGAATTCAGCACCAGCAGCGACTTGGGGAGATTCAGCACATGAGCAATGTTTGTTTTGTTTCACTACTGCCCATGGTGAAACAGCAGAAGGTGCTAGCAGGAAAAGATGGGTAAGTGTTGGTCTGCAGTAGAAAATTCAATCTGGATGTGGCCCTACATGGTTCTAAATTTTTTTCTTGCATCAGGGTGCGTCTCATTTTTAGGTAAGGTACAAATCCCCTCTGGTTTCAAGGGCCTTAATCTCCTTCAGGCAACTTTCTGTCTTGCTGAAGGATACCAGAGTTGACTTTGGCCTGTGTAGTTTTAATACAGTAGATGAAGTAGGAGACCTGTTTTATCTGGTCCATTTCTGTCGGCACAAGCTAAAGCAACCTGTAAGTGGGTGAGAAGGAGAGAAGATAAATCCGAGCCTGTAAAAATAGGAATTGTGAAGAAAACAATGCCAGGGACTGATTGCTAACTGCAGAATTCCATGGAGAATGAAAAAGGTGTGACTTACAGCTTTATCTGTTGTCACTTCAGAGAGACCCAGCAGCGGTGGTGTAACACGTGTCAGGTGCATTTCACAGGGGACCTCATCAAACATCGCAGGACCCAGGAGCACAAGGTAACAGCCATAGCGTGGGCTTCACTTTGCACTGACCTTTTGTCTGGGGATTAAATGGAAGTGTGTAGCATCTCCTGCTCCCCAAGCAGCAAAGGAAAAATGACTGAAGTGGAGGGATGTGCATAAAGTTCTGCCAGTAACTACCTCCCTAAGGGCACTGCAATGCTACCTCCTGCCTCTGGCATTGTTGGAGCTTCCAGTTGTAATGATGTGTCAGTATTGCCTGAGGCACCTCTAGTGTGTAATTCTTGACTTTTCTTAATAAATATGGCTTACCCAATCATTTGAATGGAGGAATTGGTGGGCAACCTCTTTAAGCTAAACTTCAGGCAGGCCAGCATATTTATTGACTCTTAGGGATGAAGTGCCAGAACATCTATTTTAAGACACACTTACTTTTACTCAGCATGTTTTTCATATTTTTGGTTAGGGAGTCCTTTCTGCTAGAAAGACTATTTTCTCTGTGGTCTCCCAGGATGCAGGGCTGACTTTGTTTCAGGATTCATCTGCATTTCTCCAAAGCAGTGCCTCTTGTGACTTAGGGAATTATCCTTCTCTCCTTAGCTGGCCAAACGCTCGCTTCGTCCTTTCTGCACTGTCTGCAGCCGCCACTTCAAGACCCCTCGCAAGTTCGTGGAGCATATGAAGTCCCCTGAGCACAAACAGAAAGCCAAAGAGGTAATACAGCCTGCGTGGAGAGCTGTGCAGGTCTGGAAGCAGCTACACTGTAGAGCAGGATAACTTTCTGCTTCCCTGACTACCGCAGGGCTGAAAGGAAGATGTGCAAGTCTTCCAACCCTATTTTAATTTTCATTTTTTGCTGAACTTCAGCTGTTAGCGCTGAAATAAGTTGAGTGAAAAAGGGAGAAGGTGTTGGATGTGTCTAGAAGTAAGAGAGCTTTATGCTTCTCTTGCAGTCCCTTCTGCTCATCACATAAAATCTCTCCTGAGTCTGAGCTCTTCCTTGGTTTAATGGAAGTGCAGAGTTGATCTGATCTTTCTTTTCTGTACCTTACAGGTCAGGCTAGGAGAGAAGGAGTTGGGGAGCCCAGAAGATTCAGAGGAGTTGATCACTGTGGATGCTGTTGGCTGTTTTGAAGATGATGATGAGGAAGAGGAGGAGGACGAGGGAGGAGCTGGTGAGGAGGAAGACCGTGATGTAGTGCTGATGGAGAATGAGGATTCTGCTGCCAAGCAGGTATGCTGTGCAAAAGAAGAAGGCATGACCTATCTGAGAGTCTGCTGTGGGATCCTATTACATGGTCTTGGCTGGTTGAGCTCGGGCTTTCAAGAGTCTGCTCAGCTTTGCCCAGCAGTAGGGTGGGACTCCAGGGTTCTTCCCAGAGCACAGGGTGATGCAGAAGAGGATCAGGCACTAAGTGTGGGATACATTAAGGTGTTTCTGCTGTGCTGTACAGCTGCTGTCTTCAGACATTACCTTGTTGAGGAATACAAAGCAGTATTGACAGTCTCTTTGAACAGCCCAGCAGTAGCTGGGTCTGTTAGCAAACATGTAGAGGTTTATCTTGGCAGATACATTCCCAGTAGAGAGCAGTTACCAAGGAGGTACTTCAGGCTTGGAGTACAAGGGGTGAATTTAATCCTAGTAATGAAGTCTCCTGACATTGGGGTTTGCATCTGCCCCTGACCAGAGGCTGTGCAATTCTGTCTCTGGTGTGTGAATCCTCTGTTTTGCTCCCAAGCTTACTAGAAAAATGCAAGAGCCTGGCAATTGCCACAGATACAATGGGCACTAATGTTCTTTCGGTTTCCAGACTGGGCTGAAGGAAGTGTCTTTGGAGGATTACGAAGGAAGTGAGAAGTATTGTCCAGACACAGCCTATGGTAAGCAAGCAGAGTTAAGCACAAAGGGCCACAGAGCCTTCTCTGGCCACATGCTGTATCTGTAGGAGAGGATGGTCTCTACCTACTGTTATAATGACTTCTTGGGCTCTGGTGCTCCAGCATCTGCATTGGACTGGTGCAGGTCACTGCTGCCTGGAGAAGAACATCTCCTGAGAGCAGGATGTATCTTTATTACTGTGTGATAAAACATAAGGATGTGATTGATGTTTGTCAGCTGCCTTTTGCTTTGAAGAAGGATAAGAGCCAGATACATTTCTAAGGTAGGACATGGAACAAGCAGGGCAGGAGTACTGAAGAAAATAGGTAGCAAATGAGGGATGCTCTGGAAAGATGAAGTCGGAAAACATATTGATTGGAATGCTTTCCAACAGAAATGCAGCTTGCAGAGAGATACTGAGCATCACTGACAGTATCAAGCTCTCTGCTAGACCCAAACTGTGCATGTTTCCTCTGCTTCAGAACCCCCACGCTGTACCGAGCAGTTCCTCAGCCGTGCTGCTGGCCTGGTGGGCACTGGTGCCTCCAGATGGCTGTGTCTGGTCCCCACCCTGTAAGCGACTGACTTCAAACCCCCAATGGCCACTCGTGTTTGAGGAGGGCAGCTCTGCAGAGGCTGTTTTGTGCCCAAGGAGAGCTCTGTTTACACGGATCTTCCATATCGCTGTAACCTTCCACTATCGTGTGGCAGATGGAATAATGATTCATGCTGTGAATGTTCTCTGCGTGTTCCTCTTGCGCGCCTGCTGTCTTCTGCTTGGTTTGATCCCATTACATTAGATCACATGTTCTCTGTAGTTTTCCATTGTATCCTTTTCTCCCTTTTCCCCCCTTAACGCTCTGTGTAGTTTCTTTGCTCTGGCAGCCAGATTTCTCTCTGAATATCAACCACAGCCATTCCATGGTAAGACAAGATATTCAGCAAGTCATCTTGCAAATCCCTGATTAACAGAAGCAAAGCTTTCCACCTCTCCTTTTTTACCCCCACCCCCCTTCTCTTTTAACATGCTTTCATTATTTGAGTTCCATTCAATGTGATCTGTGATTTCCCTTCCCCTCCCGTTTCGCAGGCCTGGATTTTCTGGTCCCCGTCGCAGGTTACCTCTGCAGGCTGTGTCACAAATTCTACCATAGCGACTCCGCTGCCCGGCTCGCACACTGCAAGTCCCTGATGCATTTTGAGAACTTTCAGGTTAGACCCTTTGGCGATTGCATGGCCTGGCATTTGTTACCCCCTGTGCGTGTCTCTCCAGTGAATCCACCACGTTAGCTGTCTTGTCTCCAGCTCATTTCCATCATCCTTGTGTCCATCATGCTGTAGCTTTCTCCTGGTGTGCTCTGTCTTTGTCTCCCTTGGCCCTTGTAGATCTAAAACCAGTAAAATCCTGCTTCCCAGCTACTGCTGCTGTCATCTTCTTGCCTGTTTCTGGCTGGGAATCTTCCTCAGAGTGTCCACTGTTTGCTGAACCTGTGGAGTCTGTCATTCAGTCTAGGCCTCTTCTCTATTAGATTACAGGTTGGTCAAGGTGGGTTTGAGCAGGAGAGAAAGGCTGTTCCTTGTAAAGAAAGCTGGTGCATACACATCTCCAGGTGTGATAGTGCAAGAACAGCTCCTTTAGCCAAAAGTGTGGGTGTGATTCATCCAGGAAGAGGCTTGGTAAAATCAGGTATCTTAGAAATTTGAAAATTTAACAATACAGACTTTATGTGATTGAATCTACAAGCTGGTGAGAGTCCATTTGTCCCCAGGGTCAGCCTGCAAGAGGATTTCTGTCTGTCTGTCTGTGTCTGCTACCCTTTCCTAGAAACTCCTTAGCACAAAGCTCTGCAAACTGATGCTGTTCCTTTGCTTTTCTGGCTCCACCTGAAGAAGCCATATTGCCCCTTGCTGCTTTTGTATCTAAAGCTTTTCCTACTGGGCTGGCCTGGAATCTGCCTCCATTGTTCTGTCCTTGTTGACTTGCCAGGGGGTGAGGGGCCTGGATTAGTGCTTGTGGAGGGTACACAGGGCTTGCACTGTTTCTGCCCTACCCCGTGACCACTGCCTGGGCCCTCCTGTATGGGAGAGCACTATTGCCTGTCCTTGGCAAGGAGGGAGGCTCCCACATCGACTTTGTCCTCTGCCTGCACCCACAATCTACTCCCAAAAACTGCTGTGCTTCCCTGCCACCTTTTAAAGTCGTGTCTTAAAAAAACCCAGACGTACATAATCAGACATACACCCCTAACCCTCAAAACTTCATGATTTTTTTCTAATCTTCAGACAGAAGAAACTATTCCCAGTTGGCCATCACTGCCTCTAGGAAGGGGTGGAGTGCTTTAGAATTCTGGCAGCATTCAGAGCAGTGGATTTGGAATGGGAGGAGACCACAGCTGTTCTTCCCCTGCTGCTCATCCTCTCCCACTCTTGCAGCTAGTCATTTCAGGAATGGAGGAACTGGCCTTGCTGTTTTCCTGGCTTTACATCAGCATAGAGTGAAACTGCAGCAGCAGTCACTTATGTCACTCTTTTGGCCCATTTAGAGCTGAAATCAGATGTTCTTCAAATGCATGCCAGAGTGACCTGAGAAGTTCATGAGAAGAGTCCAAACTTACATATCTGCAGGCAGATAAACTATTATTCTTGGCTGCCTGAGTGCCTTGGGGTTGTCACAGTCTTGAGTTAAATCACTGCCAGTTGCTGGGGTATTCTCAGCAGAGGGTTTCAGAGCAGAGAATTGTGTGCTGTTGAGACAATTAACAGCATCACTCTGGACACCAATTTGCATGCCTGCACCTGCTTAGGGTTGGGTACAGTATGATTCGACTGATCCAATTCCAGTGTGATATGATATTATTCATATCCCATGATTTGAGGACAGAGGAAGAACAAGCCTGCAGTGATAAACTGAATTACAATGTAAAACTGCCTGTCAGATGTGCTGTAATTCCACATTGCAGACTGCTGAAAACCCTTGTGCTCGAAATTGTTTCCTTAAATTGTCAGGTGTAATGCTAGTGCCAGTTCAAGGAACCCTCCAGCAGGCAGCTGAAAGGGAGTAGATTATGAAGGGAATTCTGTGGGAAAGAGGGAACTTCAGTTTGTTCCTTTAGCTCATGCTCTGTCTGGGCATTGAAGACTGGGTTCCTGCTATGTGTTAGCTAACTACAGTGAGTTGTTTTCCCAAAATGCAGTGTAGAACATGCGTAGTAGCCATTTTAATCTCTTTACAGACCTCTACTGGTTCATCATGATAGTGAATGCAAATGAGTCATTTTATTGATGATGTGCTTACCTTTACTCTGTGGAAAACCTCAGTGACTTGTAACAAGATAAAATTGGTATTGTAGCCTTCCTGTCAACAGTTCCACTGACTGTGCAGATTGTATCAACAGAGTAAAAAAATACAGAGCTTCCAGCTCAAGCCTTGCTTTGGCTGATAAACATTTAATCACACCAGTGGCTGAGGGCTGTGCAGAGCCTCACATGCTCGGGGTATGTGTCCTGGAGTAGCTGAAGCAGGAGCTGTCACTTGTACTGTTACATCTACTGAGTCCTGAGTCTGAGATTAACAGCTGCCAGGTCTTGATTTCTGTCTCAGGAGCCACAGGTCTGCCATGCACTCGCTCAGCATTAAATAATGCGAGAGGGACTTCAGTTTTTAATATCACTTTTCCTCACAGGAGCTGACCCTTCTCTGTTGAGAGCCTCAGCAGCCAGGCCAGGAGCTGCTGAGATCACTTGTGCCCCTGCCACTCACCACCGTTTTTGTACAGGTGTTCCTGGACCAGCTGCTGCTTTGCTGCAGTGACAGGAGCTGAGCTTCTCTCTCACGTTGGTTTGTTTGTATTTGCAGAGATACAAGGCAGCAAGGCATCGTGCCACAACTGCCTGCTCCGAGGCTCCTTTGCATTCCCAGGGCTCCAGCTCCCAATTGCTGGATGATCCAAACCAGCCTCTTGCTACAACACCACATACCAGCGAGATGAATGATGATGGTGGGATAGATAAGGAGGGCACAGAGCTGTCAGCCCTGCAAGAACAAACTTCAAGGTCTCTGGAGGGTAAGGGTGAGCTGGCCACCTCTAGGCCAGAGGGCAAGAGCCTGGCCAGTGTGACTGACGATGTGTGTGGTATCATGGTTGTAGAAGAAGAAAGTCTACAGGAAGAGAACAAGTCCACTGCCAGTAGTGCTGACTGCCTGTTCTCTGAGGAGAGCCACACCCCAGGGGAGTCACTGGGACGTGAGGAAGAAGCCAACACAGCCAGGCAGAGGGCAGGCACAGATGACCACCAGGATCCAGGGAGTGGAGGAGGCTCAGGCCAGGAGGCAGCAGCAGAGCCCTCCTCCCTCGCCAAAGGTGAGACAGCCGGTCTCACCTCTGCTGGGTGCAGACGCTCTTCCAGGCGCAAACCCAGATAGAGTGGCCTTAAAGGAGAGCCCTTCACATATGATATTTGCTGGAAATGTTTATTTTCTGAGTCTTTTAATAGAGCAAAACCTTCAACTTTACTGCTGTTTTTATTTTAAGAATAAATAAGCCTGGCTTTAGCGTGTCTAATACAGGATAGTGTTGCTTATTACTTGTACAGTTGGGATACAGCAGTTATTTGGAAAGACTGAGGCTTGGATTGTTGAACCTGAAAGAAGATGGTAATGGGATTTCCATAGGGGACAAACTTCATGAAGTGATGGACGCAGACTTAAGAATTCTTTGTAGTTCCTCTCGCTTCCTTTCCAGAGAAAATGTTTATCTCTTGGGAGACTCTGCTGAATTCTGCTTCTCAGAACACTTTCCTTTCTAAGATACACACTGTTGGACAAGCAGTCTTGGACAAGTCCTAAGCTAGGCAAGAACATGCACCTTGGTCCTTTGTTAATACTACAAGGCTTAATCCAATCTGTTCTCATAGTGGAGACTCTCAGGAACAAATTTTGTTTCAAACTGATTTTAATAAAACAGATTTCTTTTAAATAACTTCTTTAACTTTCAAAAAACCTCCTTTAACTCTACATAAGCAGAACAGTAAGAGTTGCTTCAAAAGTGCTGGTTCTAGGACATACTGACAAGATGACAAGGTACAGACCAGACCTCTCGTGACTTGTCATGATGTACAGGCAGGGCTCTGCTCTCTATTACTGATGCTGTTGTGGGGGCTAAGCAGGCTGCTCTACCTCTCTCCACTCCTCGGTCCTTAATGGCAGCTGAAGGAGTGGGGCAGCTCCCAGTTACAACAGTCAGAAACATCACTCTGGTAGCTTGTCTTATCTGCTTGGAATGCAGTGGAAGTGTGCAGTGATCTGGAACAATGTGCCCATATTTCATACATCACAGTTAATGTGACTAAGGGAGAAGCTGTCGCTTCAAGGCAGCAGCTGGCCCAGGCCCTCCCTCTCCAGGGCTGTCATCAGAGTTACACAGGGACAAGCCTGGAGTCAGGACAGCCCCTGCCAACTGCCCTTTCTGAGGGGAGGGAGTAGAGCCATAATACTCCTTGCTTGGATTTAAGGGAAAGAGAGCAGAGATCATTTTTCCACTTTGTGAAGAGGGCCTGCCTGCAAAGCACCCGCATGGCCTCAGGTTTCCTACAACCAGCTTTAACCAAGTGTGAGTGCCAGGCTCATGCTGGAGAGCAGAAAGAAGCAGCTCTCCTACACTCATCCTTGTGCTTCTGCACCTGTCTCACAGCTAAAGGAAAACAGAACATGGAGATGAATGGCAGGATACAAACACAGGAACAAGTAACAGACACGAGGCACCTCCGCTATTCAAGTTTTACATTAAATTGGTGATCAGGAACTGTCCCCTAAACAACACCAGCTGCGAGTGTGTGGTCAGACTCTAGGCAGGAGGCTGGGATCCCTGCACATCAGCTCCTGTGTTCAGCTGCTTGCTCTGCTGCTGGAACTCCAGCCGGGTCTGACGGTTGGACTCCAGCAGTTCCTTCAAGCAGACGTGCAGGTGATCATTCTTCTCCTCCAGGTGATCCAAGCAGGAGTTGATCTGGTCCAGCATGGAGTTGATTGCTGCATATTCTAAAAGCAAGGGAAATGAGAGACTGAACAATGTAAGTACATTGTCACTGCAGTCAGAGCAGACAGCGAGAGCTCTGGCAGAACATGCCCACAAAACAGCATTTTGGCTGTGCCTTCCTTGCCCCTGGGTGCATGAAGTTCCCTGATGAAATGAGGCCAATGGGAAGCTGGAACACTGCTAACGATCTTAAGCAAGGTACCTGGGCAGTCCAAACCCACTGTGGGCACATCTGAGCCTGACATCTCACACACACACAGCCAACCACAGGCTGAGTAACAGTACCAGATAAATCCCAAAAACAAGTCATCCTTTTTAGCTGCCTTTGGAATCGTCCTTCCTGATAGTACAGGCATTTTGTCGGCATGTCACACTGTTTATTTTCTGTGAATTATCTGGACAAGGCTTCCAAGCTGGGAGGTGTTCCACTCAGGCCTGGCTGGAGTCAGGCTGCCATAACAGTGCAGCCATGGCTGTGGCAGGAGGAGGGGATGAGCCCAAAGGTGCTGGTGATGGCACCTTCATTTCCACAGGAAGGTAAGTGTTGGACGTGTTGGACACTGAGTGCAGCCACAGGATTTCCATGCTCTATTAAGGCTGTGGGTACTTCAGATTAAACGCAGACTCACTGCAAATGATGCTGGCAGTTGGTTCTCTAGGTACAGTTTCTTATTCACAGCACTGTTTCAAGTGCAGCAGTTTGCCTCAGTACAATTACATTTCACAGTGTGTTAGCACTGTCACTCAGCTGAAAAGTGCTGTGCTACTGCAACACTTGATTTTGGATTGCTCCAAGCAGTATTCACACAATCCTGAAGAACAACAAAAATCCAGACTGAAAAAATGGAGAAGATAAACTGCTGAGGTTATTCAGGACCTCCGGGGAGCTGAAGGAGGCCACAAATGGAGCCAGTCCCACGTTCCCTTCTGAAGCTGCACAGCTGGATGAGTGCGGGGAGGCAGAGGTGGAGCTGTGACCTGTGGGCTGATGTTTGTGAGGATTGTCCCTGCAGGACAGGGAAGGACAAGCCCACACCTCAGGGGCTGGGGCTGCTCCTCTGAGCCCAGTGTGATGCTTACGGTGCCTGGAACGCTGGGCTGAGCTGAAGGATGTGGAGAGAGGAGGGAGGATGAGGATGTGCTCTGGGCACCCTAGGAGGGTCAGGCTGTGCTGAAATCCCTCACACCAGCTCTACCCCCCTCAGCTGCCCCTTTGCCAGGGTGTCCCCAGCACACCAGGTCCAGACACTGCTATTTCCAGCAGCTTTAAAAGAACTGTGAATATTTAAACATTGAAGTCATTTGCATTATTAATAGCTAAGAAGTTTCATTATGAAAAAATAATTATCCTCCTTTTCTTATAACCACTTTGGAGCCTTTCAGAGTGTTGCATCCATTAATTCTTTGGAGAACTGTGTGATGTTGGATTTGAGCTCATTAATAAAAGTTTGGCCTTGCAGGTATACACAGAGGTGGCATTACAAGCGAGAGGACCGATGATGTTCTTGCATTTAAAAATCAATCCCACAAACACATGCTTTCCAAAAAGGGGGCAGTTAACAGTATTTTTCAAGGTATGTGAGTTACAGCTCTTCAATCTGATGCACCATATTCCAGTGAAATGGAAGACATGGTAACTACTTCTGACAAGGAACATTTATCAGCTTGGTGAGAAGTCTGTAATCAGAACAGAAGCTTAATTTTTCTCAATGCCTAAAACTCAAATGAAGGTTATATAATTTGTGCAGCTTTGGAAAATGAAAAAAAATTTAACCATTTAAAAATAAGCTGTAAAAACCTTTTATTTGATTGTAAGCTTGGTAAATTTTTGTGGAAACATAAACCACAGCCCTATTGGAAACACTGAGCAGAAGTATGGCAATTGCAATTAACTCCTCCACATTACTGCAAGAACAGTTGACAAAATTATTAAGATGAAGGAAGAGATCCACAGCCTCAGCTCCACTAGACCAGGAAATAATTTCAGCCCTTTATGACCAGCTACTGCACACAAAGCGCAGTTAATTACAAGCTGAACAACCCAATTAGTTAGGATGTAGATCCAATTTAGTGACTTTCTCCATCACATCCAATATGTCGCTTAGCTCTTCAAAAATGTGAAATGCCAATCACTGTGATGATGCAAAACAGTGAATGTGCTTGGGGTGTTTCAGGGCAGAAATGGTTGTCCTGTCACTGCAGCTAGATCCCAGACACAACTCCTAAAATCACCTGTGCGAGTCACATCTGGAAACAATGTTTGGGGAAACAGCAGAAACCAACTCCACTGTTTTCAAGAGAAGAGTACCAAAGTGCTGACTCTGAAAGAATTCCAGTTTTAAGTGTGACCTCTACGTCCACATTACTGCTCTGCTGTCGTCTCACTTTCTCCATGAGCTGGTTCTAACCGGACAGGGCAGTATCAGAAACTTCATACCCAGGCACTGCAGAAATGCCCCAAAGTGGAATTTGCCAAGCTACCCGCATTGAATTATCTTTTTTCCATGGATGACTACTTCTCCCAGATCTGCCCATGTGATCTGCCCTGTGGTTTCGAAACCTGAATATCCTCTTTCCTGATATCAGCACTCCGTACGCCAACAAAGACACAAAATAACTTTTTCACTAAAAAAAGAAAAAAAAAAAAAAGAAAAAAAAAAAAAAAAAGCCATCCCATCCAAAAAAAAAGGGTAACACGTAGGAGCTCGGTGCCCATGGCTGGGTGCGAATCAAACCCTGCAGCCCCTCAGCCCCACTGCCGTGTAGCGGATGCATCGCTGGCGTCGGGCACCGCTGCCGGCAGAACCTCTGGGCACACCTGCGCACACCTGAGCACATCCGGACACACCTGCACTCCGCCCCCCGCAGCCCAGGTACCAGGCCAGGCCATCCTGCGCCGCGGGATCCCCTCCGAGATGGCGGCCCCGCTCTCCCCCACGCACCTTCCTCCTCGAAGGTGTCCCCGCCGTCGTCGCCGTCGTCGCCGGTGCCGCCGCCCAGCACGTGCGGGTCCCCGTTGGGCCCCGACATCCCGCCGCGCCCGCCCGCGCCTCGGCGCCGCCCGCACGGCGCGCCCGTGCACGCGCGGAGCCTCCAGCCAATGGGAGGGCAGGGCGCCCTGCGCGTCACGCAGGCCGGCGCTGCGGCGAACTCTGTGGTTAGCGCGGAGGGCGCGGGGCGGAGGCGCGCGGGCGGGCGGGCGCGGCGAGCGGCGCTAGGCAGGGGACAGCCCCGGGGGTCAGCGCCACGTTCCTCGGGGATTTTTTTCCCCAAACGCGCACCCAGCGCTAGGCTGTGTCCTTGCCGTCCCCAAGTGTCCTCGGGTCCTCCCAGATTCCCCCGCTTAGGGGCCGCCATCGGCACTAAGCGCTTCTTTCCCAACACAAGTGATGCTCCGTACGGATAAATCTGCATCCTGTCCGTGCGGGCCATCCCGTCGCAGCGAGGGCTTTGCTACTGAACTCCCAACTCCAGCCCTGTTACCAGCTCTGCTTCGTCCACTAAGCGGCTTGAACCAGCCTCAGGTCACCTTCCCACTCCTTTTCCCTAAAGCAACAAGCACGGTTCACTTTGCCCTTCCCTGTCTTTGGCCTGGTATCAGCCGCACCTCAGTCACCTTGAGGAGGTCTCATCGCTGTGTGGTGTTTTCATCCCCGGGAGAGAACTCACTGGGATGAAAATAACCCACAATTAGAGCATTGATTCAAGCAGTGCTCCTGAGATCAAGGACTCCGTTATTAAGTGGGTATTTGGGACAAAGATGAAAGAAAAAGTCATGTCCTCATTTAACATTGCAGCCACATCTCCTTTCTGTGGGTAACAACCGTGCTGTGCTGCAGAGTCAGGCTCGTGTTGCACCCCAAATGGGGAAACTGAATTTAAGTGTCATTAGTGGATGTAACCACGTTAATAAAACAGATGATGACTTTCAGTGTGGGTATGTGCTGACCAGAATCCACAGCTCCACTGGACAGAGAACCACAGAATCCCAGAAGGGGTCGGGCTGTGCAGGGTCACAGAGGGGCGTCTGGTCTCACCTGCTTGCTCAAGCAGGGTCACCCCAGTGCACATGGCACAGGATTGTGTCCAGACAGTTCTGGAATATCCGCAGTGAGCAAGACTCCATACCCTCTCTGGGAAACCTGTTCAGGGCTTGGTCACTGCACAAGGTTTTGCTCACGTTCAGGTGGAACTTTCTGTGCAACAGTTCCTGCCCATTCCTCTCGTTCTATTGCTCAGCAGAGCGGGCTGATGGTGCCCTCGCTGCAGACACTGACAGACATCGATGAAGTCCCCTCTCAGCTCCCTTTTCTCGCTGCTGGACAGGCCCAGCTCCCTCACCCTTTCAAGTCATTATTTTATTCCCACTTTAGACTCTGGCGTGTTCTCAGATTTGATAATTACAGGGCAGCGGGTCCGTCCCTTGCCGGGTGTCCCGTGCGGGTCTGCCCTCAGCGGGTGCTGCCGTACCCGAACCCCGAACCCCGAGCCGGGCCGCGCCGGGGCGGTGCCGCCGTGCCCGGGGCGGAGCGGCCGCTCTCCGCCCGCCCTCAGCCGAAGATGGCGGGTGCCGGCCGAGTCTGGCGGCTCGGAGCGCTGCTGCTGCCGCCAGCCTGGCGGCTGCGGGCCCCAGGACGAGCCTTCGGCACCGCGGCGGGACGGGGAGGCAGCAGCGGCCGCCTGATGCTGGGCGCCGCATTCGCGCTGGGCGGCAGCGCCGGGCTGTGCCTGGCGGCGCGGCAGCGCCTGCGGGAGCACTCGGCCGCTGAGGTAACGCCGGGGGCGGCTCCCCCTGAGCCCGCCGTGCGCCCCCCGGGCCTGCGGGGACCCCGCTGCGAGCCCCCGGGGACAGCGGCTCCCCGCGGACCGAGCGGCTCCTTCTGCCCCGCTTTGAGCGAGGGAAGAGCTTAAAATGCCAGGGAGGCTCCTGGCAGAGCGTTCCGTGAGGAGCTGTAAGGAAAGGCTGTCAGTGAGGGCTTCCTGGGGGTGTGGAGCCTTTTCTGTCGTCGCTTTTTCGCAGCACCCGCGCGGGGTTGTGTAACCCAGTAAATTGTAAATGAGAAACAAAGCGGCGTGGCTGCATTTGTTCTGTAATGTGCGAGGAATGATTGGCACGGCCTGTCAGACTGCTGAGGTGCAGCAGCTTTGCGAAACATCCCGTAAGTGATGTCCCGGTGGCCCTGGGCTCTCCCTGCCCTTGTCCCAGTTGTGCCCAGGGTGGTTAATCCCAGGAGGGTGAACTTGGGCAGACACAAATGCAAACTCTGCTCTCCCCAGCTTGTGGCCTCTACAGAAGCTGTTGTGGGGAGACTGGCTTGTAAAGGATTTATTTGTGTTTATTTGAATACTACTGCAAATGGTTGTGTTTTTCTATAAATTCTCTTTTACAGAATATAAACTATTAAGGGCTAAACTGTCTGGATTTAACTTGTTTTTTTTTTTTCCTGGCTGTGAATAGGAGTTTCCAGCACATTAAATAGATGTTTAGAGAAACAGGTTATTGGTCCCAATGAATGGTGAATATTTAAATATTTTATGCCATTTAAAGAGAGCATCTGATAGCCAAGATATGCTCATGATCAGATGCTGACACTGAATGTCACTGAATGTGACTGACTTCATGACAGAAATAAGGGTGGAAGAAAGGTAATGTTTAAGTTTTTAGCAGAAAATGGAATCTTCTCTTTTTTCCCCAGCTGCCTGCAGGGAGCCTGCAGCTCACTCTCTACCAGTATAAAACCTGTCCTTTCTGCAGCAAAGTCCGAGCTTTTCTTGATTATCATGGACTGTCCTATGAAATTGTGGAAGTGAACCCCATCATGAGGAAAGAGATTAAATTCTCTTCCTACAGAAAGGTGCCCATCCTGCTAGCCAACGCTGGGAGCCCTCTGGTAAGTCTCCCTGGCTTGGAGCCTCAACATGTATGGGAAAAGGTTTTGAAGATTTTCCTTTTCAATTTAACCAGCTTCTTTTAAAAGGTTATTTTAATCCTGTTTTACAGCAATTGAACGACTCCTCGGTGATAATCAGTGCAATAAAGACCTATCTTATTTCCAGGTAAGAAAACAGGGTGATGAGAGAGGAATTGAATGTGGAGGGCCCAGGTTAAGTAGAGATTTGGAAGACTCTGAGTGTGCCATGAGTCTCTTGGTGAGTTCAGGCTCTGAAGCTCTGAGTGACCTGAGCCTGGCTGTGATAATATGGGAGGTGCCTGTATATGTTGTGATGTGTGTGATGTAAAGCAAAGCTGGTACCTTTCAGAAGTACTTCCTCATCTGTGAGATTTTGTTTGCACAAAGCGTACTTAAACATGGACTAGTGTTAGTCCTGGAACTGAGCTTACAATTAGCCAGTTATAACATATAAAGTGAAATGGCATTGTTGTGCCTATGGCCTGTCCTTAAGGTCTACTTGAGAATGGCAGGAAGTTTTATGCCTGCAGAAATTTCTGTTCTGTCACAGACAAAGGTATGTGCACTAATAATAGTTATTTGCAAGTAGCTGGTCCAGTCTCTTTTTTTTTTTCAAACAGAATCTGGAACATTGTGCACTTACTTTTAGAATAATACATTTTATAGTGTGTATCTTTCAATCTGTCCTCTGCTCTTGCTTCTTTTTGTTAACAGCCAGATCAGTGCTGTGTTTCTTTTCACAGGAGGAATAGCTTAGAAGAAATCGTGTCCTTTTATCCACCTGTTAAAACGGTGACTGAGCAAGGCAAGGAGGTGGTTGAGTATGAGAATAAATACTGGCTCATGCTGGATGAGAAGGAGACAAAGAGAGTCTATCCTGTCAAAGAAGTGAGAATGTAAGTGCTCTTCAGTTTCTGGGCTCTCCAAGTAGGGTCACAGCCCCTCCATCAGGGTTGATGTAGATGTTAAATCCCACTAGGGCTGACAAGTCTTGTCACACCTCTGTTAGTGTTTCAAGCCTCATTAGTTGGTTTGCTGTGTTTGTTAGATAATCCAAAACAAAGCTGTTAGCCTAGTTACCACCACCATGGTCACACAGGCCTTCAGCTGCCCCCTGTTTCCTTCTTGGCCTTTCCTTTGTGCCACAGAGGAATGCTATTGAGGGAGAGTTTCACTTCCTGCTTTATTTTTCGTATTGGGTGGAGAACCTAATTCTCTCTTAGTCTTAAATTCAGTTTGAGATTGGAGGAGCCTTGCCACAGATAACGATGCTGAGTGCATTTTAGAGAGGTCGCCAGAGTACCTGGGTGGCAGTGTTTGATCTTGGAAGGATCTCTGGCTAAGGCAGCTGTGATCCTGCCTCCTGTAGCCCTTCTATCTGAACCTCATTCACTGAACAGTTTCTTTTGACTGCTCACAGGGAAGAAATGAAGTGGAGGAAATGGGCAGACGATTGGCTTGTTCACCTCATCTCCCCCAATGTCTACCGCACCCCCAAAGAAGCCTTGGCATCTTTTGATTACATTGTCCGTGAGGGGAAGTTTGGCACCTTGGAAGGTCTCTTTGCCAAATACGTGGGGGCTGTTGCCATGTTCTTCGTTAGCAAGAGGCTGAAGAAAAGGTTGGTATCACACAAGAGGAGAAATAGCTCCTCCTTAGCTGTGAACCCCAGCTGTCAAAGGGCAGAACCTCAGAATTTTAAACTGAACCATTTAATCCTGTATGAGTGACAACTGTACTTCTTTAACTGGAGATACTGAACCCCTCTATTTAATTACTGATTGCGCCTTCACTCTGAAATACTGACCTTACTTGTAAACCAAGACCAGCCCATAAGGTGAGAGGTGATAGAAGGTTAAAGAAAGAAACAAACTTGTGTCTGATTCTTTTTATCCAGACACCAGCTTCGAGATGATGTCCGGGAAGATTTGTACGAAGCAGTTAACGAGTGGGTAAAAGCTGTTGGCAAAAATCGACTGTTCATGGGCGGGAACCAGCCAAACCTCGCTGACCTGGTAAGGGCTTCATCCCTGTGGTTTTTGTCAGCTGGATCACAAATTATCCTGCTGCTCTTCTCTGTGAAATGGTTAAAAATGGTTAATACAAGTACAGGCAGAGAAGTTGAAATACCTTGATGATATGAAATACCTACATGAAATACCTTGTCCTTTGTGCAGTAATACAGTTCCTACATGGTGGGGGCTTCCCCATAACTGCACATAGATCCTGGTCCTTCCTTAGTGTTTCCTCATGGAAAAACATGCATATTCTTAATTACCTTTCTGCCATTCACTCTTCTTGCTAATCAGAAGGATGGATCAGATGGCAGGACAGGGGGAGAGCCATACTGGCTTGGCTATTGAGACACTTGTTTTACCCTAAGCCATTCTCCACTGCTTTTTCAGTGTTGTTGTGACCTCTCTGCTCTGCACAGGCAGTGTACGGGGTACTCCGGGTCATGGAAGGGCTGGAAGCCTTTGATGACATGATGGCTCACACCAAAATTCAGCCTTGGTACCAGCGCATGGAAGAAGTCATTCCAAAAACTGGAGTTGCAATCTGATGCCAGCTGCAGCTGCGTCCCTGAAGTACTTGCATGGTGAAAACTTCAGAAGAAATGGCTTTTATGTTTAGAGTTGACTAAAGAGTTGTGATTTTAGAGTCACACCTAATGGACTGACATGAGCACAGAGACCACCCTGTTCAGAACATCAAGCTGCTGTGAAAGAAGGGTCCAGCTGGGTGTTTGTAGAAGGATGGGGACAGGTAAAAGAAAGGGATCTTGATGCTGCTGGAAAGGAGACACTCTGAACTGAAGAATGCAGCAAAAAGGTTTCTTTCAGACAAGAGACATCCTCAGAGCAGGTTACTGTAAAAGCAAGATGCTCTTGGCTGGTGTTACAGCTGTGTCAGATGTGGTAGGGCTGACCAGCTTTTGCCTCAGGCTGTCTTCTGCTACTCATCCATGTCACCTGAAGTGTTTTCCTGACTGAGATGCTGGATACTGGGTTTTAAATGACAATATTTCCTGCAATAGAATCTTGTAAACCTAGTGCTAAGGAAACTGGAAGAATGTGCAGTGCTGCAGGAGGCACCCTTCCTCTGACAGCAGTGAGGCTGTGCTTAGCAGGGGTCTGCTTTCACTTTTCCATGTAAACGGTTCTCTCAGGACTTGATTCTGTACGGTGTGCACAGATAAAGGCTGGCTTTATTCTGTCCCCTTTGTGAGATCTGAGTCCTTACCTTACCCTTTACACCCAAAGAACATGGCCTACACTGAAATCACAAATGCAGAGCTTTTATTGGAAAGGCTTGTCTTGCATGAGATGTCTCTGGAATATCCCTGAAGATCAGTTTGTTCTTGTTTTAGGAAAAGTAGGATTAAGAGCCATCTGCACGGCCAGGGGATCTCTAAATGTTTCTGTCATGCAAGCGTAACAAAGGATTTGCTGATGTGGCAGTCAGATTAGGAGCTGTACCTGCAGCCATATCACCGTGGAGGCCTAACCAGGAAAAACAGGCTGGAGACACAGATCTGGGTGCAACAACAGCAGCAGGGCAGAAGCCCCGGTTTATTTACAAAAACCTACTTTTATACTTTTACTATGAGGCCTGTGGATTGGAGGAAGGAATTCCCACCTCCACATCACATTGGTGAAGGGGACTGTCACACAGTCTTGTTTGTCCCGGCAGAGAATGTAAAAACAATGGCTATGTTTATAGAACATAGCTGATGTTTACATTAAAAGAGCGTGAGAAGGTACGAACTTCTCCTTTAATATGAGCGCTCAGCAAAACCGGGAAAAACTCATGGCAACACAGCCAAGCCTTCTGAGCTGTGCTGGGTAGAATCATAGAATGGTTTGGGTTGGGAAGGACCTTATAAACCATCTTGTTCCAACCCCTGCCATGGGCAGGGACACCTTCCATTAGACCAGGTTGCTCCAAGCCCTGTGCAACCTGATCTTGAGCACTTCTAGAGATGGGGCAGCCAGAGCTTCTCTAGGCAAGCTGTGTCAGTGCCTCCCTGTCCTCACAGGGGAGAATTTTTTTTGTAACATCCCATGTAACCCCGCTGTCTGTCAGTGGGAAGCCACTGCCCCTTGTCAAAGTCCCTCTCTAGCTGCAGAAACAATATTTGCCATAGCAAGAGACAAAGCAAGTTCAAGTGTGAGTGATCCTATGCACAGCCCAAGGCTTTAGTATCCTTAATTACCACCTTGACCAATTTCTGTTTCCCTGGAAGAACAGGCAGGTTTTAGGGAATCTGATTTGTTGTGATATTTCAGGTGCAGCTGAAGTTGCTCTGTAATACAACTGCTTGCACAGTGTGTGTTCAGGGGGAGTACCTTTAGTGGTTATAACAATGGTGGTGATAGAGGTTTTGGTTTTTTTCTGAATGGAGGACTAGTTCCAAATTCAGTTAAGATCTGACATTGAAGGGAGAAAGAAAATGTTTACAGTACAAATGGCTGTGTGGCTGCTCTGACCTGTATTTCTTTAAACTGTTCTGTACTGAAACTTGTGTTCCACAGTATCAACAGGCAATATTCTTTTAAAGAATTATATTGAGCATGCATAAACAGGAAGTTGAAGAAACCTTTGATGAGAATTTCTGCATCCGCCTCAACCCGGCAGGGAGGAAGAGATTTTCATGTTGAACGAGGATCTGAAGCACCAAAGGCTCAGTGACTCCACTTCTCCTTGCTGTGCTGTGCCACATGAATCAGTCCTCTCAAGATGAATATCGCAACACTAACATGCCAATAATATTACATTAAATATTGTTTCAGGATTTTCTATCACCTTTTATAGAGTCTTAGAATGTTAAGGGATTGGAATGGACCTTAAAGATCATCTACTCCCAACCTCCCGTGCCATGGGCAGGGACACCTCCCACCAGCCCAGGTGCTCAAGGCCTTATCCTACCTGGCTTTGAGCACTGCCAGGGCTGGGGCATCCACAGCATCCCTGGGCAACTTGTGCCAGTGTCTCACCACCTTCACAGGGAAGAATTCCTCCCTGTTATCTAACCTAAATTTCCCCTCTTTCAATTTTCACCTTGTCCTATTATTACAGTTCCTGATGAAGAGTCTGTCTCTGGCTTTCCTGTAGCCCCCTTCAGATCCTGGAAGGTGCTCTGAGGTTTCCACAAGAGCTTTCTGTTTTCCAGGCTCAACAGCCCCAACTCAGCCGGTGTTCATAGGGAGGGTGCTCCAGTCTCCTTATCAACTTCGTGGTCTCCTCCAGCATTTCCACGTCCTTGTGTTTGGCACAGCCAGAACCGCACACAGTTGTGGTTACCAGTTTACAGTAACAGTACACAATCTTGGTGTCACCATTAAAACTCATCTCAAAGGCAACGCCAAGAGAATTGACTTAACGATCCGGTTATTCCATCCTCTCTCCGGAGCCGCCGTTTCCGTGCGGATGCGCCGTGCCGGGGCTGGCGGGGCTCGGGCCGGCCGTTGGCCGCTCGTGCGGCCGCACGGCGCCGCGGGCGGTTACCGGGGGCGGTTACCGCCGCTCGGGGCCGTTCGAATCGCCCAATGGTGGAGCCGCGGGCGACGCGGCGGCGGCGGCGGCCTTGCGGCCGTACCCCTTGTCTCTGCTGCGGGCATCCTCACCCGAGCTCGATCCACTGCCGCCCCTGCAGCTCCCGCCGCGCCGATGGAGAACTGAAGTGGCTGCGGGCACCGCGCGGCGCCAACTTGTGAGAGCGCCGGGCCCGGGGAAGGGAGGGCAGGGCGGGCCGGGGGGGCCTCCCCTCGCCGTGTGGGCGTCCCCTCGCCCTGTAGGGTGTCTCCTCACCATTTGTGTGTCCCCTCACCGTGTGCGTGTTAGAGCCCCGGGAGTTATTCCTTCCTCCCGGCCTTGCGGGCGCCTTCCTGCTGGGAGGCGGGCGGGAGCCGCGGCGCTCGGAGTAACGGCGCGGGCGGGCGGGCGTTGGGAGCCGCGGACATTGCTGGGCCTGCCCTGCCCTGCCCTGCCCTGCCCTGCCCTGCCCTGCGCTCCCCTCAGAGCTGCGAGCAGCACACGGGCCCCGGGCCGCGTCTCTGCCAGCCTGAGGGGGCCGCAGATCCCATGGAAAACATCCGGAGATTGCAGGAGGAACTGTAGCTTACGTGTGAGCCTTGTTGCTAAGGGAGGCGCGGTGACAACGTTTCATTGTCACTCGTGGTGTTTCCAAAGCTGTGTCAGTGCTGGGCCCGGGGAGACTTCAGGCCGCCCTTCGACAAAAGGTGATTAAAACACCCGGCAGTGTTTGGGGTTGTTCACAGCTGGAAGCTGGGGAATCCTGTTCCTTCAGAAAGCTGTGTCTTCCTCTTCCTGAATTAAAGGAAGTACTGCTGTGTTCCTTAAAAATTGCAGCTAGAATTTGGAAGCTAGTAAGTGAGTAGTGCCATCATGTACAAAACATTTCCACTGTTTAAAACAATTTCCACTGTCAGTATGTTAGGAATTATATTCTCTGTCCTTCCCTCATCCTGTGCTTTACAGGGGAAGCTAGGGCACACCAGCTATTGTCGTTTGGGTTCATGCACTTGATGTGTTTGAGCCTTGGTATTCCCTTAAATCAAAAGCAAGAGGATGTTCAGAAATTGGCACCTTTTCCTCTTAATCATTTTATTATTTCTGTATCAGGTGTCTCTCATCTATCCATGAAAAAACTACCTCTTCTTCCCCCAAGAGCGTGTCCAGAAAAGTCAGAAGCTTGAAACTAACTGTAAGTAACTTCACCTACGTTGACAATATCCTTTCTGCCAGAACCAAATTAGTGCTGCTGGTGGCTTTGTGTAGGATTTGCAATTGCATTATGCTTTCACATCAACTAAGCCATCAAGCTCCAAGATGATGACTTGAGCCTTGTGTCTTTAGGCTTTTCTGTGTTGTGTCAGGTTATGGTTATGTGTTTCTGTGGAGATTAAGGAAATGCTGTGATGCAGTGGTTTTTAAGGATTTATGCTTTAAAAAGGCACTCAAAGTTAGGCATACAAGAAGGAGCATACAGGTTCAGGGTTCTAGGATGGAGTGGTCTGATGATTTCCTGATGATTTTTCTTAACTGTTAAATGAATTCTTCTCCCTGCTTCAAATTTCTCTTTGTAATCAGATTTTGTTGGTTATAGGAACCCTTGATTTGCTCACTTGCTTTAAGACTCTGAACTTCAATGATTCTTACAGACACCTGCTATCAATCCAGCTGCGTTTGATCTTCAATAACCAGGGTAAAAACAGAAAATGCTGGAAGCAGAGGAATTGTTTGTGTTAATCCTGGCTTTACAGAAGAATGGTGTGCAGTTCAAAATGGCAGATGCTACTGATAAAAAGCTCAAATGTTAACCAAGGCTGGCCGCTGTTTCTCTTTGAACACTGAAGCAAATGTTGTTATTTCCAGTTTCCTTATTCACAGGTTTCCCTTCATTGTATTTCCCTTTCCCATTTGTGGGAGAAGAGCCATGAAGAACCGTTCCTCATCTCCCCCTTTGCACGTCCATGTGGATGAAAACACCCCTGTCCATGTCCATATTAAAAAGGGGCAGAAAACCACACCTGCAAAATGCCAGGTAGGACTGTGTACCTGGTTGGTTGTAAGGGCTGCAGAGAGGAAGTTAAATGGAAGTTAAAGAAGCATCACAAAATCTTCCAGGTCTGTTCTACTGTTGTGTTAGAACTGTGAGACTTCATTTCATATTCAGTGGTGAATTTGCAGTGCCACATTTGCTGTGTTGATTTGTGAAAGATGATTTTGGTATGATACAGGATTGCTTTTCATGTTCGTGTGAGAAATGTTGCTTCCAATGTGATCCCATTAGGAGGATTTTTCCCTTTTGTTTCTTGGATCTGTGTCCTGATAATGTTTTCTATTTGGCTTCATATCTGTTTTTGGAGGAAAGCTTTGAGGAGAGGTAGTACTTAGGAATTTCAAGTAGCATCTTGATTGTTTTAAAATAAATGTGCTTACAAAAAGAATCTTGATTCAGACCATCTTCTGGCATTAAGGACATTCTCCGTGCACTGAGCTCTGCAGCAAAGATCTCTTCCCAGCCTTATCCACAGGAGGCACAAGGCAAAACTGAAGCTGAGGTTCTGGCTATTCTATATCCTCTTTTGGTGCTGGATATTTATGAAAAGTTTTTCTAAAAAGTTGATGGAAGTTGCTATCTCCTTCTTACTTATCTGCAGACATCCTGTTCTAAGTCGTCTGTTAATTCTGTGTTTGTTGCTAATGGCAAATTTCATAATGGGATGGAATGACAGTGAAAATAATGAGTCCTATTATTTAATTGCCAGTAGGAAATGTTTACAGCATCTGATTTTTCTCTAAGGTTAGAATTGTGCAAAAACACTTTAACTCTCCTTCCATTAGAGCAGCTCAAGTTCAATACAAATAAATGTGGATCTTCTAGTTGACTGCAGAGTAGGGAAAACACTTCCAGGGCTTTCCAAAATCAATCAGAGTGTCAAATGATATAGCTGCTTTTTTGTGAGGCGAATCTGGGATGGAGAAGGGATCCCACAGGGATCTGTCTGGTCCTACATCCAGCCATCCTATCAGCTGAGTGTGTGAAAACCTTTCCTTCTGGTTGGTGTCAGCTTCCTTTGGTGGCTGCTGCCTCATCTCACCTGATGCATCCTGTGAAACACCACTGACAGTTCCATGTGAATGATCTTTTGTGGCACTAGAAATTGCAAATGGTTCTTTAAGGGTCTGTAATTTATTTTATTTTCTCTTTCTTTAGCAAAAACAGAAACAGAAATCAAAAGGGGATGGTGTGCGAACCGTGAGGGTGAAAACTAAGGCCCCTTGGATACCCCCAGGCAAAACAAGTACCCGTGATACCATCTTGAAGTGGGAGGTACAGCTGGTTTTGCTCTTTAAAACAAACTTTGAGGTTTAGCCAAGCTTGAAGAGAGCAGTTGTGTAGTGAGAGTTGGGCAGATCTGAAAGAAGGCTGCTGTCACCTGCCATCTATTCCAAGTGTCTTCTATAAATCTTTTTCACTTTTCAATATAGAAAAACTGAGAATTCATAAACAGCCTGTGGCCATGCCTTTCTGCCTCTAGAGACACATTTATTTGTTTATTGTAATTTTATGAGTGCCCTTGAAAGTCTCATCTGGAATCTCAGCGAGGGACTCTGGTGTCAGTCTCTTCCAAAGCATGGAGTGTTTGTGTAGCATAGTGTCATATTTTCTTTCTCATGGGTTGATAGTTTTGCCTCTTGTATTCCTGGCATTTCCTGGATGAGGATTTGAGCTTTGACTGATTTTTCTTCTTTTTCGTTGTACTCTTTCTGCATTCTTGACCCTTCCCAGATGGAAACGGAAGAACTGTTTGTAAATGTTTTTTTCCTTTGCTAGCCGTGCTGCAGTGATGTGACCCAGTCTCTGTTTTTTGGCAATGTTAGCTTTCGAATACTATTTATAATGTTATACTAAAAAATTTATACCCTTTATTCTGTAGCAAGAATCAGCTGAGCGTCACGAAGCTGTGCCTAATCCTGAGTGTGAGAAGATGCAGTCGGTGCTGCGCCTCAGTGACCTCTCCACGGACGACGATGCTGCTGCTTGCTGCAAAATTAACCAGTATGAAAAGAAGATAGATAACCTGATGAATATGGTGGGAACACTGAAGAAAGAGGTGAGGAGACAGTGGAAAGACCTGTTGACCGGGGCTTGTAGCTGATTCATTCACAAGAGGAGGCTGGAGGCAGGTGTTGGGGCAATGGAAGGCTACCCAGGGCTGTTGGTAGCTTGCTTGAAAATCTATCTGAACTGTGTAGAATAGCTGAAGTATCCTGGTGAGAAATTCACTAAGCCACAGTATGAAACATTTCAAAATATTATTAATTGAATAAGGTATTGCTGTGCTTTAGCTTACAAATAATCTCTCCTGCCCAAGCCCAAAATCTGAAAACGGATGACTCCAGAAAGTGAAAAATACAATGCATGGATGTTTTATTGTCAAAAATACCCTTTATTCAATGAAGTTGTTTCTTCTTCTTTCCACTGCCCAGTCACTCTTTCAGTAAGTAATTTTTTCCTGATGTCTAACCTAAACTTCCCCTGGAGTAGCTTAAGGTTGTGTCCTCTCATTCAGTCAGTGGTTGCCTGGGTGAAGAGACCAACCTCTACCTGGCTACAACCACCTTTCAGGGAGTTGTAGAGTGATAAGGTCTCTCCTGAACTTCCTTTTCTCCAGGTTAAACAACCCCAGCTCCCTCAGCTGTTCTTCACAGGGTTTGTGTTCTGAGCCCCTCACCAGCCTCGCTGCCTCCTCTGGATGCGCTCAAGCATCTCAAGGTCCTTCCTAAAGTGAGGGCCCAGAACTGGACACAGCACTCAAGGTGCAGCCTCACCAGTGCCCAGTACAGGGGAGGAGTGACCTCCCTGCTCCTGCTGCCCACACCATTCCTGATCCAGGCCAGGAGCCATTGGCCTTCTTGGCCACCAGGGCACTCTGCTGGCTCCTGTTCAGTCGCTGTCACCAGTGCCCCCAGGTCCCTTTCTGCCTGGGCACTGTCCAGCCACCCTGTCCCCAGCCTGTAGCACTGCAGGGGTTGTTGTGGCCAATGCACAGGACTTGGCACTTGGGCTTGTTAAAAGTTGGGAAAGACCTCCAGGATCATTGAATTCAACCTTTGATCCATCACCACTGTGTTAAATAAACCAGAGCACTGAGTACCATGTCCAGTTGTTCCGTGAACACCTCCAGGGATGGTGACTCCACCACCTCCTTGGGCAGCCCTTTCCAATACCTGACAACCCTTTCCATGAAGAAATTCCTCCTGATGTCCAACCTGAACATCCCCTGACACAGCTTGAGGCCATTTCCTCATGTCTGTCACTTGTCACCTGGGAGGAGATACTTCATTTTTTTTATACTTCCAATAAGTTAATCGACTCTGAATGGTTCATTGATTTGGGATGTGGATTCTGTGTATCACTTCCAAAGCCCTTGGCTTAAATTTTATTCCAATATCTTCAGGTCAAGATGCAGAAAATGGAGGAACAGGAGGAAATGACAATGCGACTCCTGGAGGAGCAGAAGGAGGAACTGAATGAGGTCACACAAGAGCTGGTTCAAACAGAGAATGAGAACAGTCGGCTCCGGCGCAACATCGAGCGCATAAAGGAGGAGAAGGACCTGACTGTGTAAGAAAGCTTCACTTCTCACTGTTCCTGCACTGATGGTATCCACAGGGACCTTCCTCCTTGATTGCTGACATGATTTGAGGTCGTAGCTGCTGCTGAAGAACTCATGCACTTGGATTTTTTGTCACCTTTTTAGAAGGGGGCTCCAGATTGCAATAGCTGCAGAGAAGGGCTCTAACAGGATTTTTGGAATAGAAAAGAAACCTGCTTTGAGAGGAACCTGAGAGCAATAGCCTTGTGTGGAGGGTCAGCCTAGCTCTGCAATTAGTATTTTGATGATTAAGGGATTCTGCTTGAATTGTGATGATATTGATAGAACAATAAATGAATAATCATGGAAGTGAAAACTAAAGGAGAATTTTTGACCTTTATAAAAATCATACAGAGCCAGGAGTGACAGCCCCTGAGAGGACTGAACCATGGGTTTTTTTTGTAGTGATCCTGAAGGTCTGCAAGTCTGACATTTTTGCATCTGCTTTGTATCTAAAGAATTGGTGAAGTTTGTGTCTCCAGGGGGACATTAGTGTTTTAGGAGAGTTAGTTTTATTTTTTCCTTAAGAAAGATCACTTGGAAGTTAATACTTTGTATTCCTTTTCCAGAAGACTCTGTGAATGCTTCTGGGAATACAAGTGCTGGCTAAAAACATCGAGCTGCATATTACAGTGTGCTTTTCTGTTTTCTGCTTGGCCATTTGGAATCTTATTTCTGGTGTGGCATAAGTGCCCAAGAAAAGCACAGCATTGTGTTTTGGGTTTAGCAGTGTGCAGTTTTGGTATAAGCCTAATTTGTCCCCTCTAAATATCATAGCTCTCTTAGGAATCTCCTGGTGTCTGCTTACTGTGTTTTCCCAAAACAGCTTCCACACTGAAAGAGGGTAAATCTGAAGCAGTTTTTGTTTAGAGCTTTTATCCTCTGATTTGGGCTTTTTATGAATTTTAACCCAATAAGCTCTATATCAACAGTGGCAGGTACAGCTCCCAAAGCTTCTTGTTTCTGTGATGGCTGAATTCTCCTTGCAGGCTAGAGAAGGAGTGCTTGCAGCAGGAGAAGGAATGTTTGATGACCAAGCTGAATGAAGCAGAAAGGGATGGAGCAGCAGCTGCCAGACAGATCCACGCCCTGAAAAATACCATTGGGAGGCTCAATGTTGTAGGTGTCCCTTTTGTTCTTGCTTTTACTACATTGTCCTGTACTATGGCTGTCTTAAAAAAGTAATGTTAGAGTTGCTAATCCAGAGAAACCCAAGGAAAAGTGGAGGGATTTAACATCCTTAGGGTGTTTGCTGGCTTGGTTTTGAAGTGGGATATTTACTTCCAGTTACCTTCTGCTCAGAAATGAACAATTATTTCCTTATGTTTTGTGGGTTTGGTTTGAATTGATGTGTTCTTCTCATTCCTTTGTTTATTTGTGTTTCTTTATTTGTTTTTATTGTTTTTCCTTCAGGAGAAACACATGAGCAGCACAGATATATGTGCTCTAACAAGACAAAAAGAGCTTCTGCTGCAGAAATTGAGCACCTTTGAAGAAACCAACCGAACGCTCCGAGAACTTCTTGCAGAGCAGCAGTGCAGGGAGGTGAGAACTGCTGTGTGTGGAACCTGGCTGATTACAGGAGGCTGTTGTCTCCTGGGCTGGAAGGGAATTTTGAGTTTGAAAGCTTTCAACTCTTTTTCCCAGCCCTGTCAGCAGACCCTGTCAACACATAAATGTTGGATAAGTTTTTATTTGGGTTTTTTTTCTTTATCTCTGCCTAATTCGTAGAGTAAGAGTGGCTTTTCTGCTCTGAGGATGAGACCCTCTAAGTCTTTGACTGCATTAAAAGGTTGAGGCAGTGCTGTGTTGCCAGCAGTCTCCTCTGGACACGGCTGTATCTGCTGATCCTGCTGGTCTCAAACGCTGCTGCTGCACTTGCATTGCTGGAGTCTGAGGACTTGATATGGCCTCAGCTAATGGAGCCTACAGATATTCACAACTTTGATTTTGCAGGCTCTGAGGGCAACAACAGAGAAATTGGAAACAATTCTGTACTGCATGTACAGAACAATTCTCTGTTGTTTGTCAGAGCAATAGAAGAATTAAATTTCTGTTCCTTCTATAGTTTATATTCCATTTCAGCAAAAGCAGGCTAATAGTAACAGTTACCTCAGCCACCAGTGAGGCTGGATAAAAGGTCTGAATTCTTCCACATGACTTGCCCTAAGTAGTGGGAGAGTTCAGAATGATCTTACATTGCCATCATGCTTTTTTTTTTTTTTTTAATCTTTGACTGGGAAGTGGAAAAGCTTTCTGAGATGTGAAATATTTAGCAAATTTGATGTTTCTCTATATCTTCTAAGAATTGCTGCTGCAACTGGAAGGAAATAGTTGACTTTCCCGCTTCCATTTAAAGAAGCTGTATAAAACTGACTTTATAGTTAACAATTTTTCTCATGCATTTATTTTGTAGAAAGATGCCCAGAAGGTTCTGGATCGGCAAGCAGTGCTGCTGAAAAGGCTGGCTGACTCAGATGCAGAGAACATGGTAAGCAAACCACAGTCTCTTGTTTCTTTAGTGATACAGCAGAAAGATCTAAAACGCCAAGCCCTTCTTTGTCTTATATTCTACTGTCAAATCTTACACTAGTGCCTTTTAGATCAGTAAAAAATGTATTTGAGCTTTTGTGGTAATCAGAGCCACTACATTGCTCCTCTGGTTAACAATCTGCATTTCAAAGTGAGTGGATTTTCATTGCCTTTGAAATATGGGGCCTTAGAATGGGGATAATTCATTTTCTGGGGATGAGGATGGTGTTGTTGTGGATAACAGACCGTGCCACAGATCAGGTGGTCTCGACAGGGAGGTAGTTACACTTCTTGCCTTCTACCTCCTGTCCTAAATGTGTTTGTTCCTGAACATCTGTGTGGTGTTTGTTTTTTCAGCAACTTCAGATCAGGCTTCAGGGAAAAGAAAAGGAATTGGAAAGCCTCACAATTCAGATAGTGACAGAAAAGGTAATTTTGTTTTTCTGGTTTTCCCTCTCTTTTCTACTTTCCAGTTCTGTAAAACCACAGGCAGTCCAGAAGATGAGGTTGTTTGCAGATGATTATTTTGAGATCAGATAAATGGTTTGCTTATAAAACTAGGCAGATACCAGCTCTCACACCGTTGTGGGTTCCATAGTTTGCTAATAAGACACCTGTCACAAGGATGGATAGGTAGAATTCTCTTTGCTTGGGCACTGAATTGGCATTCTGTTTAAAGTCCTGTTAGTTCCCAATGGCAGATTCCAATCTGTTCCTTAGTTTAGGAAGTAAAGAGGGAATGCAGTGGAAGAGATCAGACATGTAGGATATTTTGCCCTTTCAGGCCAGTCATTCACATGTGTTGTAAAATAAATGGCCGCTCATTTGGTCCCTTTTTGTTGGACTAAAAGAGCTGTGAGGGTCCATCTGGATGTGGCTGGAGATCAGGGATATGCAATCAGGGAAATCTGAGCTTACTACTGCATATTATAAAGCGTTCCTTCTATTAGCTTGTTGAGTGAAAACATGTTTGTCTTGTTGCTGCTTATCTAGGAGCAAGCAAAGAAAGCCTATGAGCTCGCCAAAGCTCTGGAGAGTGTGAAAGCCCATTTACAAGCCCAGCTGCGGAGCAAAGAAGTTGAGAACAACCGTCTGGCCACACAGCTGCGGGTATGTGTGCACTGCTCCCCGGGGATTGCCTCTTCCTTTGCTCCCATGGACTCAATTCACTCACAAGGGGAGTAGCACAAGCTTCTTACAAAGTCTGGTTGACTGAAATATTGGCTGGTGATGTTTATGCATTAGCACAGCATGATTTTCAAATTAAGAAAAGAGAAATCGTTTCACTTTTGAGGCATGAGGCAAAATCTTAGCCTTAAGGTCTATGTGCTTTAATTAGATTTTATTTTTCCTAAGTTAGTTACTCCGTAGTTATTGAAAAGAATGCTTTGGTTTAGTCAAGCATCAAGACAAACTGAAACTATTTAATTTATATTTTTGGAAAAATGCCGTGCTAATTTGATCACCCTTGTTCATCTGTTCTACAGTATTAATGAGGAGGAGAAAGTTCCCCTGGTTTATTTTGATTAGAGTTTTATATTTAGCATATGTTGGGATGTTGTTACAAGGAACATAAATGTGTTAATAGTTTTAGAGGAGCTTTAGTCTGTTCTAGTAAGAGCTGCATAAAGCAATATTATTATATGCAAATATTTCATCAATGAAAAGAATTTTCTCAGGTAGATCGAAAGACTGTTAAAAGAGGTCTATTTATTTTGGTTGGGAGAGAAATCAGTATTTTAGGAAGCAGCTTATGAAAGAAGAAAGGAAGACTCTTGGAAGAAAAGGAAGATGTCATGCTGCCATCTCTTTCAGCATTTAGACAGGACAGTGTAGGTGAAACCTGACTGCAAATACCTCCAGGCTGAACACTGGGGATTTGTGCCTGGTTCTCATCACCATTTCTAGGATAGTAGTTGCTGCTTTGGGTTTGCAGGTGTCATACAGGCATTAATCCATATGGTGGGTTTTGTTCCCCTGCAGAATGTGGAGATCAGTGAGGCTCAGCTTAAGGAAGAGCTGGAACTTGCCCTGGAACAGCAGAAGGACACGAAGATGAAGGGGGATGATGATAAAGAGGCCCTGAAAAAAGCGATCCGTGCACAGAAAGAGCGAGCAGAGCGGAGTGAGGAGTATGTGCAGAGACTGACTTGCCAGCTAGCAGAAAAGGTACCTGCTGAAACAGGAGAGGCCTGCTTTGAGGTCATGCTTTTAAATTGTTGACTTCTGGTAGCAGCCCTGGGGAGAGTCTCTTCTTTTGACTAAGGAAATTTATTTCTGTCTTGATGCCATGGCCCATTTATGCCAAGTTTAGAACAAATCCACTTTGCTCAGCTGTCACTGTATTCACTGCGTGTCCTAAGTTAAGGGCGTCTCTTTGTATTATCTGCATATCTCACACCAGTGATTATTTTGTCTTCTCCCTTACTTTTTCCTCTTGTGTTTCCCTTGTCTGATAGGAAAGTGCTATTGCTGAGGTCCAGGCCAACCTCGAGTCCTGGAAGACTCGCTGCAGCAAAATAGTGAAGGAGAAGGATGACCTTGAACTGGAAGTTGTTACACTGAACAGGTTAGAGTAAAATCAGTGCAGACAAAGAAGCGTGAGTGGGGATGAGTTCAAAGTTCAAGGATAATTTAATTGAATAATAGCATTGAAATGAATATTTTAATTGGATTGCTTGTAAATAATCAAGCAAAACCAGCACTGCCTAAGGGCTAGAGCAGAATTTGAAGAGGTGGAGAGAGACATGTGACTTCTGCTGCTGACTTGCCACAGCAAAGGCACACTCTTTAAGGTTTGCTGACCCTTAAAACTGTTCCTTTGCCATTTTGTAATGCTTTGAATTAAGACTTTTTTTGTTTTGAGATCTTTTTGAATGGCTGGAATGGAAGATATTAAAAGAGATAAGTATTATAGTTGATGCCAATTTTGTTATGAAGGTAAATAAATGTGTTAGTATCACTGCAGTACAGTTGCTGCTGCAGGGAAAAGTGGGTAGGTATGAGTTGAGAGAGGCATATCTTTATCCTGTGCATCTTTGAGGCAATTCATTTGAGCTCCAGGGGTACAACTCCAGTTAATTTCTAGGAGGTATAAAAAGATTGAAGTAGTTGAACAGTGAGAGGTGTGCATACATGACTGGAGAAGGAAGATGAAAGGATAGGGAAAAGCCATGTTTCTGAAGCTAGTTTTCAAAGGTTAGGAGCCTTACTCTTGTCACTTAAGGATTAATTTTCTTTCTGTGTGGCAGCCGTGTTGCAGACTTGGTGGAACAAGTGGCAAAGGTCAAGGAAAAGGCACGGGGCGAACATGAAGCTTTGGATGATAAAATGCAGCAAATGACTGGAGAGAACAATTCTTTGAAGAGAGATAATGAAAAACTGAAGGTCAGTGACTCTAAGAGTTTGAAGATCAAATGCTAGGAGGAAAAGAAGGGGGAATTATAACAACTTGCCACTAAGGACAGAGTCAAATTGCACCCATTGCTCCTGCACAATTTCAAACCTGTTCCTATAACCTGATGGTGACAGGGCCAGTGTGCTGGGAGGAGACAGAGGAAGTGTACATGCTGGGAGAGCTGTGTTTCTTCCATGTTTTGGCTAGGAGTGTCTCCAGCTACTGTTTCGTCTAGCTGGGATCTTAAATCTTGTCCTTACCTTCATGCTGCTGACCAGAGAACAAACAGCTGTTGTAGCTCATACAGAGAGAATGGCAATCTCCAGAAAAAAAAAAGAAGACTCGTGTATTTCTTCTGTTGTCCTTTAGCATGAGTGATCTTGTGGGTGAGCTACATCTTTTATTCCATTCCAAACCTCTGTGCTCTGCTGATGCAAATTTGGCAGTCTACTGAAGCCTGGAAAGTTTTGGCAACTTGCGTGGACAAAACTGTATTTTTTCCTCTGTCTAGACAACATTAGACAGCTCCCATGGCAGGTACTTCCAGGCGCTCCATGGAAAATGTTTTTGTTTTCCAGGCTGCTCTGAACTCCATGGAGGATAAGCTGAACCGAGCGCAGATGGAACTGACGCATCTCCAGAACTCTGTCAAGAGCTATGAAGGGTTGATTGAAACCTACACAGCACAGGTGGGTCTCAGAACCTTCAATCCTTGCATAAAGGTGTTTTCTCCTTCCACTCTGGCTTATTCTGTAATGTCTTAGCTATTGCCAACTGGAGCAGTTTCAATTACTCCAAGGTATTGCACACACGTGTTGAAAACTGTATATAACAGATAAAGTCTGCGGTCTTTTTTCCAATGTCCAGGCACAGAAGGCCCGAAAGGAAGCAGATGAGCTGGCAGAAAGACTGGAGAGAAGTGAGCTGGAGAACCAGACAATAAGGGATGAAATGAGCAAGGAGATTGAAGAGGTAACTGTCCCTCTAAAGACATATTGTAGATGTTCATGGATCTTAGTGTTTTGAATCTAGTGAAAAACAGCTGTGAATAGGAAATAAAAGGCTTATCTTTCTCTGCCTTTTGCATCAGTTCTTTCTCAGGACTTGTTAATAAGTTTTGCAGAATGAACATTAGCAGCTTCTTTTTGACTATATGGCATTCTTCAGAGGTGTATAAATTATTTAGTGTGTCCTTTGCTGCAGAAGTAGTGGTTTAGAACAGTGGATTAGGTAGGTTACACCATTATCTGGTGTGGAACAGCTGACCTCAAAAGCTGACCTTGTACTTCTAGAACAACTGAAGCCCGCAATCCAAAATGCTCATTCTTACTCCATTCATAGGGAATGCCAGATCCTAAGTGAAAGCTTTTTGGAGTAGGAAAAGACCTTAGGCTTTGCATTCCAGCACTGGCCAAATATCCACACGGTGTCATCATGGTTGTGGACTAACAAAGCTTCATTGAAGTTGAGAATTTTTTTAGTCTTGATCTTAGGAACATTTGAAAGTTCCTCACATTCTCTTCTTTGATTACAGGCTCGTGATAAGTTGCAGAACCAGCTTTCTGATCTGGAAAAACTGCCCGAGATCCTGAAGTACACTGAGACACAGCTGGCAGAGTGCCATCAGCAGCTCATGGGTTATGAGAAGAAGAATACAGACCTGTGTGCCATGATTGGAGATCTCCGTCAGCTGGTAAGGGACTGGCAGAAAATGCCCCTACCAGTGCAAACCTCAACTATGAAAGGAGAATGAATTTCTAATCACAGCAAGGTTCAAACTTCGTCTCTGTTCTCGTCTCTTTTTGAAAAGATTAAACGTGCACTGCAAAATAAGAGTGTGTGCTATGTCTTTGTGCAAGAAGTTGGTGGCTTTGCTGATAGCATTCCTTAATATTTGAAAGGTTTCACATCCCTTGGTGCAGAATCTTTCTGGGACTTGTTAGCAGCTGTGGCAGCACTTACTAATGCCAGCCTTTGCTTCTGTTAGCTCCATCCTCTTGCCAGCTTTTCCTCCTGTAGTTTTCTGCTGATGGTACTGGCCCAGCCATTTTCTCACTCTGATTTCTGGTTGTTTTCCCAGTTTCTGTTTTTTGTTCCCAAAGACTGTGTAGGTATTGCAGGACAATTTCAGACAGGGATGACATCTACAGCTGTGCTTCAAGAAAGCAGATGATCTCTTTCTGACCACTTTAGCTTCTTGGTTTGGAATTATAAATCTCCCTGGTGTTTCAGGCTCTGATGCTATTGTGGGCTGCTGGCATGTTTGTGTGTGTGCTTGGCTTGCAGGTACTGCTCTTCATGCAGGAATTTATGAGCCTGGCTTTTCTTTTGCAGTACAGATAAATTTTCCTACATCTTCCCAGACTGTAACTGGGAGCATCAGCTATAAATGGATGTTTAGTTCTTTTCTATCCACTGTTCCCTTTCAGAAGCTCTCCAGAAGTTATAAATGGAACATACTTCCTTCTGAGAGCTGCATATGTGTTAGGTGGTTGGACGTGTGTATGTAGTGACTACTCTGTCAAGTAATTAATTCCTGTAATTTTTAGATTGACCTCCAGGGGGAGAAAATGGAGATGACAAGAGAGAGATATCAGTCTGCCCATGAGGAGAAAAAGCAACTCACCTTGAAGGTGGAGGAGCTAGAAAGGTTAGAAATACTAGGCTCTCTTGCTTTTTTAACCTTCCATTTCCATTGTTTTACAGGGGATCGAAACAGCTTCAGTCTTGTTCCAGTTCCCCACATGCCTCCAGGATTCTGTGCATTTGCTTATCCCACAACATTCTCTAATCAGTAGCTGTCCACTAAGAGTTGTATGCTTTTGCAGCAGCACCTGTTGTGAATATTGTTAGACAGGATGATGGCTTAGACAGCAGAGAAACCAGCTCCTTGTCCAATCTAGCCTGGCAATTCTGAAGTTACTAGATATTACAGTATTTTTACCTATGTTTATGAACTTCTTTTATTGACAATGTCTCAGAAAATGCAGGTATATGAGTACTCTGTAGGTCCTTCAATCTTTGAAATTTTGATTTGAGGACTGGAGAACTGTTTCTTGAGGCTCTCACCTTTCAAGGGAGAATAGAATCTATTACCAGACGAGTCAGGACCTGACAAAAGTCAGAATGAAACACACTCCATTTAAAATGAATAGGTTTCCTTCCCTTATTGTCTTAAACTAGAAAACTAGAGTCCACGAGTGCCCAGAACATAGAATTCCTTCAGGTCATAGCAAAACGTGAGGAGTCGATCCACCAGTGTCAGCTGCGGCTGGAGGAGAAGAGCCGCGAGTGCAGCGCCCTGGCACGACAGCTGGAGATGGCCATTGAGGATGCCAAGAGACAAGTGAGCAATTTCTCATATTTGTGAATTCACCCAAAGCTACCCAGGCTGTGAAAGGGGAACAGCGAGAATGCTGAAAATACCTTCTCATCCTATGACCAAATCACGGTGTCCAGTGAAAAACAAGTAATTTGCTGGTGCTGTTTGTCAGCGCTGTTGAAGGACTGATTTCAATTTGCAGCAGAAAAAAGCACAAGACTGAGCTGCTGCTTATGTGTGAGAATGTGTCAGTTAAACTTTAAGGGGCTTTTGTGGGCAATGGGTAAGGAAAAATATTCTTCCATAGACATCCCTTTAACAAAGTTGTTCTGTGTAGGTGGAACAAGCTCGAGAACGAGCAGTCTCCAGAGAGAGGGCAGCCCAGTCCAAGATGTTGGATTTGGAGACCCAGCTGAGCAGGAATAAAACAGAGCTGAACCAGTTGCATCGGAGCAAAGAGGATGTGAGTGGCTTGTGGGGGACGCTCTTGCAGTACTGGTGGTGCCCTGGCAACAATTGGATTCCATAAATCATCCTGTGGATGTGCTGCTGATGTCATGTAGAGCTGTGTCTGAATGTGAGGTGCTCTTGTGTATGTCCATGTATGTGTGACATAGGACATGTCTGCTGTGTCACCAATTCAGGAGTGTGTAGTAAGTGATAGGCAAGTGAGAGTACAATCATGTGAATGAACTTGGTGTAAAGTTGTGTGTGTGTAAGAAAAGAATCAGACTTTCATTGTGTTCAAAGGAGGTTTGCAGCAGGTATCATAGATTTCAACTCCCTTTTGCCTATATCAGAGAGAGTGCAATTTCTCTTCTAGAGGAAAGGATATCTTCTAGAAGAACAACTAGGAATCTTTTGTCATGTCTATTTACCTTACTTTCTTGCTTTAGTTTTACTTGGAATTGTGTTGGCTGATGGATCAGGTCAAGTTGCTTTTCAGAAAAGGGTGTGTTTAATTCCCCATAACTACAGATAATATATTTTAAAAGCCCAACTGATTAGCCACATTGTCTTCTGCTTTTATCAGCGGGTTGCTGAATGGAGTTGGGAATGAACAGAAATTATAAATATCACAGCACCATCTATGGTAATGTCATCTGCTGTGCTAATTCTGGCTCTCCTCAGCGCTTTGGGGGAAGAGTTTAACATGAACAGGATGGATGCTGGTGCCTTTCAGCCTGTTTTGTGCTCCCCTGTGCAGGCAGAGCGCCGATACGAAAGCCGCCTCCAGGACCTGCGGGATCGGCTGGAGCAGTCGGAGAGCACCAACCGCAGCATGCAGAACTACGTCCAGTTCCTCAAATCCTCCTACGACAACGTGTTTAGGGAAACTGCTTTTCTGGGCTCCCCCAGCCATGCTCGCTCTCTTCTCTGAGGGCAACGCTCCCCTTGCGCCTTTTTTAAGCACACAGAAGGAGGTTTGTTTCAAAAGCCATATTGATAGAGAAAACTGGATGGCGTTTCAGGGTCACCGTTGGGAGATTTTTTTATTGCAGAATGAGAAAATAAAATGATGTTGGCATGTGATCAAAATGTGGGGTATCAGCAATACTGGTTTGGTGCTGGAGGTTGGTGTTACACCATAAATTGAGCCCCCAAACCAGGTGGTTTGGCATATAATGGAAAAGATCCTTTTCCTCCTGCTGGGTCATGATGGTTTCAGCTCCTAAAACCTATCAGAGGTTTGTTGAATGTGTTAATTTTTGTAAGAGCTCTCTTCGTGCTTCACTTCTCATTTGGTTTCTCTGTTGGGGTTATCATGTGGGGGTTTTTTGCTTGTGGGATTTTTTAAATAATTTTTTTATACTTTTGATGTGATGCTGAAAATAACTGAGGAGCCTGGGCTCTACACTCTCAAGAGATAAGCACAACCACAGTGTTTGTAACAATTTTATACCAGAAATTATGAGTTTGGTTTGATTTTTTATACTTGATTCTTGTATACACCCTGATCCTTACCTTTATTTGTGAGTGTGATGCTAATACTGCTTTACTCCTCTTACCATGATTTTCTGATCCTGAGTATACCCACCCAGGACTGAGCCAAAACAATCTAAATTTGAAGGAAATCAGTGTCACTTCATTTGGAATCTTGGTGCAAATGCCATGTGAGTTCTGGGTGTGCATGAAATCCTGACTTTGTCTTCAGCCAACTAAGGAGCAGCTGCAGATAATCAACTTCTTCATTGAATTCCCCTGCACCTTGTGAAAAATCAGGTCATTCGTGTGTCAAGTCTGTAAAGTCCATGTGCTCTCTAGTGTCTTATTGTTTCTACTAAATGGTTTTTAGGAGTACAAAAATAAACCTTGTTTTTATTTTTCTCTCTTTTGTATCCTATTTATGTGCTACGTGATGTGGTCATTGGCAGTACTTGTCATAAAGGTTTTCTAAACTAATCAGTTTTCAAAAGATCTGTAATTGCATATGTTTAACACTTTAAAAATTCCAGAACTGCTGAGGGAGAAACCAATAAAGTACATTTTAATTGTTTATGGTGGGGATTTCCTCTTCGTGTGCTGTGTGTGTCTGAGTTTGGAAAAGCAAACACCCCCCAGGGCTGTTGGTGCAGGCAACTGAATTCCAAACTATTTCTGTGGTTCGTGAGTGGAGCCTTCCCTCTCCTTCTGCGACCGGGGCTAAGCAGCGCAAGGCGGCTGCAGCCCTCCCTCCCCAGAATACACAGAATAAATGGAAAATCGCTGAACCTGCGGTTGTTTTCCCGGCCCGCGTTCCTCAGCCATCGCTGCCGGGGGCGGGACTCGAACCCGCGGCCCTGGCGGGCCCTGCCCGTCCGCCGGGGGGCGGCCCCGCCCCTTCCGCCCGGCGCGAGGCGGATGCGGCCATTGCGGGCCGGAAGGGGCGGGACGGGCCCGGCCCGGCCGTGAGGGGCCCCTGGGACCGGCGGGACCCGCTGGGCCCGGACAGGATCGCCATGGAGTCGTGGGAGCTCCGCTTCGACACCCTGGAGGCCCTGCGACTCTCCAGCAAGGGGCAGCTGAGCTACTGCAGGCGCTGGCAGGAGGATGAGGTGAGGGCTCGCTCCGGGAGTCGGCCCTGGCCGCTGGGAAACACGGACCGCTCATGTCGGTGACTCGGGGCTTGAAACACCCCCAGACCGGGTCCAGGCTCGGGAGCGCGGGGTCAGGGAGCGGGGCTGGCCCGAGGGGGTTCAAATGCCCTGCAAAAGTAGGAGAGTCCTACTTTTCTGTTCTGCAAGAGTAGGAGAGGAAAAAGTGTTGGAAAGACAGCAGGAAAAAGGGTTAAATGGGATACTGAGCTGCGATGGTAAAGCAGCAACTGACTGTGCAGCTGTGCTAATGGTGTGTTAAAGTTTTATGGAATGTTAAAGTTGTGTCGGATTCAGGGAGAATGTTTTCTCTGAAGGCTGCCTTGGAAGGATGCGTGGCTCCCATTGAGCTCTCCCCTTACTGCGGCTGGGTGCTGGACAGCCTTGGTGGGCAATTAGCCCAAGAAATCACACCCTCCGGGACTTCAACGCCCAAACAATCCACTCCACTCCCCAAACGGGCATCTGCGGAGAAGATCCCGCCTGGCAGCCACCGGAGCTCTTCATCACCTTCATCTACAGAGCCCAGTGAGACCAAGGTAGCTCTCTGATTGTAATCCATATGTTTATGGAGCAGCTGTGAGGAAAAAGTCCTAACTCGCTGCCATAAATTGTCAGATTAAGGCTGGTTTGTGCTCTGTTAATTTATGGGGAAAACATCCTTAGTTTTATTTTTTTTTGTGGCATGAACAGGTGATGATAAAATTAGTATATACAGTATTTTAATAGAAGAGTGTTTCACAGCAGACCCAAAGCAAACTCCACTTTTCACCCTATCTGAGGAGAATAGTTGGAGCTCTGTTGTGTTATGGATTAGCTGCACAGAATTCATCCATTTGGAGGGATAAGTTTACAGAAGAGGGGCGGGGCTGTTGTAAAAGTCTATGAGTAACCACACTGGGTTCTCTGGAGTCTTTGAGTGGCTTACAAATATTCTGACTCTATTTTATGAGGCAGAAGAGTAGGAAGCTGGGCAGTGAGCAGTTGAGTTTTGGAAGTAATTAAGTTGATGAAGCCATTTCATGATTTCCCTCTGGAAAGAGAAATGTCCATTGTTTTGCTCAGTGATGACTTCACCACATGACAGTGATACTGAGCAGCAAAGTTTTGTATCACCCTGCCTCTAGTAGACTTAAAAATATATTGTGAGGAAGAGATATTAATGAAGCAGCAAGATGTGATAAACTTGGTAAGAGAGTCACAAGACTCCTCCTGACGAATGATTCGAAGTATAAACCTGTCTTGACTTCTTCCAGTGTCACATCTTCCCTTTCTATTCAGAGGACATGAGGGGTTGTCTGGGCTTTCCAGGTGTCAGTTGACCTTTGTCAGTGTCCTTGAGACTCTTGCTGTGTCTGCTCCCAGTTTTAGTGACTGGAAAAGTAATTATCTCAATCTCATCAATGTGCTGGAGGACACTCAGAATAGCGGGGTTTCACTGCTGGGGTGCATGACTGCTCTAGAAAAGTGTATTTGTTAGTTATTTTGTCTGTTTCTTCACAGTTAATAGTTTAGGAGACCTGCTTTATCTGCTTTGTCTGTTTTCCTCTGTGAGTTGCTGATCCTGTGCTTAGTCGCTGATTTTGCCTTTATGCTGACCATGCAGGAAAATGATCATCTTACTCTCCTGGAAATAAATCAAGAAGTTGTTCCAGCAGTTCTGTCATCTAAAGTTGCAAAAGTCGAAGGCTGTATCCGGATGTATGAAGAGCTGCACAGGCTGAAAGCAAAGGTAAGAAAAAATGATTGAGGGGGTGTCTGTGAATCCCAGGAGAGCTCCACAGTCAGAGATAACAGTGCAAAGGTGGCAAGTTATAAATGTTGGGCAGTTTATTACGTGTTTTCTTCTGTCCAAATTGTTCAGTGCCTACCTTTGGTGCCCCTCTGTAATGCAGGAGAGGCTGAGGCAGCGGCAGGAGGAGCAGGAGCAGATGGTGAGGGCAGCCTACGCCCAGGCCAGCGAGCAGCTGAAGCGCTTCGATGAACTGAGGGAGCTAAAGAGGCACCAGGAGTTCCAAGAGTTGCAAGAAGTCATGGAGAAGAGGTGAGATTATCTCTGGTATCATTAGAATTTTATAGCACTTAATCAAAGTGAGGATTAATTCCTGTTCCTGACTATTCTGTGCTAGTCACTTGTGATTGGAAATCCCACCTTCTGCTTGTCTTGCGTTAACTATCCTGTTAGAGTTTGACTGTCAGAGCAGATGTCCAGCTGTTGTTGAGGTTTCAGTGCTTAGAAAAAAACAATATTTGTGATAGCCGAAGTTCCTTTAGCTTGTTTTAAGAATAACTTACTGTGTGTTGGTTTGTATTTTGTCTCCTGAATGTCTTGAATACAGTTTTCTGTCTTTATGTGTATTATAGCTCAAAGGAGGCTCAGGGGCAGCAAGAGAAGTTGAAGGAAGAACACCGACATAGAGCAAAGGTCTGAGACTCTTAAGAATTGTCTTTCATAGAAGACCGTGACTGCTGGGTGGGAATTGGAAAGACCAATTGATTTATTTGTATTTCCATGACACTCTGAAGTGAGGATGGATTTTCTGGTGCTATCCTGGGCACCTGCTGCAGTGTGGAAATGCAGTAAAGGCAATTGTGTCATAGGAATGGGAAGGCCCTGTAGAGCTGGAGTCATCAGACCAGAGAGGAACAGTACAACTGGAGTTATTGAAGTATTTTATGATTCTTGTGTCTTTGTCTCCCCAGATATTGAACCTAAAATTGCGTGAGGCAGAGCAGCAGAGGCAGCGCCAGGAGGAGCTGGAACGTTTGCGCAAGGAGGAGGGCCAGGAGAGGCTGCGTCGCCTTTATTCCATCCAGGAGGAGCTGCTGCAGCTGAACCAGCAGATTGATCCCAACTACAGGCACAAAGACTTGCCCAGAATCGATCTGTCTGCATACAGCAATCGTGGCAACCAGATCTGTGGGCTGGTGTCAGGGCTCATCCGCACCACCAGCGAGGTACCGGCTCTGGAGTTGTGAACTTGGGCTGTCATTCCTTCATACAGCTCCCTGTAGCTGTCTTCAAAGGCAGCTTGTCATGAGGCCCTTAAATGAGATGTCACAGCAATGTTTTTAGATATTCATCCTATAAAGCACCCAATTTCAAAGGGGAATTCTTTCCTCTGGCATTTCAGCTGTTCTCTTGAAAATGGCTTATCAAAATGCATGAGAACTTCTACAAGAGACAGACTCAAATTAAACTCTTGGTGCTGTAAAGTTCCCTCTGTGACAGTGGACTGGTTCATGAATTGTTAAATACTGAACATCTTATGGTTCTCCTCTGCTCATAAGCTTTTCTGCAGTAGCTGGCTTTCCTTGATGTTTTTTTCTTTCTAGGGTGGGATACAAATCTTGAAATATAAAACACTAATAAGGCTAATCCTGTTTTCCAGCTTGTCACAGCTGGCTTTCAGCAGAGGGAGCTGTCGGAGGTTTGCATTAGAGTTCACTTACACTTGCCTGAGTGTATTCTTAATTTTTGTTGTCCAAGATCTTATGAGACTTAGTCATGGACTTACATTCTTTACAAATATTATGACCAATGTTCTGTACAAATAAAGGAGATGGGGAATAAAATATGTAGTTAGCTCCCAGGCAAATGCTTCAAAGGCTCCTTGCTCTTGGCTCTGTGACACTGGAACCAAAGGTTAATGCTGTGTTACCTGTTGTGTTTCCTGGCAGAGAGGGTTCCCAACCCAAGCAGATGTGGCCAGCACTGAACGAGCCCTGCAGGAGATGCGAGGGCTGATATCCAGCATGCAGCAGGAAATCACTGCAGCTCTAGAAGAAAAAAAGAGGAAAGATGAAGAGGAAAAGAAACAAAAACAGAAAGAGTTAGAGAAGAAAGAGCAGATGAAGAGTCAGACTCCTGCCCCTGCACAACAGTCAGGGGGAAAGCAGCAGAAGGAAGGTTGGTTAGATGTCTTTAAAAACCTTTTTTATTCCTTTGCCTTGCAATTTTTTAAATGAGTTTTCTCACTAGAGGTTTAGGTCTTTCTTAGTTATCATCTTTTTTGTTTTTTTTTAATTACAGGACTTCAAGTTAAAACAGAAGAAAGTATCATGCAGTGGTACCAGCAACTTCAGGATGCTGCTGAGCAATGTGTTGCTGCTTTCAGTGAAATTGGAAACTGCAAAGGCAACACTGAGGTAAGAACAAATTATTCATACTGTTGAAGAGAGATTATTTTAATTTCTAGGGCAAATAGGATAGCTTTCATTTGCAAAAAATTAAAAAACTCTCTTGTAGCAGACTTTGTTACCACTTGGTTTCGAAAGGATTTTAAAGTTGTTCGTTTTTTCTCCAGGTGAAGAAGATAAAAACAAACTTGCAGAAGGCAGCTACAATCCCTGTGAGCCAGATCTCTAGCATATCAGGTCAGGAAAACAGCAAGAGCTCAATCCCACTGAAATTCCTTTTGCTTTAAAGATTTTATCAGGGCACAAGCATATCAAGTGTCCCTGTAATTTCCCTAAGGCAGAAAGCTGACCTGCACAGAGCCTTTCTCTGCAGTAGGGTTTGCCTGTGTTTTGAGGGCCTGTTGCTTCCTTTCTTCATCAGGATTAAGTTTGGTTCATCAGATGGAGCAAAGGTGCCCTCTGGGGTGTGGGTCTGGTGTTCATGAGCTTGATGTGGTCTGGGTAAGCCTTGTCTGCTGTTCCCTTCTCTTCTTTTCCCATACTTTCCTTGTGTATTTGCAGGCTCTAAGCTGCGAGAGGTGTTTGACAAGATCAATAACCTTCTGTCTGGGAAGCCTGTTCAAACTGAAGGGCAAGCGGTGTCAGTGACTCAGCATCCACAGGGGCTGGAGTTTGTTTGTTACAAACTTGCAGAGAAGTTTGTGGTAAGGAAATCTCTTTTTTGGCGTGGCACAGATAGCCAGTGCTCTAGGGGATGCTTTTGGACACTGAACTGTCTCTTCAGCTGTGAAGAACCAAAATCATTGGGTGTTCAGTTTTCCTGTGTTAATGCAGTGAAAAAACTTCGTTTCTCTTTTCCTTCCAATCCTTATTTTATTTCTTCTAGGAGGAAAAACTCCTTTAATTTTCAGGCTTACACCTTATATATTTTGAATCAGGAAGGGACAGTGTTATGGAAAATAGTTTGATAGTTAATTTATGGTGAATCACAAAATTATGTACAGGCTCAAACCTTATATCGTGGCAGAATTTGGGGGAGAAAAAACCCAACACTAAGGCTCAAGAGGCAACCTGCAGTCCCTGCTTTGCTGTTAGCACCTCTCAAGAAATTAAGTTTGTTTTTTGAAGTTGACAGTATTTTTCTCTTGTCTTTATTTGCAAAATTTGGGCTGTTTGAAACTTTCATCCCTGCAGGAACAAATGCATGCAAAAATCAGCCCATAGAATAAAACTGTGACTGATTTGTAAACATTTGAAAGTGATTGTTTGGGTTGAGAATGTCTGTGCAGCGTGCACTTTGAGCCTCTGTTTGCTAATCCCATTTTTCTATCCTGAGCCAGAGTTTATTGTCATCCTCTGTGGGAGCTGAGGATATGCAGCTTCATCAGCTTTTCTATCCATGGCTTTATAGCCATGGAAACGTTTGGATCCTTTAATAAAGGCTGACTACAAAAATGAGGAGGTTTTTTTTTTTTGCCTGAGAAATGACTTGAAGTAGTGGTGGCTGACTTTCCTTTTCCACCCTCCAGAAACACGGGGAAGGAGAAGTATCTTTTCACCATGATTCAGCTTTCCCAATTGCTGTGGTGCTCTCAGGAATCTGGGAATTACACCCTCGAGTCGGAGACATCTTTTTAGCTCACCTGCACAAAAAGTGCCCATATTCTGTGCCATTTTACCCTGCTTGGAAAGAAGGGACTTCTATGGAAGAGTATCAGAGGTAAATTTATTACTGGACTTTTTCTATGAACCCTGCAAGGGTGTAGACTGTTCTGAGTGAACTCCTCTCTCCCCCATCCCTGGGCACAGAGGCCTTGACTCTGCAGGTTCACTCACAAGTGTGTAAAAACCATCCTGTTCCCACCCCCTGCCATGGCAGGGACACCTTCCTCTAGAGCTCAGAGCCCCATCCAGTCTGTCCTTGAGCCTTTTCTTGGATGGGGCAGCCACAGCTTCTCTGTGACTTGTTCCAGTGCCTCACCAAATGGTGGAACATTTGATCCAGAGGGTAATGATCAGACTTTCCAATAATTCCTGCATATTTTTGAAAAATCCCTATTCTCAGTAGAGTGGACTTGAATTAAGCTGAGAACTGCAGGGATTCAGGTGAATGTGTCTTGCTGTACTAAATCTAGAATGTTTTCTCATACTAAGGATACTTGGATATGAAGTTCATGATTCTAAAGTGGAAGAACAAGATCATTTTCTTAAAAGGATGTCAGGAATGATCCGTCTCTATGCTGCCATCATTCAGCTCCGGTGGCCTTATGGGAACAAGCAAGGGGTACGTGTGTGGCATTGTACTTAGAACCTTGTTACCATCCCAGGAGTCCATTAAATGTATTGGAAGCTCATTTTGTGGTTGAGGTGTGCTGAATTTAGGCTCAGGATATATTTGAAGGAAAATGGTTATAACCATGATGAACAAAGCAATGCCAAGTGATTCATGGTGTTTCTTTATGTTATCAAAACGATCACATTTTATGTCAAGTGTTATAAAGAAGAAAGTCAATCAGAAAACTGTCTGTTTTGATAATTGTGTTTTGCAAGTCATGAAGCAAGTGCTGAGTGGGTTCTTTGTTGCTTTGCAGGCACATCCTCACGGCCTGAGCTACGGATGGCGCTGGCTTGCGCAGATGTTGAATCTGGAGCCTCTGGCAGATGTGACAGCTATGCTGCTTTTGGATTTCCTGGAAGTAAGTGGTGTGGATAACTGTTAGTAGTGAAATGTCACCAGTTCAGATCCCTTTTGAGCTCTGAAGGGATTGCTGAAGTGAGATTCACAGCATATTTTTTTAAACTTGTTCTTACTCCTTCAGAAAGGAACGTGAATATTTCCACATTCTTGCAAATACAGCTTTGGAGATGAATGATTTCAAAATGTTTTTATAAGCACAAATTCTGTTGTATTTGATTCTGTTTAAGGTTTCTGGTATTTTAAAAATAGGTGTATGGTCTTATATAATGTCTGTTCCAAGCACTTGGCAGTTCTTTCAGTGCAAGGAGGTCCTGTGGCTGTTCCAGCCAAATTAGTGCATAAAACAGGATAGATTTTTCAGGCTGAAAAGATCAGAGCCTGATAGATATTAATCCTGTATCCTAAGATACAGGCCTGTGCTAAATAAGAGCTAAAGTTAAAGGCTGAAGTCAGGGGACACAAACACTGTTGAACACAAGCAGCTTCTCTGCTCTTCAAATGCTTCTAAAGAATTGTAAAAGTACAGATGAGAAAGTGGGAAGTGAAATACCCCATGGGGGATTCTGTTAGGAATTCTGAAGCCAGAGGAACATTTGTCCTGTAAGCTGTGTGGAGAAAGCTGATGAATCACAGCACACAGCAGTAATCCCAGTGGGGAAATGACCAGCAGATAGTGTTAGGGAAGAGAACTATTTTTGGAGGGAGACTGGGGTGAAATGAAGGGTAACAATGCATATCAGTGGCCACCACAGTCAACATGAAAAAAGGTAATTGTGGTAGCAGTAACAGGATTTAGCAGATTTGCTTGTTTTAGTGTAGGTGTATTTCTTTAAATGTCTGAATAAAGCATGAAGTCAGTATGGAACAGGTACATTGCAGCTGTCATGCAAGTCTGAAACCCAGTTCTGTAACCTGCACTTTGTGCCTTTGTGTATCACAGGTGTGTGGCAATGCTCTGATGAAGCAGTATGGCATTCAGTTCTGGAAAACAATGTTCTTTATCCAGAAATCCTATATCCCAAGGTAGGATGTCTGGGGTGAGGAGTGTTGGTGTTCGCTCTGAAATGACTCATCAATGTTTTCCAATCTCTGCCATCCACCCCCACACCCACTTGTGAATCAAACCCAACTTTCTAAATAGATTTTGAAATGTGCTGTTGTTTCTGCAGAATTGAAGCTGTGACCAGCACTGGCCAGATGGGCTGTTTGTCACGTTTGAAGAATTTCGTGCAGGTAAAGCAGTTTTGGGGGTCTTTTTTGTTCATTTAATTTTCAGGTGTTTTGGTTTGTTTTTTTTTCTTTTCCCATCACTGAATATATGCATCATTTAGATAATGAGGCTGGCACTGCTTGCTGCACATCTTGTAATTCAGACCTCTCTCTATGATCTAACCCATCTTTTGTAACTTTTCAATTACTGAATTACCTTAATGATAGTAATGATGTCAAACATCTTGCTGCTTTCTTACCTCACATCTAATTTTTATCAATGAAAATGTATTTTGATTATAAAGGAAGATCATTGAGAGGAAATGTACAGGTTGAGGAGGATTCTGCTGAGTCATTTCTGTTACAGCTATTTCTTATCAGCAGTTGCTGGTTTTTAGCACTTGTCCTAATTAAATATATGGGGAAGTGACACTTTGAACTGCTCTCTGTAGTGTTTGTTTGGCATTGCAGTCTCCATATTTTTTTAATAAAGGTTGCAAAACTGTAAAATACTTGATTGTTTAAATTAAATTGACTTAGATTATGATATTAAAATATGACTTGGAAGTTGTACTTCCATTTCATAATTAATTGTGGTACATTTTCTTACTAATGCTTTGAATGTATAGTAAGAGCCATTAGAATTCCTGAGAAGAGATGCCTAATTAAGGTACACGTTTATTTATCTTGATTATTTGTCTTTCTCTCCATTAGAAATGTCTACAGGCAGAGGAAATTCCATTACCAAAGGGCATTCTGACACCATCCTTTTGGAGAACATAAGTCAGTCTGTATTTCCTTTCACCTTAACGTTTAATTCAAGAAGATTGATTTGTTAGACTTAGAAGCTAATTGTTGCATTATAAGTTTTTGTATAATAAATTACTGAAACTTCAAGAGTTTTCCTTCATATGTTTAATCATGAGGAAGATGCTTTAAATCCACTGTCCTGATGGCTCCAGAGGTTAAAGACTCTTGGACTGAAAAATTGCACAGTGCTGTTCAGCTCATGGAAAATACCTCACAGCTTTATGAACTCTAAACAGCGTAACCAATCTCAAACTTATTGCTAGAACTTTATTTTTGTATTTCTTACATCTTTTATAATTCAACTGTAATAATGCTGATGGACTTGTTTGTCTCAACATCATCTGAAATCTGTGGTGAAGTTGGTGAAGGTTGAGCAGTTCTGACTCTCACCTCCCTTGGATGTAACTTCACTCCAGAAGTGGACTCTGGGTTAAAGGGAAGAAGACTTACTGCTCCAAAAGGTTTGTGGGGGAAAGAAAAGCCCCTGTAACAATTGAAATTCTATGGTTTTTTCTCTTGTAGAGGGACAGTCAAGAAAATCCTCAGCTCCTTGATGAATACAGGAGATGGGAAATCTGTTGGATTTACATTGAGCTGTCCTTGAACTGTTTTGATGGCCTCTAAGATGAGAAAATTTACTTCTGAGTTCTACAACATAGTTAATTATTCTGACATTCTGCTGCAAGTTGAAAATTATGTTTTTACCAGACTGGAGTTTGTCTTTCCTAGAGGCACCACGGTTTGAAGCTGTAGAACATGGAGTTGAGGCCATATGAGAATATGAATTTGATTTTCTATATAGTTCTTGAGATTTCTGAGAAATGGTTGTGACATGTGCTTTGAAATTCAGGCCTGTAAAACTGTTAAAGCTGTCTTTAAAATGGTCTAGTACCTAAGTTAATTTTTTATTTGGCTTATGTATTTTGTAAACTGACTCTGGAATACTTCAGACTCCTGTTACCTTGTGATTGTTCCGGGAAATTGGAAATATCCTCCTGGTGTCCATTTTGCCAGATAACTCTGAAGCAGTGCAACTTTTATTAGTATACTTGGAAATGTACAAGGTTTTTTAATACTGAGTGGAGATGTTTTAATTATATATTGCATATCTGTGATTATGGGGAGATTCACTTTGCCAAGACAGTAATTGGTCCTGTCTGTTAGAAACAATTGTTTTCCTGTGCCAAGCCCAAGGAAGAATTTGATGATGTACTTATAAAATACTTTTTTTGCTGACAGCTACTTGGGGTTTCTAACATTTGTTTGGTAAATAAAAGTATATATTTTTATAAAAAAAACAAGATATCCTTTTCTGCCTCAGTAAAGAGCATCCACATATCTACTATTTTAAAAATACTAATAAGGTTTTCTAAATGAGTAATGTGTGTGCTTTATAAGAGTCAATATTTATTTTTAGATGTAGCTTGAGGTTGTGTCTGCTGCTTGAGCTGAATGTTTGACTTGTTTTTGTCATTTTAGCAGGTTTGGATGTTAGCCAGTTGGTGTTGTGAAGATGCAGTGCAAATAAGGTCATATGCATATACCCCTGGTGGTTTTAAATGTATGTTTATATCAAATATGACTATGGAGAGCATTGCAGATGTGGAAATGCTGTGCCTTCAGGACTAGATGCATCAAAGTTGGTGTGAGTCAGACTCCTGCTTGGAGACAGGAGTTCCAGGCAGTCCCAGGGATGCGATGTCACCATAAGTGCCTGTGCTTCCAATTAAGTACTTCACTCATATAAAGTGTTATTAATTCACAAAGCCATCAAACCCACTCACCACTTTGAGCCAATAACATTCTTGCTGCCTTCCAGCCCTCAAATCTCTAATTATTTATTTTTTTTAGAGTGGAATGTGTCTATTTTAAACATTGATTTAATGCTGAAGGCTCATTTTCCTTTGAATTTATGCATCAGCTTTTCAGAAATAGCTTTCCCTTGACAGGCGCTCGCAGCCTTTTGATGTTGTGTCCTTGTCAGGCTGCTGGGTGACACTGCACAGTGCTTCAAGCAGGCACTCTTACCTGTACATCTGGATATAAATTTTATAGATATATATGGGGAGGAGAGGGCGTGTGTGTTATACAGATAGAGGAATACATATCTGTATAATGTAAAACTAACGAAGCTGCTGCTTTGACCGTGGCTGGATGCTGCACAGGTGACCTGTCCCCATCACTGAGTTGCAGAACCTCGACTCTCTGAGACCCAAACTGACTCTGACTGCGGAGAAGGGGGCAGAGACCCCTCTGCCGCCCTCCTGCGAGCACATTTTAACCCATTCCCGCTCTAATCGTGTGGATTTGTGGTGCCCGAGGCCGGTCCCTGCAGGGCACGAATGCCCTCCGCACCCTGCTCCCCCGCTCGGCTCTTTCCGGTGCCGCTCGGTTCCTTCCGAAACCCCTCGTTCATTTCCGTACCCTCTCCCTCGGTATTTTCCGAACACCTCGGTCTCTCCGGAACTGCTCGTCCCTTTCGGATTCACTCGGCTCTCTCCGGTGCCCCATCGTTCACCGGCGGAGCTCGGGTGGGCGTGGCCTCCCCTTTTTTCTTTCCCGATTCTTTCCGAAGTCCTTCGTCTCTTTCCGTCGACCGGGCAGGGCCGCTCTGCGGCGCTGACGTCACCTCCGGCCCGGCTATAAAAGGGCGGGTGCGGGCGGCGCGCGCGGTCCGTGGCGGAGGGCGCGGAGCCGGCGGGAGGTCGCTGGGCACCCACAGACCCGGTGAGGGGATGGGGCGGAGGGCGGGCGGGGGGCGCCGCGCGGCGTTCACCGCGCCCGGCTCGGGCTCGCCCAGCCCCGCACGCACAGCCCGGCACAGGTGTGCGGGTGAGCCGGGGAAGGCTAGGGCCGGCCCTGCCTCCGCAGGCGTCCCGGCCGCCGCTCGCTCTCCTCCTCCGCGGCTCCGCCGGGCGGTTCTTTATCGCGGGACGCCGCAGAGCCGGGCCCGGGGTCTCCCTGCGGCCCTCGGGCGAGCGGAGCGGAACGGAACGAAGGGCGGGGGCGCGGCGCGGGTGAAGGGCGGGCGGGCAGGGAGCGGCCACAGCCGCCCTGGGCAGCGCGACCCGCGGCTGGAATCCCATTCAGCGCCCCGGGGAGGGACAAACAGGCGGAAAATAACATCCCCGGCGGCTAACAGCCCCCGCCGTGCCCGCCCGTCCCTTCAGGGGTGCCACCCAGCATTTCCTGGGGAGAATTCCCGGGGGATGCAGCCCCCGGCGCTCCGCGGCGCCGGGAATCCTTGCACAGCAATGGCTCCCGCGGCTGCCCAGCCCTGTGCAAGGTCAGGAGATGCGGCTCGGAGCAGGAAGGAGCGATGGAGGGGCCGGGGCAGCGGGGACAGCCCGCGCCGCAGCGCCCGGGGGTCTCCGGGCACGGCCGGACCCGGGGCTGGCTCCGCAGAGCTGCCAGGCAGGGAGGCATTTCAGTGCAATCTCCCGACCTCTGTTCCTTTCGTATATGTGTTACTTTGTATGTAGGGCAAGGTCTACTGCTTCCTTTGTAAAAGAATCTGGATTTGTCCCTGCCCTCGTTGCTTTGGGTTTGTTTTTTTTAATTATTTCTTTAAATTTTTAAATTTTTTTTTGCAAATTAAATAAATCCAAGTCAAGTGTTTCTCAGATTGTTGCCCGCATACACCTTACATGGTTATAACAGTATAAATCTGCATTGCTGGGTCATAAATATATGCCAATAGGGCAACCATTTTCCCTGATATTGAAGGAAAACCAAGCAAATGTCACTGTATATTTTTTCAGCAGGTTCCTGTTGGCTGTTCAGGATTTTTTTGTAGCTGTTTTATCGTAAACCAGGTTCGTGTTCCAGTTGAAAATGTACGTGACTCTTGAGCAGTCTTTCATACATATTTAAATAGGTTTTGAAGGGCAGTTGTCTGGAGATGGCGAATGAACATATCAGAGAAAAAAAAAAGAAAAACTAACCCCAAAAAAGCCAACTCAGCCTGAAATGGTTCTATATCTTTCTAGAAAATAAATAATCCATTTTCTTTTGGCATTTTTGTCTTTAGCAAAGTGCCAGAAGATTCCAATGACTGTGTTCACCGAAAGGCCTTAGTCAGGGATTCAGATTTGTTCAAAACAAATTTAAAATACACTGTTGGATTTTCATGCATTTATATACAACTAGCAAAGAGTTCTTCCATAAAATCTTCATCTGTCCTTATTTCTGGATTGTGTGGAGAAAATAATGGACAAAAGGTTGAACATGAGTTGCTTTCTGCTGCATTGTGTGCAGGATCTTTAACTGTAATAATGGATTTGTTAAGATGTGGAAAATACTTGAACCAAGATAACAGGCTACATTGTTCACAAGAAGTAATTTATTTCTATTTTTGTTGAATTAAAAAGCCGCAATATCTATATTGGTCAGACTGAAATCAAAAATTTATTTAAAGAAATAGATTTAGATATAATGCTTATATGAGATCTGTAGTTCAGGAAGTTAAACATCATTCTAGTTGATTTTTTAAATAAAAAAGGTAGCAACAATAGCAGAAATGGTGGTTACATTTACACATTTTAAGCATTTTTTGCATATTTTTCTCCTGCATAGCAGTAGGATAAGAGAGGCTGTAATCTCGGTGCAGGGTGGTACCTCTCGGTGAGAAATTTGTATTTCTCAACTATGACGTTTACAACTAACCTTAGTAATTTAACACAAATAACTTGCTATCTTTGCTCCCATTTTTTTTTTCGGCCCGTTGAATGTATTTATGGGGTTGTAACTGTTTTAATCATAAATACATCGCTTTTTGGAGACAAGTGATCACTTCCCCTTTATCGGAGGAAATCATACGAATTCCTCCCTTTTCTCCTCTGCTCGTCAGTGCAGTGTGGGAGTTTGTTTTTTCCATTTGTCCCTGGCGTGAGTGTAGGCAGCAGAAGAATGGGGTGGAGCAGCTGCAGATGCCGTGGATGGAGGCTGAGGCTGCGCTCCCGGGCTGCCCGTGCCTCCAGCGGAGGGAACTGCAGCGGGCACAGGTGAAGCTGCGAATGCCACAGGGACCTCCGCAGCTCCAGCAGGGACAAAGGCACACACACACCGCTGCAGTGTTCCATGGAGGCATTGCAGCGTGTCCGTGGGGCTGGGGAAGGCAAGGGAATTTTCAGCTGTAAATTCGATGGATTGGACACTCTTAACAGCTACATCTCAAAAAAAAAACAACCAAAAAACCGTTCTGTCGCAACTGCTACTTCTTGTCCATTTCTTGTTGTGGCAATTGAAAGTCCACATTTTTGTAGATACTTGCATTCCAAACTTTCTGGTTGAATTTGTGTCTTCAAATTAAGCCGTCACACTTGATTATGCTGTAGCAAGAACCATCATTTGCCAAGTCCAGATAACTTGCTTTACTTTCTGTTTTGACCTTCAGATTCTGGTGGGGTTTTTTTGTTTGTTTTGAACTAACTGGAAAGGTTAGTACCTTCTGAATTAACAAAGTTTTCCTGATGATCTTGTAACCTTTTTTTTGCATGGGGTGTCTGTAATTTTCAATAGCTTGGGTAACACTTAACACCAAATTGTTTCATGTGACAAGCGAAAGGAAAGTAATTAACACATACTGTGACAGAGAATTTCAGCTATATCCTTATACTGGTCATCAGTTGAACGTTATCTTGATTTCCCCCTCCCTTTTAGACTCCACATTCCTCCATCATGTTCTCATCGTTTCGTAAAGTCAAAGTCCAGGTATTTTTCTGTAATGCATGAAGTGCCTTTGCCACACTTGCCTGCCTTTATTGCAGTGACCTGTTTGTAACAAAAGCCACTAGTCTGAATTTATTCTATACACCAGGTACTTTATTTGCACACAGTGTGTGTCTGATCTGCCTTTCCTTTAATACTTTGGAGTTGCCTGATTTCTGTCTGTTATGCATGATGTGTGAACATTTCATAGGAGTTATAGCTGAATATAATCAGGTTTTGATACTGATTAATTTTCCAAGAGGTTTTTATTTTAAAACGTACTTGAGTGGAATCTTTTTCTTTATAGCATCTGCAAATCAACCGTGAGGAGATTTGCAGTGTAGAACATTGTACATTCAAAGTTGGCTTTGGTTCCTATTCATCCACTTTCACAAATTTGTAATCCTTGAGTTGTTGTGGTGTAACTGTTTCTACACTGTGATGCCTTTATTTCAGTGGTGATAAATAAGATATATGCACAGACTTCATCTGGGCAACACAAGCAACTAGATTTTATTTGGAAATGGTAGTGATGTAAATGTTTATAATACAATTAAAATGATAATGAAAAGATAATAAATGGAGATGAAAAACACTGGGGTTAATTATATAATCTTGCATTACCTGAAAACTCTGCATTTCTGCAATGCAGTCAAGGTAATTTGCTTTCTCAGGAGTCTCAGCAGAGTGCAGTCCTTGCCAGCCCTGGATAGATTTATCAAAGGTCTGTGATGTCAAAGCAAAAACAAATCCAAAAAAGCCCCCTTCTATGTAAAGACACCAAATTCAGGTTCACATTTCAACTGCTCTTGTTTAAATAGTAGAATTGAGATTTTAAGATTAAATGCCTAAAAATGAACAGGTTTTTATCTGTCTTCATATTTCAAAAGTGCATAGTTGAGGCTGTGCTCAAACCCTCTTGTCAGCCTAACTCACCAGCTTTGCAACCACATTGGTTTAGGCAATTTACATTCATTTTTTCTTCTAATGTGACAGTTTCTGTGTCCCTGCAATACCTGCTTAAATTTTGGGGCTGGCTTGAATTTTACCTGCACTATGGTTAGTCTGTAGATGTCTACAGCATCAAGCAGCAGCTTCAACATATCTTGATTTTTTTTTTTTTTTTTAACTGCAGTGCTTGACTGATTTTTCTGGCTCAGAATTCATGGAGGTTTGGGGCTGTTAGTGACCTTCCTTAATAGCATATTTGGTCACTGTTCTGCTGTATGTAGTCTAACCATAAAATATCTTTATTTTATGCTGTTTAATTCAACAAACCAAAAGGCCGGCATCAGTTTTGTCCCAATACTGTTTTAAATCTCTAGGACAGGATAAGGCATTCTTTAGCTCCTTCTCTATAACACAACATGCTCAGGCTTCCTTTGCAGGAGCCAGTTCTGTGCATGTTTTCAGAAGGATTCTCTTTGGTTTTTCCAGCAGTACAAGTACTTATAGACTTAGAAGTATTTATATTCCCTAAACCAGGCAGTCATGGTGGTTTGTTTCTTCCCTGGTGTTTTGAGGGTGCTGTGAATGAGAGAAATGAAAGCTGAGAAAAATACGTGTTATTCTTTTTGTCTCTGTCCTTTTGAAGGTTATTTTCACATCCATTTTTTGCTTGAAGAAGAAAGATCAGCAATCTGTTCCCATTCCCCAGGAGGGAGTAGCTGATACCAGTTAAATCTTCTTTAGACAAGATTGACGATGTGTGATGCTGATGAATATTAAAAAGAAATGCATTGAGCTGTTCATGTGTGCATACTTGGGAAGCAGGAATGTTTTGGAAGGGAAAATATTTCTGTTACAGGCTACTGCTGAGGTCATGGATGCTGAATATATGTAACACATCAAAACTTGTCTTAAAAGAAAATTATTTTACTACTTCTGAAGATCTTTAGGTACTGATATCTGATTCTTTTCAGGCAAAGGAGTTTAATTTTTTTAAACTTCAAGTAATTGTGTTTAAAAATACACTAAAATCTTCTGCCTAGCACTGAATGTATTTCATATTTGTGCTTTAAATCCCTGAAAACATGTTTTGGTAAGGGAAATGCTGACAGCTCTGCTGTGTGGCCCTGCTGTAATTCCTGTTGAACCCACCTCAATTCCGCTGTTCCCGAACTTGAATGGTGTTGCTGACATCATCGTTGTTGCACTGCGGTGTCTGTAAATACCTGCAGTTGTATATTTTAGTGTATTATTATGTATAATTTGTATTGACTGGGGAAGGCATAGATGGAAGGATGAGAATAATAAGTTTGTTTTGTTGTTTCAGGGTTTTTCCCTTAATTTTCGTCCTTTTTTTGGTTGGTTGGCTTTTTTTTCCTTTTTAAATAACATCACCAAAACGGTGCAGTGTGAGGAAGCGTTTCTGATTTTTTGAGTTCAGACAGAAGCTGACCTAATGTCAGTCCCACAGCACGAGAGGAGGAATGAGATGTCACCAGGACAATCCAGATCTGCTGTGTGGGGCCTGGAGGGTTCCTCAGCCCCGTCCTTATCGCCCTGCACCGCCTGTGCCGGGCGGGGCTGCAGGGGTGACACTGCTTATCTGGGGACAGCTGGCACCGTCACATCCCAGGGCTTTGCACCTTAAAAACACAAAGCACGACTTGGAGTTGGTGGAATTCGTGCAAGAAGTGCAGAGGTGTATCCTGGGTGTCTTCAAACCGTGTAGTTGAGCCAAGAAGTTTTGAACAAGTCTTGGAGGGGCGCTTGGTATTCCAGGGAGTGCTGCAGTTGGAGGTGATAACACGGGAGGGAGACTGCATTGTTCTGCAGCATCCATGACTTTTGAGATCCCAGCTCCCTGGTGGCTCTGGCAGCACAGACACTGCTGACGTCGGCTGGGGCTGCAGGAAGAACAGTCCATTATTGCTACACTAAAGCACTTCTTTTACAATTGACTCGCTGCACTGTAGTTACAAAAGGAGCCTTTCTTTTAACCAATTCCAGCAAAACCAGGAGCCAGATTGCCTGGCTTGTGTGGTGAGAGGCAAACCAGCTCCCAGGGTAAATTACAGAAGGTCTCCCATTTGGCTTTCAATACTGTGACAATGTTTGAAATGATAATTTAAATAATTTAAATATTTCCCTAGATTAATCATGTAAATAATTAAATAATTTAAAACGTTTTCGAATCACTTTGCGGAGGTTATTTTAATATTGAAGTACAAGTTGAGTTGTACTGTACAGTGGATGAGTGCACAGTGTTCCAGAGACTGACCAGGGTTTAACTTTCTCCCAGCACTGCCCAAAACCAGAATCAGCAGAGGAGCTCCAGCCATGCAGTACATCAGACCAGCTGGCACTGTGTTATTCCAGAACACAATGCAGTTTAAAAGAAGTGTTGTTGGGATTCAAACACAGCATGACAGGGCAGGAAAGGAAGCTTTTAGCAATAGCTTCCTTTCCTGAAGGAAAAAGACTGTTTGAAAGAGTGCTGGAAAAAACAGCTACTTTCCCAGTGAACCACATCTGTGCTTGAGCTTGAGATATGTTCAGGAGTTTGAGCTTTTAATACTCGGATACACTAATCAGGTGGAGATTTTGGTAACACTGCCAGGCAAAACCTGGGCTTCGTTTATGTAACAGTCTGCACACACCAGGGTGGTTTTTTTCCCTTGCCCTCTTTTGACAGTAATGAGGGGAAGAAAAAGCAAAGCTGAATTTTCTTTCCTTCCTGGAAGTGCCGCAGTGCAGTTGGGGCTCAGAGTTCATGGGAGCGAGGAGTGCTGCTGGCACGGCTGTGCTCTGGAGGGTGGGGACCTTGGAAGGGTAGCTCAGGAATGTCTGGATTCGTCCCCATATGTTCCTTTCTATCAGATTGTCCTTTTACAAGTGCTTGGAAAACGTGGCCCTGTAGATCACTTTCCAACCTGTGGAGTTTTCCATACAATTATGCGAGATACATGTCTAATTAAAGCATACAGCTAACTAATGACTAAATAACAATTTAATATTTAATGACGTATTTTAACTGATTGGCCATGCCTTTTAGTCTGCAGTTTTAGTCTGGGTTTCTTCCCTGTCTGCAAGGATTGATGAGAAATGTCTTTGGCTTGGAGAGTGCAGAATTGATGGTAGAAAAGCATTAAGTGTGTAACTCCTGTAAACACTTGTACATGAAGACATTAATTGCAAAATTGTCCAGGCACAGAGTGTTTGTTGCAGCAACTTCTTAATATGCAGTGAGTTGTTAAACAAGTGGTTAAATAATTCAAACTTCAATGATCATAATAGTTCCACTTCTAAAATTTGTGTTACAGTTCTATTCTAGTGCCAAGATCTTTTACTGAAAATCAAATTGGTTTTTGGAAGTTTAGGAACTGAAAATTAAAGGTTGCTGCAATTTTAACAAAAAAGAGAAAAAGCAGATCAGTATGAGGTTTTAGTACATAAAGCAATGTGGAAGGATTTTCAGTCAGAGCAAGATCATTGGCTAAGCAAAATGCTGCTTGACTTATTTGTCTAAGGCCAGATCTGTGAAGCTTCTTACTGGCTTTTGAGAGGTTATGTAGAGAGTGGCAGGATGGGTTTGTAATTTCTTCTAATTGAGAGAACAAAGATGCATCAGACAGAGATATGAGTCTATATGTGTATGTAAGTGCATATAAATACATGTGGGTCACTTAAGTGTTGTTCAAAGAAGTGTAATATTCCTTGGTTTAGTATTGAGTATTTTAAATACAATATTTCAAGGTATTGTATGTTGTACAAGAAATATTTTATGTCTGTATCTACACATATTTGTGCACAAACCCACGTTTTTAGCTGTTGTGTTGGACACTTGCATGCTACAGTTTGAGATGACACAGACTTTATATGACTGCAGCCATATTTGTCCAAACAAATAGGTGTTAAATGTCTTTGTAAGGTTTCCTTTACCACTTTCTGCTAGAAGTGTGGTTTTATTTCTATGTAAGATACTTATATTTTATACACATATCTGCACACACAGAGTAAGACTGTAAGTAAACCACGTATGATTTTTAAAAGCAGCTTTTTTTCTGCATGGTCTCTCCCTGATCTACCAACGTTTCGTAAGACAAACATAATGAGGTTTTATTTTTGCTTTCAGAAAATGGATCCAAGTGGTGTAAAAGTGTTGGAAACGGCAGAGGATATCCAAGAAAGACGTCAGCAAGTTTTGGACCGTTACCACAGGTTCAAGGAGCTCTCTTCTCTAAGGCGCCAAAAACTTGAAGATTCCTATCGATTCCAGTTTTTCCAGCGTGATGCAGATGAGCTGGAAAAATGGATCCAAGAGAAACTGCAGATTGCATCTGATGAAAATTACAAAGACCCAAGCAATTTGCAGGCAAGTCCTCATGCCACTTTATATTTCCTGTACTATTAATTTAAGGGCGTTACAGGTCAGCTGGGATAGAACTAACACAAAAATGAAACTTGATCTGAGAGTGAAGAAAGCTGGATGCAAGTACCAAAGACCTTGCAAAGTGCTCTTAAAAACCTGGCTTTTTTGCTGATGTAATTGGAATATTTCTGGTAATGGATTAGATGCTACGTCAGCATAGAAAAAGTTGCTCAGTGTAATGTAGTGTAAACCCAACTTTGTTTAATCCTAGAATTTGTTGTATGCCTTAAATCCATGAATAAATGTGAATTATCACTTATTGTTTCCACACAAAAAAAAGATATTTCTAGAAAATAAGCTTGTGTGGGTAGAGCTAGGTGACAGGTTCTCAGGGGTTTGAACACTGTTATGTGCAAAAGCAAACACAAGAAAGAAGTGACTAAAACTGGGATGTTTGAATTCCCCTGTTGATCCACCATATGATACAACTGATTTCAACTGTGCAGTTCTATTATTTGTTTGTCAGTCCTGAATATGCATAAAATACACTTAAAATCTTGCTGCTGGGGAATGTGGAGGAGCCTGCACCAAATCTCAGTTGCATTCTTTGATGTTTTCCTTTCAGGGGAAGCTGCAGAAGCACCAAGCCTTTGAAGCTGAGGTGCAGGCCAATTCAGGAGCCATCATTAAACTGGATGAGACTGGAAATCAGATGATTAATGAAAGCCATTTTGCATCTGAAACCATAAGAGTGAGTTTTAAAGCTTTTTTCCCTCTCCCTGCTTACAGGCCTTTCCTTAAGCACTTTGTTCAAATTGCACAGATAATTCAATATTCAAAACTTCCACAGGTATTTGATTAGTGAAATCATGCTAAAATTTGTATTTTTAAAGCTCAGAGATGGTTTTGTCTTTCATGAGCACCCAGCTCATACCTTCTTTTAGATGTGGTTCTGAGAACTGTTTAGAGATGAGATGTTTTTGTAGTGATTATCAAACTTCACTGCTGAGTTGAGCATTTCATGCTAACGTGCCTTTACTGGTTCAGTCCTTCACGCCGTACCGGACTGCCCAGCGCCCGATAGTCACGGCCACACAAGTGGGCTCCCACATCCGAGTAGGTGAAGCTTGTGGCTCTGCAGTGCAACTTGTTCTTGCAATGTCTCCTTCCTTCCTTGGCTGACAGTTTGCACCATCCCTCTGGGCAGTGCTCAGAGCTCTTTCCTCCCTTCAAACCTCTTTAATTGAACTTTCTGAGTGGACTCAGTGGTATCCGCCCATGATGTTCAAAAGCTCCTCTTGAATGACTTTCAGGTTTCAGGTCTTGATGAGCAAAGTGTTATAGACAATGGGTGGAGTAGTTACTTTCCTGTTTTGCAAGTTGTGTGCATGTGTGGGAGTTTGGTTTTACTTTTTGTTGTCTGTGAAGTTTATAGTGGTTGCCAATAGTTTTGAAAGGCCAAGTGCAGCAGAGAAAATCAGTATTAAAACTAGTAACTGCTCCTAGTATGTCCATATTGTGTCACTTCACAATGTTAGCTAAATATATTAACTGTTTAGTGTTAAGAGAAGTGGTTAAAATACAGAGAAATGGCATATGTTTGACTTGAAACAGATGTGTTTTCTTAACTAAGAATGAATTCCCACAGGAAGATTAAATTCACTTATTTGGAGTTCACTTTCATATAAAAGACTGAACATTTGAAGGGGAGAGCAGCAAATTTTTGGTATGACTTCATATTAGCATAGAATTTAAATCAAATTTTATCTCAAAATGTTTAGTTCATAGTTACATAAAGATAACTATTTGATAGCTTCATTAATTAGTAACAACTGTCTAAATACTCAGTTCAGTAATTTCTTATTTTGTGTTACAACACTTTACATAATTTGAAAACTATTTACTGGAGATAAAATCATGAGGTTTGTCCCTCACCCTTTGTCTAAAGTAAGATTTAGGATGTACAACTGCAGAAAAATAAATAAATCTACTGCTAAGGACAGGAAGGGAATAAATCTCATCTTCTTGGACAGGGGATTTTAATAACAACATCCTTTTGTTTTAGACTCGACTGCAGGAGCTGCACCGACTATGGGAATTACTGATGGAAAAGATGAGAGAGAAGGGAGTGAAACTGTTGCAAGCACAGAAGTTGGTGCAATATTTACGGGAATGTGAAGATGTCTTGGACTGGATCAATGATAAGGTGTGTAGTTACCTCCCTTTATTGTGTCCTTAGTGGGAAATTTGATGTGTTTAGGTGAAAAATTTCTGTCAGCATTGAGTCGCTGGATGTCAGGTAGTCTCAAGAAAGTTTGTAAAGGCACCTGTACATTTTATTTATTCACATTGCATCAGTAGTACGTGTGCAAACTACTACTGTTCTTTTGCAGACACAATAAAAGTTATTAGTCTTAAGAGGAAGCCTGTGTGTTGGAGAGTACTTTTAGCATAATCAATTCATTCTTTGCTTTGAGAAGACAAATAAAATTCAAGTTTTCTCTAAGGGGAATCTTCAACATGTAAAAGCAAATATTTTTTAAATAAATATTCTAAATTTTTGTTTCAGAAAGGAGCCAGCCCAAGCAGCAAGCAGTGTGTAGATAGTTACTAAATTGGAATATCTTTAGATATACATTGTAAGGACATGAACTGCAGGAGGACTGTTGGCTCTTGATTCTTTGAACTCTAAGAAAGCAGACCACAAACCACACCATCAAAAGGAAAAAAGCCACAAAATAATCCCACTAGTTTCCTTAAATGATGGTTTGTTATTTTGTTATCACTGTGGGTTCAAACTGTAAACGTTGTATAACTGTTTTTGAATACAACACTGCACTTTCTGTGCACAAATCTTGCATCAGAAGCCGACAGCAAATGTCCATAAACATTTGTGAAAAATGGAACAAATTATAGTCACTCTGTGTGCTAAGAGTTTGTACTTGAAAAATTAATATGACCAAGGAAGATGAAAAAATAATCCCCTTAGTGATCTTGCATATTTTCTGCAATAATTGGTTGGTGTTGGGGCAGGGAATGGAGTTTAATGAAGAAAATTTGTAGTTTTAAGTTTGACCTTAAACACTGTGATTGTCTTTGACCTATTGAAAATTAGGACAGTTTGCTTCCTAATTTTTAATAGTAATTTCCCATAGGATATACTGAAATTAACTTTATTTTTTTCAATGTGCTAGGAAGCAATAGTGACATCAGAAGAGCTTGGACAGGACTTAGAGCATGTTGAAGTTTTGCAAAAGAAGTTTGAAGAGTTCCAGACAGACCTTGCAGCTCATGAAGAAAGAGTAAATGAAGTGAACCAGTTTGCTGGCAAACTTATCCAGGTAAACATTGAAAATCTCTCTTGGCGAGTCAGTTAATCCAGCAAACATTTGTCTGTAACTTCCTCTCTTTCCCCCCTGGTTTGGGGAAGATCTTTAAGCTTTGCTCCACATGGGTACTTGGCTATCTTCCCCTTAAATTGTCACCATTTGATTCCTCTTGTTCTTCTGCTGAACAGCCTGAATAACTGCCCCAGAAAATGTGGAGAGTAGTGATTAGTAAGAGAAACTGTTATATTTGGGTTAAATTTATTTCCCTTGGACAAGGAGATATAATATCTCTTCTGGCTGGATATCTGGGGCCTGATCAAGGATGGAAGCAGGGCAGGAAGTGTTTCATTTCAGGGAAAAAGAAGATACTGTTTATAGCCCTCTTCCCATGGGCTAATTAATGTATAGGGAAAACACTACAAGAGTATTGAATGTTTGCACAGTGAAATTTCAGGGAAACTATTGAATTGGGTGATCATCTGGAAAGGACAGTAATTATAAATTGATCTCTTGAAGACCAGCAGCATTTTGTCAATGGATGTAAAACCAAAGAACATACGAAAATAGCATTTTCCTTTGCTTGCCAGGAAACACACCCTGAAGAGGAACTGATAAAGTCCAAACAAGATGAAGTAAATGCAAGCTGGCAGCGTCTGAAGGGGCTTGCCCTTCAGAGACAAGGAAAACTCTTCGGGGCAGCTGAAGTTCAGCGTTTCAACAGGTATGAGCTTGGCTGGATCTGCTGAGTGATGTAACCCTTGTGTGGGTGTGTAATGATGCATTCAGCTGCACACAGTAGTGTGAGAAGAGCTACTGTCTCCTGTGACTGTGCTTTGCTCTTCTGCATGACTTGCTGAATGAAGACCTCGTTGTTCTACAGTTGCTTTAAAATGGTCATTCTGACAGGGCTTTTCAGAACTTGGCCATTGTGTTCATTCCTGGTAATGGCAGTTTTGCTCTCCTTTTCTCTGAGGGCTTTTTCCCTCAGTTCTGTCCTAGATGAGCCTTAAATAGGGTGTGCTCTTTTTATTGGATGTCAGCCCAGTTGCTCTGGAGGCTTTGAGCAATGTCTTTCTATTCTCATCTCCATCTACAGCATTTTGAGATTTGCTGTAATTAAACTGGAGAAGGGTCCAGAGGGGAAAGTGGATCCACTCCATGACAGTGCTCAGTGGTGCTGTAATTCCTGGTTTGCACCTGGTGACAGTGGCCTGTAAATGTGCTTCTTGAGATGCAAAGAAAGTCAATTTATTTGTTTTCTAAAGGATGTTTGTAGTTGGCGGCAGTGTTTATATATATGAGTTTGTATGCCAGTATGTCTGGCACACTATGGGAACACATCCTGCTTCCTTCCTTTTTCCATACAAGACAAACTGCTTTCAATCTGTGCTTTGTTTGAAGGGATGTGGATGAAACAATCAGCTGGATTAAGGAGAAAGGGCAGTTGATGGCCTCAGATGATTTTGGCAGAGACTTAGCCAGCGTGCAGGCATTGCTGCGCAAGCACGAAGGCCTGGAAAGAGACCTGGCAGCCCTGGAAGATAAGGTACTGCTGTGAGATGTGTTTTACCTGCAGTATAAATGAGATATCCGGCTTGTCAGAGGCTGGAAGCTCACTCACATTTGTGCCTGGTTTAGGTGAAGGCCCTGTGTGCAGAAGCTGACCGCTTGCAGCAGTCTCACCCAATAAATGCCTCCCAAATCCAAGTGAAACGGGAGGAGCTCATTGCCAACTGGGAGCAGATCCGGACGCTGGCAGCGGAGCGGCACGCTCGCCTCAACGACTCCTACAGGTGGGGCAGGGCTGGGCGCCTCCCTCCTGCTTCACACTGACAGAGGGTCGTGGAACGAGAAGAAAGGAGTGCTGTTTCCAACATTTTGGGATGATTCTGGTGTTTTCAGAGCAGTCTTGTTCACCAAATTCTATTTTATACCAACTTCTTGTAGTAAAAGAAATATTTATGTGATTGAAAAATTATTGGAGCTTTTTGCCCTTTTCTGGGTGTGGATCAACTATGGAAATAGACAAATTATGTTTTAGGATATTTGCTATTTTCTCCATCTGACTTGAGATGTGCATTTTGAAGTATGTCTGACCGTGTTTCAGTTTTACTAAAAAAAAAAAAAAAAAAAGCTTTTTAAATGATTTTGTTACAAATCTAATCACTAGTCTTTAAAAGTCTCTATGAAGACTGAAGTATGATATATTGTTTGATGTATTGTCCCAGACCAAATGAATTCCCTGTTTCTGTGGTAGGTTGTTTTTTTTTTTTTTGCTGTGGAATTTGTCTTCATCCAGTCTTGTGTCTATACAAACCTGGTCTCTGAAACATAACGTGTTAGAACACTGTTGAGAAGCCATACTAAAAACAAATCCCGATGTGGTGGTTAGTTTACATCCTCTCTGGTTTTGTTTTTCTGCCCTTTGTTCCTTCCCACAACGTGGGGCTTTTGGCAGTGGAGGCACACACAAATAATATTCTCCTTTACCTTCCCTGCCATAGTCTTTTCAGGGCAATTAACAGCAAATGTAAAAGGGAAACAGATACTGATTGCTTTTGCTGATAAGTGCTAAGCATATGCCAAAGGAAACAACTAAAGGCATTCTGGAAGGAATTTGAGGATTTGTTTGCTTGTTTTAAGGCTGAAGCATGTGCAATCAAAATTTTCTGTCAGTTCCCTCCCCCTGACACTGTTATGGTTATGACAGAAGGAGCCCTGTGAATTATCTCCAGAAATATGTTTTGATTTCTGTTGTCCTCTGTGTAGTTAGGAATATTAATTTTACTTACAATATAAGTTATATGCAAAATGTATCTTTGAGACATCGATTTAGAATGCAACATTTTTATGACTTCAAAGCACTTATTTTTGACTGAAAGCATATTTAGTTATTTAATATCCTGAGCACATTTTTGTGTTGTTTTATTTCTATCTGAGCAACAGCTTTTGTTTGTAACCCTTTCATTGGGGAAAGAGAAGAGAAACTCTGCAAATTAATTATTCCAAATCATTTTTTCCTTTGCTTACCTAAGGCTGCAGCGCTTTCTGGCGGACTTCCGAGACCTCACCAGCTGGGTGACTGAGATGAAGGCTCTCATAAATGCTGATGAACTTGCCAATGATGTGGCTGGGGCAGAAGCCCTTCTAGACAGACACCAGGAGCATAAGGTAGAGTGGTTCTACAGCCAAATCCAGTCAGCAGCCTCTGATTTGTCTGTCTGACACGCTCTCTGTGTCAGTATTGTAGCACTGGAATGCTTTGATTGTGCAACTAACACAGGACTAGATTGCAGTCCTGATTTAATATTTTAAAATTGTTTCTAGATGGCAGATATATACTAATCACTAAGTATTTAAGAATACTTATGATAATATTTTATAAAAAATAGGCTGATAGCAGCCAGTTGGACTAATGACTGTTTTAGTTCTCCATAAATTCCTATAATTATGTAGAAAGAATACAACTCAAATAAACTCCTAGTTTCATTTTAATGTAGGAATTTATACCTACCTTATGTGCATTGTTAGGTAATTCTGACACTCTGCTAAGATAAATTTTGATAACATCTTTTTCACTTCTCCTCCCATAGGGAGAAATTGATGCCCATGAAGACAGCTTCAAATCTGCTGATGAGTCAGGCCAGGCTTTGCTCTCTGCTGGGCACTACGCTTCTGATGAAGTTAAAGAAAAGGTAAGTTGAGAGCAAGAGCTCCTAGAAGGATTTTGTCTCTTTCTTTTGTGTCCTTTAATTTAAAAGGACGATCACATCAGGAACTGGAGATTTCATTGTTTACACAGGAGGTCATTTTTAATTCATTACTAACCACTTTTTTAGAGTCACAATTTGATTTTACATTGAGATGGGACTGAACTAGGGTGTTAAATAACATTATGATATATTCCTCTTCCCAATCCATTAGCTGACCATCCTCTCAGATGAAAGGTCTGCCTTGCTGGAGCTGTGGGAGCTCCGCAGACAGCAGTATGAGCAGTGCATGGACCTGCAGCTCTTCTACAGAGACACTGAACAAGTTGACAACTGGATGAGCAAACAAGAAGTGAGTTCATATCTTTGAATTCTCCAGATATGATGGACTTTAATTTCTGGGTAGTGTTCTGTAAGCTTAAGCAATTGGTATTGCCTGTTGGCAGGGCCATAACCACCCACGAGTGAGTGGGTGCTGTGCAGAGTTATTTATCTGACTGCCTGAAATGGTGAAATGGCTGTTTCCATCTAATGCCAAAAACTATGAGCTGTGACAAGTGGGCTTGATGTGGCTTTTGTGTGTTAACTCTTGTAAAATACTGGTTGAATAAGAAGCTAAAAAGAATTATTGGCTGTTAGAAGCATAAAGCAAACGCCATGCCAGTATGCCATCTTTACCTTTCAGTAATAACATATGGCAGGAAATATCCCTGGCTCTGCTTGAGCTCACTTAGAGCAGCTGAGTATGGAAACATAAAAATGTGTTTGTGTCCTTACTTCAGGCATTTCTGCTGAATGAAGACCTTGGTGATTCTCTGGACAGTGTGGAGGCTCTTCTAAAGAAGCATGAAGACTTTGAGAAATCCCTAAGTGCCCAAGAGGAGAAAATCACAGTAAGACATTGATATTAGGTCATCACTAAATGGACAAGAAGTGAAATAAGGGCATTTTTTGACTGGGGAGGAGACACTGCTAGAGGATGGTAAAGGATGGGGTTTGCTTTGCAGAGTGATCTTCTGTTATGTGGGATGTATTAGCTCTAAATAACAGGTATTGTCTCTAATATGGAAAATAGTGGAAAAGGTGTGGGATAGGGCTCGATTTCTGTCTCAGAGCTGGGTAACCTGGTGCTTCCTTATCACACCAGCACACAGATGGATGAATATTTGTCAAAAACCTGCACTCTTCCACATGGAGAGGGTGAGGGTACAGAGAGAAAAGGGTATAAGGACAGAACTGCTAATGGCTTTCTGCCAGTTTTACTGTGATAAACCTTGGGGAATTGATATACTAAGCAAATTTGCACACACAATTTCAATTACACCAAATAAATGGAAACTTGTTTTCCCTCTAGGCATTAGATGAGTTTGCTACTAAGTTGATTCAGAATAACCACTATGCCATGGATGATGTTGCTACACGCAGAGATGCTGTAAGTATCCAAAATATATTTGAACTGTAGACTTTAAATCTTGTTCTGCTTCATTATTTTACATGGTTTGACTTCAATATAGGATAAGTCAGTGGAGTTGTCCCAAGAGGGGTATGGTGGTGTTCTTCTGAACTGGAAGAATTTAAAAACGTTTTACTTTCTTTTTTTTTTTTTGCAGCTGCTGAGCCGCCGGAATGCCCTTCATGAAAGAGCCATGTACCGCCGTGCTCAGCTGGCAGATTCCTTCCATCTGCAGCAGTTTTTCCGAGACTCTGATGAGCTCAAGAGTTGGGTTAATGAAAAGATGAAAACTGCAACTGATGAGGCCTACAAGGTAAACACAAAGATGAATGATGGAATGCTTTTAAGGCAGTACCAAGCTTAATCAGTCTAATGACATAAAGCAACATCAGCCAAAATGTTGCTGATAGTCGGTGGTATTAATGGCAACAGGAGGAATTGTGTAATTTCTTCCTGACCCCAGGAGCCATTTTCCCATCATGCAGTAATTGTGCTTATCCAATAGCTTAAGAATTCTGATTTAAGGCATATTTTTGGCACCGGATCCTCTGGTTAAACACAGTCTATGAATGTAGTCCAATTTCAAAAAATTCTTCAGAGGCCTTTGGGCATTGATTTCTATTTCTTCCTTCATCTGTAGGATCCATCGAACTTGCAAGGTAAAGTTCAGAAACACCAGGCTTTTGAAGCAGAGCTGTCTGCTAACCAGAGCCGTATCGATGCCCTGGAGAAGGCTGGCCAGAAGCTGATTGATGTCAAGCACTACGCCTCCGATGAGGTGGCAGCTCGCATGAACGAAGTCATCAGCCTGTGGAAGAAACTTCTGGAGGCCACTGAGCTCAAAGGTATGACTTGTTCAGAAGAATATGGGCAAATTTCTAGAGAGTTTAGCTGGGGGAAGACAGGAAATGAGTTAACTTCAGTTTCCATTTCACTTCCCTTGTCCTGTTCTCCTCTTGCCCGTCTCTCTCAGGTATAAAACTGCGAGAAGCCAATCAGCAGCAGCAGTTTAATCGCAATGTGGAGGACATTGAGCTCTGGCTGTATGAAGTAGAAGGACACTTGGCTTCTGATGATTATGGAAAAGATCTTACTAATGTTCAGAATCTTCAGAAGAAACACGCACTGTTAGAGGCAGATGTTGCTGCCCATCAGGTAAGGGAAATAATTTTTATTCCTGCCTTTTCAGATCTGCTCACTCAAGAGATGGTATTTTCAGATATGCTCAGTCAGAAACTTTAGCAGGTCTTTTTTTTTTTATCATTTTCTTAGCTTTGGATTTTACAGTTTGCTTATCAAAAATAATTTTGAACTGAAGCATAATTTGTATGTCTTTAAAATAATATCCTTATAAGTTTCATTGAGATTAACTTCTCAGTCACTGCAGCCACCTCACAGAAGTTCTGGCTAATGCTGTTGCTGGATCAATTTTAGGATCGGATAGATGGCATTACCATCCAGGCACGCCAGTTCCAGGAGGCTGGGCACTTTGATGCTGACAATATCAAGAAGAAACAAGAAGCTTTAGTAGCTCGTTATGAGGCTCTGAAGGACCCCATGGTGGCTCGCAAGCAGAAACTCGCAGATTCTCTTCGCCTGCAGCAGCTTTTCCGTGACATTGAGGATGAAGAGACCTGGATTAGGGAAAAAGAACCTATTGCAGCTTCAACAAACCGAGGTTGGTTCATCTTGGTATCTCTAGGATTTAGATGTCAGAATTGCTCTGTTATAAATTGTATCTCTAGAGAACGTTCCCTGAAAATTTCAGAGCTGTTTGGTGTAATTAACATTGCCGAGAGTTTATATATTTGCCATTGCCCTGGGTTTCTGTTATGTTGCTTATATAATTCCAGTGGTAATGTAGTTTCCATAGTGCTCTGTATTCATTGTTAGAGTTCTCCCTGTGCAAGTTTGTGTAGTGCTGGCTGCAGCTACCTTAAAATTTTTGTTCCATCTAGGGACTCTGATTAATTGGTTTGTGTCTTTCAGGCAAGGACTTAATTGGTGTCCAGAATCTGCTAAAGAAGCACCAGGCTTTGCAGGCAGAAATTGCAGGCCATGAACCTCGCATTAAAGCAGTCACACAGAAGGGAAATGCTATGGTGGAAGAAGGTATGTCCCAATATTTTTTAACTCTGGCACAGTCTTCTGTTCTCTGGCCCAGCACAGTTAAGAATTATTGCCTCATTTTATCCTGATAATAGATAGATACCTGCTAGCAGGATGAACTCCTGGTCATCCTTTCACCTGAAAATAAAAATAGATTCCTAGATGGGAATAATTTTGACAGATCTCTATCTCTCTTGATGAACACATATTTAGCAATTTTGTGCCTATTGTATTTAGTCTCTATAATTAAATCTATTAAAGGGTTCTATCAGAGGTACATAATCAGGACGTGAGAGAGAATTCTCTACAAAGACAGTAATTCTTGCTTTTAAATAAACAGGCATCTTTATTTCTGACTGGGTGTTCTTAACATGAAAATGCAAAAAAAAAAAATCTCAAAGGTCTAAAATGATACTTGCCTGCAGCCAGAACTCTGGAAAGAGATAACCTTTTCTGTTTCATAATTGAGATATGCTATGATGTCTCATTTTATTCCTAATGAACTGTGCTAGTGCAGCTTGATTGACAGGTTCAGTGTTTTCCAGTCTAAGGCAAAAGGACCAGCTAGGTTATGTTTTTATAATTGTAGTGTAAATAGGCTTTAAATTAGTCTTAATTTCTGTGACTTTGAAGAACTAGAAATAATCTTCTAATATCTGTTGGTTTTGTGTGCTGAAGTCCTTCAGTTCCCTCTGCTTCTGTTCCACAGGACACTTTGCAGCTGAGGATGTGAAAATCAAACTGAATGAGCTAAACCAGAAGTGGGACTCTCTGAAAGCCAAAGCATCCCAGCGCCGGCAGGACCTGGAGGATTCCCTGCAGGCTCAGCAGTACTTTGCTGATGCTAATGAGGCTGAATCCTGGATGAGGGAAAAGGAGCCCATTGTAGGCAGTACTGACTATGGGAAAGATGAAGACTCTGCTGAGGTATTTGAGATTCTTGTTTAAATCAGTTTTGCATAAGTACAGTGAGGGTTTATCCAGTGGTAAAACAATGAGCTGTGATAATTCCAAGATTCTTAACAAAGAGGGCAGATTCTTGCATCAAGCAAGATCTTGGCTGTTAGTCAAAAGATTACATATTTTCCTATGTCCTAGTTGCTATTGCACATGAAATTCTGCTGCTGAGTATATTAAACCAACTGTGAGGAAGCTTCACCTCTGTATTCACTCTTTTACAGGGTTTTGTTTTTTTAAGTACAATGAAAATAATACCAGTGAATTCCTCATGGGATGAGCATTTCAATATGAGTCTGGTTTTCAGCAGTTCATTAGTCTGGAAGTAATTTTTTTGTCTGGATTTGTTTTATTGATATCATTCTGCAGTTAAACATGTCCCAGGCAGTGCTGACTGACATTTTATCAACATGAAGTGCAGTTTAAAGGCACACTTTAAACTAACCCATATCACTCTGGAAGTAGTTATTTCTGGTCAGGACAAAAGAATGTTGCTGAGATAAGGTAGAGGCAAAGCACCAGAAGCATTAGGACGACTATCTAGCCTGTGAATAAATAGAAGTGATTATTCCCATGAGAGTCACAAGGCTGGCAGCTCTGAAAAACCCACATTCCCTTTGTATGGAGTCAAAGTATATATTTAAGCAGAGGCATATTTGTAAAATGGCAAGGTGTGTATGTTGTTATTGTCATCCTCTTTCAGGCTCTTCTGAAGAAACATGAAGCTTTGATGTCTGATCTCTCTGCTTATGGCAGCAGCATCCAGGCATTGAGGGAACAGGCCCAGTCATGCAGGGTAAGGAAAGATGCTAATCATGTACCTAAAATTCATGGGTCAGCAAAAGGTAAACACAAAGCTCAGTAACAGTTGTTGGTTTTGAGAGGTTATTGCAGACTGTGCTTGATTTTTTTCAAAAAAATTAGCAGTCTGTTTTTATAATCATAAGACAGCTCTATTGTTTTGAAATGAAACAATTTAATGTGGTGGTTTTCATCATTTGAGCCCAGACAGCACCTAAACTGACTACAGTAGCTTTAACTAAGGCTCAGGTCCATTCTAGGACACCAACATTGATTAGAATAAACATGGAACAGCTCATTTTTCTTTTTTTTTTTTTTTTTTTTTTTTTTAGCAACAAGTTGCTCCCACAGATGATGAAACTGGAAAAGAGCTTGTTCTGGCACTCTATGATTACCAGGAGAAGAGTCCCCGGGAGGTGACAATGAAGAAGGGAGATATCCTCACCTTACTCAACAGCACCAACAAGGTGGGTTCTGGCCTCCTGCTTTGCTGCCCTGCTTGGCTCCCTCAGTGCTGTGTGTTTGGTTTGGTTTTGGCACATTTAGCCCATGTCCCCATTCAGCACTTCAGCTGAACCTCTTCACTTCATTTCCATCATTCCTCTACAGCTGCAAACTTTTCCAAGACAGGGCACGTGTCTGTGAGAGCTTTAATTCCCTGATGTGGAGGAATCTTTGGCAAAATTCAAGGGGAGACATGGGAGTAAGATCTGTCTTCAACAGACAGTTTGTTTGAAATCATCTCCATAGCAAGAGCAAACTGTTGGGATCATCACTGTTCCCCTGTGTTAATAGAAGTCTCTGACTTGCAGCATTCTTTATGCTCAATGATGGCCTCACAGTGGTTGCTTTGTGGTTTTTTCCCTCCAGGACTGGTGGAAGGTGGAAGTCAATGACCGTCAGGGATTTGTCCCAGCTGCCTATGTGAAGAAACTGGACCCTGCCCAGTCTGCATCCCGAGAGAACCTGCTGGAGGAGCAGGGCAGCATCGCCCTGCGGCAGGAGCAGATCGACAACCAGTAAGATCTAACTGATGAGAGATGACACTGCCAGTATTAGCTGGCTTGGCCTTTGCTTCACAGATTGCCACCAGCTTAGGTTAATGCTTCTTACACTAGGGAGTAATTATTGGAGCAAAACAAGGGGCTCCTTTGCCAGAGGCACCAGGTTTAGTTGTTTTATTCCTGCTCTAGATTTTCTTGTTGCTTTTTCCATTTTTAACCGTTAAACTCATGACACTGGAGCTCAACTTACTGTCTAACTTGAGTATTTTATGTGTTCCTTTTGTTGTTGTACCTAACTACTTAAACTTGTTTGTTAGTTATATATATGTCCTAAGCAACTCTTGTATATGTAGCTGTCACTTCTTAACGTGTGATCTGCTTTGAAAAGCTTTCTTAAATTTGATTCCATTAAGTACAGTGCTCTCCCTATACAGGGCTGCCCCTCGAGGTGCCCTCCTTATGAGCTGGGGCTACTTTGCTGCTAGCTCATCACCTTTTTTTCTGAAATGTGGTGCCAATATTTGTTGCCATTATTGGAGCTAAAATGTGTCCCCCCCTTCCTTTTTTTCAGTATTTATCATCTTTTTTAAAAGAGCAACATATCGTTTCTAACAGAAAACTGCAAGGCCACTTGGTAATGACCTTAAAGCACATGGTGGTTGGAGATTAAATGAAGCAAGGGCTGTGGGTGATAGCTGTGAGTGCTGGCTCATCTTATCAAGCCACTTGAAAGCTGAAAGTTTTCTGTATACTCCCATCTGTTTGTGCAGCTACGCTGTCGTTCTGTGTGAGAATTTCCTCCCACTCAGTTGTGTTGAGTCATCAGTTATTACAATGCCATGCAATAATTGCTAGCCTTAGCTCTTGAATTAAAAAATTTAAATCAAATCACACAAAAAAACCCACCAGCCCATAACAAAAAAAACATTTTTACCAGCACAAAGAAAAAATGCTGGAAAATTGTGGCAGATTGATCAGGATTTTAATAATATAATTCCCTCCATGGGTTTGCATGTGGCTTTTACTAACTAGTACAGGATGTCTTATTTTAGAGCCAAGGAGAGGGGACCACCTTTTAGTTTCCAATCCCATGGCACAATTACGAGGAAATGAGGAGACCTTATAGAGAGAGCTCAACTGTACTGCTGAGGTTTCCTGACATGAATTGTACTCCTGGTCTGATTTGCTTTGTCTGCTTCTGAACAACACCTAATTTTCTCCATTTAAATGTGAACTCTTACTCATCTCCTACCACAGCCCAGCCCTGGATGGAGCTGCTGCTTTCATTATTTTTGTTAATCTGACTAATTTTTCGCATGCATTTGCTGTGCTCCCTGTCTGTGCAGGACTCTCATTACTAAGGAGGTCGGCAGTGTCTCTCTGCGTATGAAACAGGTGGAAGAACTGTGAGTAGGCTTAGCCCTTTCCTAAACCATGCTGTCTCCACACTGTCACTGTTCATCCTCTGTTTCTTTCTTTGGGAATGCTGCTCCAAGGAGACATGAAGGAGGCCATTTCTGCAGTGAGGATTAGTTTAGATGAATGTGGTGGTCTGTGTTTCCTCAGCCTCTTAATCTTGCTGGGCACCTCTGTGCTGCTGAATTGGTTCATGTTTATTCCATCATGCTGGTTTTGCTTACCAAAGAGGCTTTTGGGCTATCTAGACTGTTTTCCTTAAAAAAATCTCCTGCATTTTCTGAGGTGCAGATAGAAATATTGGTTTGTTTATATAAATGTATATAAAATACATCTACCAAGTATTGCATCACATCTGAATGTCTTAAGAGTTTGGGAAGGGTGGGGCTGTCATGGTTTGTCATATAAAGTAACATTCATGCTGGGTAGTGAAAAAAACCATTATTTATATGGAGTGCTGATTTCTTAATTTTAACATTAACTAAATTTTGAACCCTGTGTTCATGTCTCCTGGAAAAGATATCAAGTTTGCATCATAGTGGTGGCAGTTGCTGGGAAATCCAAAGTCACAGTGTTCATTTGCTGTGCCTGGCTTTTCATAGCAAATGTGTTTTTTAAAATTAAAAGTGAAACTTTTATGTAAATCTCTCAAATGTTGCAAAAGCAACTCTGAGGTTAGATCTGCTTCTGAAAGAGTTTTGCCCCAGATCCTCTATAAGCTTTACAAGTACTTAATACCTAATGTTTGCTGAGGCAAACAACTGCAGTTAGGGCAGGCTTCAAAACAGTGTTTTCAAGTTAGGGTAGAAAGTTTCTATTTAAACCTATTATGAAAGATTCTTAGTTCCTTTCTGCCCACTCTTAAACTACAGTAAACAGAGAGCCACAAAGTCTCTGCTTCCACGGAAGAAGAGCTGATTTATCAGTTTGGTATACAGATATTACAGCCTAGGATACTGAGGAATTTTTTCAGGAGACTTTGCCGTCTCTGAGCTGTTGGTTAGGAAAATGCTGCAGGACTGAATTCCTCAAGCTGGGAGGCTGTAACTGCTCAGTATGTGCCTGTGTGCTTTGGGATAGGAAATAAAAACATCCCCACTTGAGGCCCCTGCAGCTACCTCAGCAATGTCTGGTATTATTTGATTTAATAACATCAAAAGGAATATGCTTAATAATGAGAATTTATTGCTGCTGTTGATCACTGTGGTAGAACAATGTCCAAACTGGTTCATAACAGAACTGGACATAACAAACCCCTCCAGACGCAGCTAAAATGTCTCATCTTCTGGAAGACGCAAAACAAAGTAAGAATGAGTATTATGAGTGTGGTTCTTCTGAATGAAGATTTTTAACAGGCATTCTGCATTGCTAGAGAGATTTGTAATTCAGTATCAGTGACTGCAAAACTGCTCTTGGATTTTTTCAGCAATAGCTTGGGAAAGATCTTGTAGAATCATCTGTGTCCAGTTGATTACAAGGTGGTTTTTAAATAACTGGCTGATCTTAATTGCCTGTGCAGACCAATTCAAACGTTTTTGAGGTTTCACTTTGTGTCTGTTCTAATGTAAAGGAGGAGTAATATCACTGATATTGAAAATTCAAAAAGTGTCCATGAAATGAGTTTCATGGATTTCCCAGTTGAATATGGGTGTGTTATCAAAGATACACATCTTGCTTAAACATTCAGCAAATTTTGCACTGGAAAATGGCTAGTTCTTTATGTTCTAAAGCTTGGAGGCTGCTCAATTTTCATAATCTGATGGCAAACTTGATGTACTCTAGGAAAATATCTCTTAGCAAGTAAGAGCCTATGGAGTCATTCCTGCCCTGCAGTGATGCTGTGCTTTAAGAGCCTGCCCCAGGCTGTGATTTGGGTCTGCATTTGCCCAGTGAGGTGTTGCATGTGGGAGTTCCCATTTTGGTGTGCAATCCATGTGGAGGACACACATGGACAGTCTTGGTTCCCAACTGCACATGCATAACTCATCCTGTAGCAGAACAGAGCATAAGTTCAGGGATTCCCTCTTTTGGGGACCCCAGGACTTGGGAAATTCCTGTGATTGGACTCAATTCCATCTGACTGTTCCCTGCTTTCCTTTCCTGCTTGTCCCAGGTATCACTCTCTCCTGGAACTGGGAGAAAAGCGTAAAGGCATGTTGGAAAAAAGCTGCAAGAAGTTCATGCTTTTCCGTGAAGCCAACGAGCTCCAGCAGTGGATCAATGAGAAGGAGGCAGCACTCACCAGTGAGGAAGTGGGTGCTGACCTGGAGCAGGTGGAGGTTCTGCAGAAGAAATTTGATGATTTTCAGAAGGTATGTTGATACTGCGTAACATGTATGTTAATTTTGGCCTTTCCCTTAAGGCTTTCTGACCAAGTATCCATGACAATTCTTCATGGCTGAGTAGGAAACATGGCTTGGATTGGATATAAAAGGTCCATAGAAGATATATATGAATTTTTTTATTTTATTTTGTGAGGATAAAGATACTACATTCAAGTGTCCTCAGTTTAATTACATTCCCCAGGTTGCTCCATGCTTCCCAGCTCCCAGAGAGCTGAAACTCAACATTTTGCAGTAGAGTCTGCCAAGCTTTAGAGGAATTCCAGTTTGTGTAAAGCATAACCTTCAGTTAAGCTATTCCCATTGAAAGGGAAGATGCATTTGGTTTCCATCTATGGAGTTATTTCCCCAAGATATGGGACGAAAACAGAATCCAGCAGCTGGGATTCCCTGGCCCAGGCTCTCTGGGCTCTCAGGGTCCCTGTGCTCCATTCCTGCTGTTCACAGTCTGGGCTCTCCTGCTGAGCCACCTTGTTCTGTGTGTTTTGCTTGGGTGAATTTTAATGCTGGGCTATTTCCCTGTTCTGTGCAGGATCTCAAAGCCAACGAGTCACGCCTGAAGGATATAAACAAGGTTGCCAAGGACCTGGAGTCAGAAGGGCTGATGGCAGATGAAGTACAAGCAGTACAGCAACAGGTGCTCTTTTTCTCTGCCTTAGTCTAATCTAAGAAGCAAAAGATTTTCCTCCTTTCTTTTGTCTGTTGTCTTTGTCTGGCATTGCAGGACTCAGGCTATTCTCTAGTGTGGCCATCCCAAGAAGACCTTTAGAATTATATTTTTTAATAATGCTAGAGCAAATTGCAGAGCATCTAGAGCTATTTCCTTTCTTTTTTTAGGAATGGAAAGTCTTTACAATAGTATTAAAAGTCATGGAAAATCCATGCATTAACTTTGCTTCACATAAATTTGAAATTTAACCTTTATTTATTTACAGGAAAATAGGTGAGGAATGCTAGGGAAAAAGAGAAATAAAATAGAGTGCAATTCAGAGTGGAAGGAGTTTGTGGGTTTTCCATTCTGGTTTGCATTTTTAGGGGTTTTTTGCTAGCTTTTTACATACTTGTGCTGTAAATAATTTTATCCTGTGCCAACTAAGTATGAAGCATGTTGAGAAAAACATTCTTTCTGTTAGAAAATAACGAATTGTTTGTCCTGTCTCCTTTGCAGGAAGTCTATGGGATGATGCCCAGGGTAAGTGTTAATTTCTGAGGTGGATGGAGTGGCAGTTGTAGCAGGTTTGGGATGTACAAGGAGAAATTCAGCCATAATTGTAGTTAATTTCCATGATGGAACTCACTAATGACTTTGAATTTCAAAGATTCATTCAAAGATTATCTTATCTATGATCCCTTTTTTCCTGAGTGTCTTGCCCCACGTCATAGATCTAAGCAAGCAGCATAACCCAAATTGATACAAATACTTGCATGAAAAAGTGTATAAACTTTGTTAAGGTTTGAACACTGAGATATTTTCAAGATTTTTTTTTTACTGGGTTCTGATAGTTTTAGTTTCTGCTTCATATTTAAAGCTGTTTTTTCACACTTTCAAACAGGATGAAACTGATTCTAAGACAGCCTCTCCTTGGAAGGTAGGTGTCATTGCACAGTAGCACACAACAAGAAAATAAAAACTACAGCACATCATCTTTTTTAGACCATTTGCTTCTCCTGTGCCATAGAAATTGTTAACAGACTGGATTTTACCTCTCTGCTACAAAACTCTTTAGTTTTGAGCTTGTACTATGAGGGTGATTCCAGTTTCTGGGCAGTAGATGTTGAATAATCCCTTGTTCACTTTGCATGAGTTCTTTGCTTCTGCTTGCTACAACAAAAATGTTTTTATTCCTCAAAGTTAAAGCCATTCATGTCAATACTCCTTTAGTAAGGAATATGCTGTATCCCATTAGTCATCTCTAGCTCATTTACTACAGGAGTTAGGAGAAACCTTTCTCCATTCATTAGAGGCTTACAATGGAAGAGCTGTCACCTGCTAAAGCACAAAAATATCTTCAATATTTTTTGAATTATCCAACATTGTGTTTTCCCTAGCATTTCATTTCCATGTTTTGTGTCTTGCATCCACTCTGTTAGACTTAAAGCTGCTTGTACATCTTTTAAGCTGTGTAAATGTGGGAAAACCAGGTTAGTATGCAATATTTTGGCAGAAAATGCAGCCTTGTCGCCAGGAACTGGTGACTTTTAAAGTATTTTTTTGCAAATTATAAACATGTATGTTGAATTCTAAGAGTCTTATAATAACCTAGCAAACTATGACTAAGATTTTGGGGATTTTTAATTCATGTATTGAGTGTTGCCTTGAAATTTCCTTTTCTTTGTCCTCATTAAGATTTGCTTGCTTCAGTTTAAAATTCCATGGCTGTGTTCACTTGTGAATTCTGACTATTCTTACTCTGCCCTATAATACCTTAGGTATTACAACCAGTTATTCTTAATTGCTTTTCTAATTTACTTACATTGTCTTTCTTAGTGGTTTCTGTTTGATTTTTAAGGCCTTTTCTTTCACTCTAGTTTTGCTTTTGGTTAGAGTTGACTTCAATGCTGTGTTTTTTATTTCTGCTTTTTCACGCAGTCTGCACGGATGATGGTACACACTGTGGCAACCTTCAACTCCATCAAGGTAATTCCACAACTTTCTCTGACCTCATTTAGAAGTTGTGAACGTTTTTTACCCTCCTTTTCTATAGTCTTTGTCTTTCATTAAGCTTTATGAACTCTTTTGAATCAATTTATTGAAAGAAGCATTGGTATATACAGCATTTGCTTCTCAGGTTACATCACTGTCTTATTATAGACATAAAATATTTGGTTTTACAGCTCAGGAGAAACCCTTCAAATTATTTTATTTAACTAAGCTGTCCAAATTCATGCATTCTTCTGGAATTAAGCAGAATTTAGTAACCTTTACCTGTAATGAAAGGCCAGTCTTGACTTTGCACTTCCCTCATCCAGGAGCTGAATGAGCGCTGGAGATCCCTGCAGCAGCTGGCAGAGGAGAGGAGCCAATTGCTGGGCAGTGCCCACGAGGTCCAGAGATTCCACAGGTGAGGGGTTGGTTTGGTCTTGGCTCAAATGCTTTGTCTAACAAGAATTCTAAAACATGGCAGGAACTGTTCTAAACAAATCCTATTCAACTCCCAGCTTGTTCAGTGGAGGGTGGGCATTTAATTCTCTTTTTGCCTTTCCTTCCTTCAAATCAGAGATGCTGATGAAACCAAAGAATGGATAGAGGAGAAGAATCAAGCATTAAATACAGACAACTATGGGCATGACCTGGCCAGTGTTCAGGCTCTGCAGCGCAAACATGAAGGCTTTGAGAGAGACTTGGCAGCTCTGGGAGACAAGGTGAGATTCTGAGGAAGAAAACCCCAAAGTTTTCTTTTCATCTACCAGAAATGATTGAACTTATAGCAGTTATCTCTGTCTTCATTGTGTTCATTTCCCTTTCTCTAATCCTAGGTGAATTCTCTTGGTGAAACTGCCCAGCGTCTGATCCAGTCACATCCAGAATCTGCTGAAGATCTCCAAGAAAAATGCACAGAGTTGAATCAGGCTTGGAACAGTCTGGGGAAACGTGCAGACCAACGCAAAGAGAAGCTTGGGGACTCTCACGACCTGCAGCGTTTCCTCAGTGACTTCAGGTAGGGATGCTGTTCCCCTTTCCAATTTGTTTATTATTAGTGAAGTATACACGGCTTATTGTTCCACAGGAATATTTCTGTGAAGGGTTTAGACAAGAACTGTTCTCCCTGTTGTGACTTATTTCAGTGGAGGGAGGGAAAAATTCCCTGTTACTGTGTGTTCACAGGGACCTCATGTCTTGGATCAACGGGATCCGGGGCCTGGTCTCCTCAGATGAACTCGCAAAGGATGTGACTGGAGCTGAAGCTTTACTGGAAAGGCACCAGGTATGTGAAAGATAAGTGTTTTGTAAACATCAACACAGGGTTTTTTCTGATGCTTTTCAGTTAGAATTCCAAAAACAGATCAGTTCCAGCTCTGGTTATTGAGCAGCACATCTCTGCCCCTTGCAGGAACACCGCACGGAAATAGATGCAAGAGCTGGCACTTTCCAGGCCTTTGAACAGTTTGGACAACAACTTCTAGCCCATGGACACTATGCCAGCCCAGAGATCAAGGAGAAACTGGATATTCTGGACCAGGAACGGACAGACCTGGAGAAGGCCTGGGTCCAGCGCAGGATGATGCTGGACCAGTGCCTGGAACTACAGGTACTCTGCTGCAATTTAGATAAGAGAAATAATTCCTCTTTTCATTAAAGAGTTTATCATTTCATGGTGATAACAGTGCTCTTGATCTGTCTTGCTCATGCTTTGGATTTTTTTTCTCCCCAGCTATTTCATCGGGACTGTGAACAAGCTGAAAACTGGATGGCTGCCCGGGAGGCTTTCCTGAATACAGAGGACAAAGGAGACTCCCTAGACAGTGTGGAGGCACTCATCAAGAAACATGAAGATTTTGATAAAGCAATCAATGTCCAGGTGAGGAGTGTAGCTGAAGTAAGGGGGAAATAGTTTCCTTTTTCTTATGTGAATTATTAGCAAAAGTAGTTCCTGCCGTGTGGTTTCTAAAGTTCAATTGCAAATATTCAGCCATGTGGAATTTGCTGCAGAAGTTTAGAAGCAGCTTATGCAGATCAGGATGCATTTAATTTCCTACCGACAGTGTAGAAATATTGGCAAGTATTTGTGGAAATGTACTGATTTGAAATTACTTTTTCCCTTTATTTGTGGCAGAAAAGAATACACTTCCAGTTTCTTGTAGCAGAAAGCTGCCTAGATTTATTAAGAGATCATACTGCTGAAGTTTTTAGCCCAAAAGATCCTTTTTTCCTAAATGCCAGAGGTGAAAAGTGTTCTAAGTTGAACTGTCCTGTGGAAGAGAGACTTCCCTCATAGGGTGCCAGTAATGTAAATTTAAAGAAGATGAAGAGGCTTGTTCTGTTCCAGACACTGCTCACCATTTGACTTTAGGGAACCACAGTTCTAATTCCTTGTTTCTGGTTTGAATAGGAAGAGAAAATTGCAGTCCTGCAGTCCTTTGCTGACCAGCTGATTGCTGCAGACCATTATGCCAAGGGAGTCATCGCCAGCAGACGCAACGAGGTCCTGGACAGGTCAGTGCTCCCCTGGGAGGAGAAGGCAGAGGGCAGGAAATCCTCTTGAGGGATGTTCTGTAGCTGTTGAAGGTGGTACCTCATGTGGCTTTTGTTCATTGTGTGTGTCAAATTACTGCAGGTGGCTTCGTCTGAAGGCCCAAATGATTGAGAAGAGATCGAAGCTGGGAGAGTCTCAGACCCTCCAGCAGTTCAGTCGTGATGTGGATGAAATAGAAGCCTGGATCAGTGAAAAGCTCCAGACTGCAAGTGATGAGTCCTATAAGGATCCCACAAATATCCAGGTGAATGTGGTTCTTGGCTTAAAAATCAGAATATCTTTCTTAACTTTGCAAGGCCTCCTCTGGTTTGAAAATCCATGCTCAGGATTCTTGTTCAGAGATGACAGAACAGTGCATCATGTTGGACATGTTCTCCTTTTAACAAGGAGAAAATGGAAGTTACATTATGCATGAAAGGAGACCCAAAATAGGACTAGGTTAGTAATTATTCATGCCTATAATTAATTATTCATGCATATAATTAATAAGATATGTGGTATCTGCAGCAGAAGGTTTCCTAAAGAAACCCAAGTGGCTGTTCTGTCTCTCTTCCAGCATCTAAATAAAATAAAGAAATTGAATTCTTGGGTCTCAACTCTTTTACATTATAAAATGTGAAATCTCATTTATTTTTCAGTATTAAGGAATAAAGTTACTTCTTATGTTTTAATTTTGGTTTATGAAGTAGTATAAATGCACTGAACTACTTCTCTCAATCTGTTTTATAGCTTTCCAAACTGCTGGTAAGTAGTTTGGACTAGCCCTGGTATGTGAATTTATTTTCTCTGTATAAGCTTCTGTGTAAGCCCAGGCTCTGGTTGCTGCTCCATCCATCAGTTCATGCAATCTCTTTGTTTTCTATTAGTTCTTGACCTCCATCCAGGTACAGCTGTTGATCCTCGTCCTATGGGTGTGGCTTTTTTGTTAATTCCTATTCAGCATCATTTATTTATGTATTTGTTTTGCAGGTGTTCTGCATGATCTGTTTAATTTTTGCTGCCATAATAATGTAGTTTAAGCTTTTTTAGGAGTTAGCCCCTAGGAAAATGGGGTTCTATCCCCCTTTTTCAAAAATTTGGCTGTTTGATCATCACTTGTGATGATTTAACACAGGGCACAATGCCAAAGCCATGAGCTTGTGTTTGTAGAACCAAATGCTGAAGATGGAGGATTCAGTAAATGATAGATCTTGATTGGCTTAGTTCTTGCAATAGCATAGAAGGGAATAAAACAGAACACTCCAGAAAAAGAGATGTACCAGATGGAAAGCTGACAGCTCTTGTAAGAATCCAAGAAGTGGAGTAAAATGAGATGTGGAGGGAGAAGAAAGAACAAAGAAAGGGGAAGCTAACGAGTAAGAAATGAAAGAATCATTTGTCACTTCAGAGTGTAGTACATTAAATTTCTATTTTTTTTAGATGGAAAAAAAATATATTGAACTAGAAAGGCTTGTCTGCAATTTGTTGTCATGGTAATTATATGGAGATATGCAATTGGCAGCTTTTAAATTGAATTTTCCAAGTTGGTAGATCTAGCTTTGAAGGATATGCTTTTATAATCTTAGGATTTGGGATTTACAGTTCCCAAAATGAAGCAGTTCATGCAGAATTTCTCATACCAGCACTATAGTATTTTTCCTTTTTTATTTTTTATCTAACATTTTCTTTCATTCCATTCTCTAGGACACTCTCTACCCATGTCCAATGTCACTAGCATTTCCAGTTTATACTTGCAAATTCTGTCTTGTCACTTTTGTGCTGTTGTCATATTCCTGGTGGGTGGATGGATCATGGATACATGAGAGCTGCACACTCCTTCCCACACCAAGGCTCCTGTTGTTCTCATGGTGCTCTCAACTTGTCAGAGAAAAATTCTTACCAAATAATTCAGTTACGTTTTTATAGAAGTTTTTGGCTGTTAATTCAGTATTTTTATAGATATCTATATAATGGGGCTGTGTATGACTAATACCACAACTGTGGAGAAAACAGCTAAGCTGGAGCAGTGATTTTTGTTAATGACCTGTAGATTAGGAAGGGAAGTAGGAATCTGTGCAATTACTGTAGGAGTAGAGAGGATGATCTACTCTACTCAGGGTATGTGTAATTGCTGCTTTTCACAGGGGTGCATTGAAAGCTAGGACTCTTTACTGCAGTAACAGCTTAGCCCAGTGCAGGGAGTTTTGCACTGGCACCTGTGAAATGCAGAACGTGCTGCCAGAGTTCTCTGTGTCAGCTCACCCACAGTTTTCCCAGGTCAGAACTCAGTGGTTACTCAGGTAATGAGAGTAACCACTGGAGCAAGCAGTAAATACCCTACCCTGAGAGAACTTCACAGCTCAGTCTGTGCACAGAGCTGCTGACAAGCCCATGAGAACAACGCAGGAGCCCTTTGTGCTGTGCCTGACGGTGCTGGGTTTGTCCTTGCAGAGCAAACACCAGAAGCACCAGGCCTTTGAAGCCGAGCTCCACGCCAACGCCGACCGCATCCGCGGCGTCATCGACATGGGCAACTCCCTCATCGAGAGGGGCGCGTGTGCCGGCAGCGAGGACGCCGTCAAGGTGGGCACCTGCAGGTCTTGCTGGGCTTTGCTTTGAGTGTTTGGGTAACTGAGGCAGGACAGTGTCCCTCTAGAACAAGTCTTGCTTTATAGAAGCTTTTGTATTTCGGCTACACAGCGTAGATCAGGCGAACCATTCTGCTTCGGTCTCGAGGAGGATAAATTTTCTGATCCTCTGAGGTTTAATTTATAGCTGGGCAGCACAAAATAGTGACCCTAACTTGCATATCTGGAATCAACAGCCAAACTTCCATGTTCTGGTTTTGCATTTATCAGAACTTTTTTCATGTTTCATTTGTGACATTTACTGATCTTTCCCACTTTCTGACAGGCACGCCTGGCTGCCCTGGCTGACCAGTGGCAATTCCTGGTACAGAAATCAGCAGAGAAGAGTCAGAAACTGAAAGAAGCTAATAAGCAACAGAATTTCAATACTGGAATCAAGGACTTTGACTTTTGGCTTTCAGAGGTAATAAGATGGGAATTAATAACTTGAAAGGCATATTTTTTTCAGTTTTTATTACCTTTGCTGAGGTTAGATTTTGTGGAGCACTGTTTAACTTTGAGCAAGTCTAGGTTTATACAAAAAAAGCTTTTACTAGTAAAATTCTTGTGTGTGTGTTCATGTTATAAACAATAAGGTAAGAAGAAGCAAACTTGCATGGAACCTTCTAGGTATTAAACAGGTGACAAGGTAAAGGTTTAGAAGAAAATTGAGAAGTAATTTGCATGGTTTTAAAGCATTAGAGTTTCAAAGAGTTTATGAAACAAAATTTGTTCTTCATTCCCTGTTTCCTTCTCCATCCCCAGGTGGAAGCTTTGTTGGCATCTGAGGACTATGGGAAGGACTTGGCATCTGTTAACAACCTTCTGAAGAAACACCAGTTACTGGAAGCTGATATATCTGCTCATGAGGTATTGCTTTCCCCTTTAGTTTTGGAAGATAAATCATAGCAATAAGCAAATTTTATAGGTACAGCTCCTGATACCTGCTGCAGTCACAGACTTGTCAAAATGTGGTTTTAACAAAACCTGTGACTGCGAGTGAGACTGTGATTTCCATCCTGACATGATGAGCACAGAAAGGAGCTCTGAGCAATGCCTGCTCTCTGTCCCCACTGTCCAGGACCGCCTGAAGGACCTGAACAGCCAGGCTGACAGTCTGATGACCAGCAGTGCCTTTGACACGTCCCAAGTGAAGGACAAACGCGAGACCATCAACGGGCGCTTCCAGCGCATCAAGGGCATGGCCAGCGCCCGCCGCGCCAAGCTCAACGAGAGCCACCGCCTGCACCAGTTCTTCCGTGACATGGACGACGAGGAGTCCTGGATCAAGTGGGTGTTTGGGGACTTCTGGGCTTGCCAACAACACTCAGACCCCTTAGTGTGGCTTTGGAGCTGCCTTCCAACAGCTGTGTGTCTGTAGGAGATCACCTTTGCTGCCATTGCAGAACAACTGTTTTGGATGCACTTTCTTATCTGCAGTTTTCTTGGGTCAAATCCCAGTATGCAGAAAAACAGTTTAGACTTGGCAATTTCATTGTAGTCTTTTTGGGAAAGCTCCTACCAAAAATTCAAACCTTTTTCAGTTTCAAGTACTTTCTTGATTCTAGCCAGTTGTTGTAATTAATCAAGTGGTCTTTCCACATTGGTGTTAATACCTCAGGAGGAGGAAAAGACGTGAGGCTGATAGAAGTCATTCCAATTAGAGCACTTCTTTTGTCATGCTTTTAAAACATAAATTGGACAACTTTAAAAAGACATCTATATTTTTAAAAAGAAAACAGTACAGAGGAATTCTGTCCTTCAAAGATAAATGATGGGCCCTCTGTCACCTTTCAGTCACACAGGAATGCGCTGCTAAGAGGCGCTTACTGTTTGCTAATAACTCTTGTACACAACTTTTTCCATCCAAGACCTGTTAGGCTTTTAGAAGTAATTGTCATATTTTATCTTTCTCTCTTCTCTGTTGAATTTAGAGAGAAGAAACTGTTGGTCAGCTCAGAGGACTATGGCAGAGACCTGACTGGAGTGCAGAATCTGAGGAAGAAACACAAGCGCTTGGAAGCAGAATTAGCTGCCCATGAACCTGCTATCCAGGTAAATGCCTCTCCCCATGACAGGTTCCTCTATAAGCAGCATCTTCCTTGATTGTGGAAGAGATGAAAGCCAGCAGGAGTTCTGCTGGACCCAAACAATGCACATGAGGAAGGCAGGTGATGTTCCAGTTGCTGTTTCTCTGCAGGGTGTACTGGACACGGGTAAGAAGCTTTCGGATGACAACACAATTGGAAAGGAGGAGATACAGCAGAGACTGGCTCAGTTTGTGGATCACTGGAAAGAGTTAAAGCAGTTGGCAGCTGCTAGGTATGAACTTCTGTAAAATTCAGTATTAATTCAAAGTTACATAGACTCATAATGATCAGATCTACAGAATTTCAGGGTATGGGTTATTAGGAATATGATGTAACAGCATCTCTCACTGATCACAGACTCTATGAGACTATTGACAATGTTCTTTAGTAGAAATGTGAGCCTCTTTTTGAGGTGTATGTTGTGTTTAGCCTTTTCTTGCACCAGTTGGAAACCACAGACTTGCAATCAATTGGCTTTAAGCCACTACCAGATTTTTCCTGATTCGAAACTGTTGGGAGAGATTTTGGGAGAGAGGTCCTTTGGCAGCTGCAGGCTTTGTAGTCCAAGGAATTCCTAGAGCTTCAGCCACAGCTGCTGCTGGAGGAGTGAAGTGGGAATGACAAGGTTCAGGCTCTGCACATTGGTTTTATAAGTTACCTCTCAATGCCATAAAGCAACACTGAGAAGTTTTGCCTTCCCCACACAGGGGTCAGCGTCTGGAGGAGTCTCTGGAGTATCAGCAGTTTGTAGCAAATGTTGAGGAAGAAGAAGCCTGGATCAATGAGAAAATGACACTGGTAGCCAGTGAGGATTATGGGGACACACTTGCTGCTATCCAGGTGTGGAGGAAGTTGTTAGCACTTTATTGTTGATTAGAACGTAGCAAACCTTTCCTTTACCTGTCTTTACAATTTAGAGGTTATTGTTGGTTCCTTTTGAAGGCCTACATTGTAAAAAATGTAAATTCACTTTATGAAAGCATCCCAATAATGTTATTTCCTGTAGAAGTTACTTGCAGTTCGATGTAACTTTACATCTCTTGACCACTGGCTGGAAGTCAGTCTCAGTTTCCTTTTGTCCACAGAAAACCAGTAAGTTGTCCTAACCAGCCAGGATTAATTTTTGACAGAAAAAGCTAATGCTAGCTGATTTGTAAAATTACTTTTTAATAAATGGTGAGAAATTATTTTTAGAAGTGCCTGTGTCTTGTATTTGCAGGGCTTGCTGAAGAAGCACGAGGCATTTGAGACTGATTTTACTGTCCACAAGGACAGAGTGAACGATATCTGTGCTAATGGAGAGGATCTCATTAAAAAGGTGAGCATGAACTAGTAAAGAGAAACCTTCAAAGGCTCCCCAGGATATCTTCATGTTACAGTAGACTTGCTCTTCTCTGTCATGTCTTTGAAAAGAGCTTTTATTCATTTTTGTGGCTGAATAAGCTGTTGGTGTTTTGCTTTCCAAAGCTGTTTCTGAGACAATACGTTTCAGCTGAAGTCCTTGCTCTGTCACCAATGTCCTGAATGCCTCAGATGACTTAATTATCACACAGGATGCCTGTATTTTTTTTCCTCCCTGTCACATAGAACAATCACCACGAGGCAAACATCACTGCCAAGATGAAGGGGCTCAGAGGCAAAGTGTCAGATCTGGAGAAAGCAGCAGCCCAGAGGAAAGCCAAATTGGATGAGAACTCAGCCTTCCTCCAGTTCAACTGGAAAGCAGATGTGGTGGAGTCGTGGATAGGTATGTTCTGTACTGGCATACAATACTTGGTCACAAATAAACCTTAAATTCCTTCACTTCCAAAGGTCTCCAGTAGCTCCTCATGTGCTGTTGTGATAAGCAGACCTGAGCCCAGAGTAATCAGCAGTGCTATCCCTGCTTTATACCTTTGTAGTAACCTTATTTGGAACAGAGGGAATGTTTGACATGGAGAACTGACATTTTTGCAAAATTTATTTAATTTTCCAGGAGAGAAGGAAAACAGTCTGAAGACAGATGATTATGGACGTGACCTCTCTTCAGTGCAAACCTTGCTCACCAAACAGGTCAGTGCTGATGCTGCCACCCCGTGAGGGAGGGACCAGCTGAACCCTTGTGAACACACAAGAATCTGTGTTTGAAATATACACAGGGTACTGGAAAGGCTAAAGAAAAGTACAATCTAAAATACCTTTTGTTCTTTTAATGCTTCAGGAAACGTTTGATGCTGGACTTCAGGCTTTCCAGCAGGAGGGCATTGCAAACATCACTGCTCTGAAAGATCAGCTGCTTGCAGCCAAGCACATCCAGTCCAAGGCCATCGAGGCCCGGCATGCTTCCTTGATGAAACGCTGGAATCAGCTTCTGGCTAATTCTGCTACCAGGAAAAAGAAACTCTTGGAGGCTCAGGAGCACTTCAGAAAGGTGAGTGGCCAACCATGGGACTACAGAAATCTAATTGTGCACTTGATAAAAAATACACACTTGCAACTTCTGTAGCTTGTTCATGCTTTTGCAACGAATGATTTTGGAGATGCTGGAGAATTAACATAAGAATTTCTGAGATGCTTGCAATGCAAACCCTTACAAGTTAATTCCAGATGAGCTCATACAGAGTATTTCCATTCCTGAACAACTGGATATTTTCTCTTTTCAAGGTTGAGGATCTGTTCCTGACTTTTGCCAAGAAGGCCTCTGCCTTCAACAGTTGGTTTGAGAATGCTGAGGAGGACCTGACGGATCCTGTGCGCTGCAACTCACTGGAGGAAATCAAAGCCCTGAGAGAAGCTCATGACGCTTTCCGTTCCTCCCTAAGTTCTGCCCAAGCTGATTTCAACCAGCTGGCAGAGCTTGATCGCCAGATCAAGAGCTTCCGTGTGGCCTCCAACCCCTACACTTGGTTCACTATGGAGGCTCTTGAAGAAACCTGGAGGAATTTGCAGAAAATTATCAAGGCAAGTCAGAGGGAAAGATTCTCTTCATAGTTTACGACCTTTCGGTTGTCCCCAGAGGTTGCTCTCTGAGATAATGGGTTTGAGTTTGTCACCATAATACAATCAAAATATCTCAAATTTCATGAGCAAAGAAAAATTGCCATTAACGATAAACTTGTGCTGTTGCCAGTTGCTCTCATGGTTTCCCTTTGGGGCTCTTCCACAGGCAAAGCACGTGTGTCTCACTTCCTAACTGTAATATAAGTTTAACTTTTCTGCTATGCAAGGAAGCAACTGCTGGTTCTGTTCCAGTTGTCAGGACCTCAGTTCTGAATTATCACCTGAGATGCTTTTCTCTAGGTATCCAGGACACCAAGAACTCAATCTTGTTTTGAGGCTTAGAACTGTGCTGGGATACAGCTTTTAATTTTTGCTTACAGGATGAGATCAGTCCCTTTATTTCTCTGACATTACTGTTCGTTTCTCAGGAACGTGAACTGGAGCTGCAGAAGGAACAGCGAAGGCAGGAAGAAAATGACAAACTGCGTCAGGAATTTGCTCAGCATGCCAATGCCTTCCATCAGTGGATTCAGGAGACCAGGTATAGTTTGTCTTTCCAGCACCTGCCCTTAGAGAATCCCTTAGGTAGCATTTGTGTGCATCCTCCATCTGTTTGGACTGTCAAAGTTGTAAATGTCTCCTAGTGAGAAACAGCTCATCAGGGCTTGTCCTTTCCCTGCAGCTGGGCTTGGAGGGAGGCCCCACTAGCTACAGGGGAAAGGAAAGCCCTGAAAAAAACAGGAATTAAAAATGTTCCTATTTCTGAATTAATTTTCCTGCAGTAATTCCAGTTATCCAGGACTTCATTTTTCTGCAGTTATTCCTGAACTAGGCTGCAGCACAGCTGGGGAGGTGGAGCACAAATAGCTCTAAGCAGACTCTGAAGTGCCAGCGGCGTTTCTGTTAATGCCCCTTTGGTATTGAGTAGTGTATTGGGAATCTTACTGGAGTTCAAATAGAGAAAGATGATGTGAAAAGACCTTAAAACTTCATAATCATTTCCCAGGGCTACTGTCTAATAATAGCCTTCTCTAAGGAGAGGGAGTAAAGATTTAACAACTGCATTAGAAATAAAAAGTCTCAAGGTTGAGCGTTGCAAGTGCCTGCACTCAGTCAGTGCTGTTAGCAGTTCTGGCTGGGAGTCAGAGGAGGTGAGTTCTGTTCCATGTAACCCTGTGATTCTCTGTCTGTGTGTTTACAAATAGTTCTGTATCTGTCTTCATGAAATAATGAAATACAAATATGATTTTTTAACTTTTTGATGTTTGCTTCCCACCCGAATCTCTATCCCTCTCTTACTGTCTTGTCTCTGTCCTGCTGCCTGATGTTTGGATCTTCACATTCTACAGGACTTACCTGCTAGATGGGTTAGTATTGAATTTTATATCTTTCAAATTTTGGTGACGTGTTCTGCTCTGTGTGTGTTCTCCTGTCATTACATCGCTTGTGAAAGCTGTGCTCAAACCCCTCTTCTTTGAAAAGAACAACCTTTTGCTGAGGTGCACAGACACAGGAAACAAGATTTTGGAGTAGTTAACTATAAACCAGTAGAAACATAACAATTTCCTAGTCAAAAGCAGAATTACAACAGGCAGCCACTGGCACACCGTGGACTTCCTGACTTTTGCTTTTTCTGAGGGCTTGCACAGGAAAAGCCCCTTAATTTGAGAAAATCTGTGAGAGTGTAGCTGCTTTCCAAAGGCAGGCTATTCTGACATTTCTAGTTTTTCAGCTTAAGAGACTTGCTTAGTGAAACAAAACTTTTGACCATAACTGTTCTGAGAACAGTGAAATCTCCAAAGTATTGACTGCTTTTGATAAGGAGAAGGGAAGATTCTTACAACATTTTGCTGAAATTACATATCTTAAAACCCTGTAGTTTGCAAATATGAACTGCCTGTTTTTAATCTGCTGCAGAGCCATGGCCCACACAGATTTTAGCCTTGAGAAAATCAACCTTCCAACATGAATCCAAGAAGCTGCTGGAGTTTCCCAGCAGTTTTAAGCCCATTCTGTGTCGACAGCAATGGTTCCTGATGAGGATGCGTGCTGGCCATTTGTCTGGAAGTGGAAAGGAAATAATAAGATCTTTAAAGGTTTTCAGATGACCAAAGCCTCTGCAAATGTGTCTGTCCAGTTAAATTCCTTCAGCAGGACGAGTCTCAGCACAGTGGAAGCTTTGTGATAAGACGTGATGTCAAATGCCAGCAGTCTCTGGGCCAGGGCAGAGGCTGTGTGTGCACAGGGCTGGAGGAGGCCTTGCTCCTAAAGAGAAAGCCTTTCCTAATAAAAGGGTGGAATCTTCACAGATAATTCTGCTGCTTATTTGCTCCGTAATGATCACAGTCTCTTGTGTTCTGCCAGATAAAAATAGTTTGCCCTGGTTTTGCTGTACAGTTTAATGGAACCGAGCAGATTTTCCTGGAACGGATGCTGAATTCCCTGCTCCTTTGTCAAGTAGTGTTGTAGATTAGTTCTGGTATCCAAGAACGAGTGAACAGAAAGGAGCCATTCACTGAAAGATGCAGGGTCAGAGTTAGAGATCCTCATGCCAGGCTCTTTTGTTGAACAAATTACCAGAGGGCTGCTGATATGCCAGGCAGAATTTGTCCCTAATTCTCTGTGAATAGATTAAAAACGTGGATTTAGTTCCAAGAGGCACTGGCTGTGTTTAGCCTGGCTTGGTGAGAGGGAAGGCAGAGCTTCAGGGAAGTGTCAGGAGAAGAGCTGCCATGCACACTCCTTGCTTTGCAGCTTGTGTGTGCCCAGCACTGCCTGGGAGGGGTGTACTTTGGGGGAGAGAGTAAGAAGAATTTGGAGTTTGCAAAGAAAAATGCTTTTAAACAATCTGTAGATGAGCTAACTGCAAAGCTTCAGTTTGTCTCTTAGCGAGACCCTCACTTTTTTGTGACTTACATGAAAATTAATAACGGGCTATTTTTGTGTATGTGCAACCAGCATTTAAATAAATTTCTCTCATTAAGTACTTGATTGTGTTTGCTGCAAGGCAGTGCTGGCTTGGAGTGTGGCTCCACTGCAGTGGCCGTGTTTTGGTGTGTTCTTTCCTCTGTTCTTTCTTTCTTCCATTTTGGAATTTACTTGGTTTCTTTCCTTTGACTAGCATAGCATATCGTCGTGTCATTCGTGTCTATCAGTATGAAGTTGGGGATGATCTATCTGGAAGGTTTTTTCCTCTTATTTTCTTACCTCACTTTGGTTTTCAAACGCACTCGTTAATTCCAAGGCTCGCTTTCCTTCCAACTAACTTTCACGGCTTAGAGATGCTTGGAGGTTTGTTTCCCTGTTGGTTCTTTCCAAGGTTGGTTCCCAGCTTCCTGCTCAAGGCTCTGGGCGTGCGCTTCATCTCTAGGCGGGCGTTGAGTCTGAGCCTTAACCCTGTGGTGAGAAACACCCAGATGTTTGGTGCATTTTCATTGCTGCAGAGTGATTCAGCACTTGAAATCCCCATTCTCCAGAAGCTCAAAAACATGTGGGAAGACAGAGTCCAGTGGGGATAAAAACCTGGTTTTAGCGACTGAAATACCAGAGATTGAGGTTTTAGGAACTTTAATAGCCCAGAGTCAGAGGACAGCCCACCTGCACAGCACCCAGACGCCCTGTCCATGTGTGGGTCATCCAGTGCGAGCTCTCACCGTACGTGTTGGAAGGACAGAGATTCCCAAACACGGCTGCTTACAGATTGCTTGGGATCTTGGGGTGGGGGAAAAGCAGCATCCAGAGACTGTCCTTAGCTAGTCTGTATGAAGGTCTTGGAGCCCCCGGCCACTGTGGGGACCTGCATGTAAAGCTCAAGGTGGAAATCACTGGGCAGAGTGGCTGAACCTCAGCTGCTCTGGGTGCAGCATGGACAGGTGGGGTGGGAAAGGCACCTTTCCACCAGGCACTACTGAGCAGCAGAGGTCTGTAGCTCTCTGCAAGGATTATGCCCACATTAAGATTACTTTTCAACCAAACCAGTAGTTCTCACCATCTTTTTTTACCCTCATTTTCCCCTTTGTAACACACCTTTGTAGAGCTCCTGTACCTGACTGCAAATACAGCCCATCCCCAGTGACTCACCTGCAGTTGGTGTGTGTGGTGTGTGCTGGGCACGGGGCAGGGGGCTGGGACTGCACTAAATTCTAATTCCATGAGGTCCAGTAAAGCGGGGGCTTTGAGTCTGGCATGAAGTGTGGCTGCTGATCACGTTGCCTTTCAAATGGGGCTAGAAATTAACTATATACAGAAATAAGAATCGGACAAAACGTACAGCGTCAGTCTGAAATAGGATGAGTCAGAATAAACAAAACACAAAACCTGTGTTGAAATATCTGTAAGGATTTTTCATTTCAAGGAAGGATTGTTAATTTCAAGCCCCACATGCCATTTTTTTTATGAGGTAAGTGCCTTCTCTCACTGTTGTTCTGTGTTTAGGTCATGTATGGTGGAGGAATCAGGAACGCTGGAGTCACAGCTGGAGGCTACTAAAGTAAGTGATGTTCACCTATGGCTAGAACAGCATTTCCAGCTGGCATGGGAATAGAAGAGGGGAAGGGGAATGCATGTAGTTGTGTGGGAAAATCTTAATTGATTTTAGACATTTGGACACCTCTGGGATTATCTATTTACATACCTGATGTTTACTTACATTGCAGGCCATTAAACAACACTGATGTAGTTTTCCATTTTTTTCCTTTTTCATAAAGGAGGTGTGGGGTAGGGCAGAGAGAGGATACAGTGTTTTCAGCACATTTCGTAATAAGAGGTTTTTTAGTCTCCAGAACTGGTTTGCAAGGTCTGGTTGATAGTGACCATGAAGATGAACATTGCTCTGAATTTAATTTCACAAATCCCAGTATATGGACATAGTATAACCCTTCCTCCCCTGCCAGCCTCTAACTTTAAGGTGTGGTTTTTTTGGTGCTTCATGATTTCTCTCCTCTTTGCTCCCTTCTCACAGCGCAAGCACCAAGAGATCCGAGCTATGAGGAGCCAGCTGAAGAAGATTGAGGACCTTGGAGCAGCCATGGAAGAGGCACTGATCTTGGACAACAAATACACAGAACACAGCACTGTGGGGCTGGCGCAGCAGTGGGACCAGCTGGACCAGCTGGGGATGAGGATGCAACACAACCTGGAGCAGCAGATCCAAGCCCGGTACTGCTTGGCCCCCATGCATGGTTTGAAGTGTGAGACTGAGGGTGGGGGAAAGAGGAGCCACAGCTGCCTGTGCCTGCAGCCAGCCTTGCATGGTCTGTGCTGAGGAGTCTCCTGTGCTCAGACCAGTGGGTGCACTGGGCTTGGACATCCCCACCAGCACCACCCAGTTCCCTTCTGAGGGATGAAGTGAGCAGTTTTGGAATAGCTCCTGTTGGCCATGAGCAAAGGCAGGATCTCAGTGGAATGGTTTTATTGTGTGGAATAAGTGTGTACAAGTGTTCCCTGAACACTGAATGGTTGTTTGCTCCTTTGTCCTCACTGTGAGGTGCAGCCACTGGACTCGGAGTACCACAGCTCAGGAACTGCTAATCAGCTTTGCTGCTTCCTTTTCAGGAACACCACTGGAGTCACCGAGGAGGCCCTGAAGGAGTTCAGCATGATGTTCAAGTGAGTTGCAAGGAACACATGACAGAGAAAGGCTTGGGAGATATTTCTGGCACATGGATCCTGTTTGCAGGATCCCTTTGTGGCTTCTCTGTTGTCTGCCCCACTTTGTGCTGAGCTGCTCCATTCTCTGCCAGAGGGCAACAGCCTCCAGCCCCTGCTGCTGGCAATGCCAATGCATTCCAGCTGGGAATACAACTGGGGGTTTTTTGGTTGCGGAGGGGTGATTTTTAAGCAAAGTTAAGAATTTGTGCATATTTTTCATGTATGCTAGATAGAACTATTTATTGATACAAACTCATTTGTCCAGAATAGGGCCTGGTTATAACCTTGATCTAGTTTTCAGCCCACTTTACAGCTCTCAGCACTCAATAAGTGACACGCTTGGGTTCTGGTTTTGTTTTTAGGCACTTTGACAAGGACAAATCTGGACGACTTAATCACCAGGAGTTTAAGTCTTGCTTGCGCTCTCTTGGCTACGATCTGCCCATGGTTGAGGAAGGAGAGCCAGACCCTGAGTTTGAGTCTATTCTTGACACTGTAGATCCCAACAGGTATGTGAGTTGGACCTTCCTGTACTGCAAAATACATGGAGGTGTTGGCTGGGGAGTTGACTGGAAGGTCTTTGAAAGGCTGAGAGCTGTGGTGGTTTTTACAATGACTCATGTGAAAGCCTTAAGGGAGGCAAGACTGACATTTGTAAAGAAAAAATCCACTTTCAGAGAATGATCTGGTGCTGAGCCGCCTCCATTAAGATTTGCACTCCTTCCAGAGCAGTTCCAGCCCCTCTCTGAGGGCCTGGCAGTGCTGTGCTGTGGGTGCTCACGCTGTGTTTGGCTGGCAGGGATGGACACGTCTCGCTGCAGGAGTACATGGCCTTCATGATCAGCCGGGAAACGGAGAACGTCAAATCCAGCGAGGAGATCGAGAGCGCCTTCCGCGCCCTCAGCTCCGAGGGGAAGCCCTACGTGACCAAGGAGGAGCTCTACCAGGTAAGTGCTGGTTGTCAGCCCCAGGGAGGAACACACAAGACTTATTCACAGATAAAGCCCAGCACTAATGGCATGGAGGCTCTTATCATGGGGGTTGAGTCAGTTGTGACCCTGCCAGGAGATCCCCTGCAGCAAACACAGAAATTGCTGTGACAGTCCTCTCAGTTGCTTTCTTGGCTCTATAGAGGAAAAGCTTTATGTAGCAAAGGTTGAATAAAACAAGAGCTGCTCAAAAGCCTGGAAGCAAGTGCACTGTCTTCAGAACTTCCCTTCCATCATTTGGGAAACTGGATGGGGGATGTTTCTCCAGACAGCAATTCAAAGAAAAGTCTTGAGCCTAAGTTTAGACAGTGTGAACATCTCCTCCCTCTCACTGCCCTGCCCAAGGCAGCAAGTTTTTCCTGTCTGAATACCACCAGCTGGCAGGGAAATAAAGAGTTTGCAGTGCTTCCTTGTCCCAGTTACCTGTTCTGTCTTCCATTTGCTGGGAAGGCTCTGCTCAGGCCTTCCAACCCTTAACCAAATAGTGCCAACAGCCAGAGCATTTCCATGCTGGGTGTAGTTGTGCTGCTCTGGTTTCTGCCCTGGGGAATGGGAGGGCTGCCTGTCAATGCCCCTTGGCAGCCCCAGAGCCCTCTCACCCCCACCCTGTCTCTCTTTCAGAACCTGACCCGGGAACAGGCCGATTATTGCATCTCTCACATGAAGCCCTACATGGATGGCAAGGGCAGGGAACTGCCTGCTGCCTACGACTACATAGAGTTCACACGTTCACTCTTTGTGAATTGATCTGAAACACTAGAACCAAAAGATGCGAAGGACATGCTCACGTTTGCTGACTGTAGCTCTGCATGTGTCTCTCTCTCTTTGTGCTCTACAATAATCAATGTTACTTTATGATGTAACCTTAAAGTGCTTAGCTTAAAACTCTTAGGGAAAAGAAACATGTTGCAGTGTGCTTCAATAAAAGTTACTGGTCGAACCACATCATCTTGTGTTTAATGGTTAAATGCAAATTTAACTGTTTAGGTGGAGGCAACTCCAGTGTTGGTTACCTGTGTTTTCCAGAGCAGCACTGGAACAGGTGAGTGGGGAATGTTCTGGAGTCGGGGCAGTTAGAAGCTTCCCACAGCTGCTGTGCTGCTCCCTCAGTCCGTGATCTCACTTGCCAGCTGCTCCAGGTGACTCATTTCCCTCGGTCCCTGCTCCGTGAAGTCGGAGCTCAGCTGCCAGACTTTGACTGTCCCGGCAGCATCCCCTGCTGCCAGGAGCCGTGTGTGCTTGGTGTTGAATTCCAGACAATACACAGGGCACTCACTCACGGACTGCCTCAGGGACACTGTGGGCTTCTGCATGCTCCTCGCCAGGTCAAACAGGTGCACCTCTCCTGCAGACACAGACATCCAGTCAAGCTTCATGGCAACAGACATTGTATCTAACAGCAGGTAAGTATCTGCTTTGTCTGGCACTGAGAGTTATTTTTAACCTGTTTCCCCTGCTGATAGGTGTCTAGGCTGTGACAGACAGCTGACATTACTGTAGGCAGAACAGATTTGTTCTGCTGTCAGAAACCTGAAACCAGCTTGCCAAATTCTGTGAAATCTCAATTCTTTAACTCAAAAATGTTTGGGCAATTTTCTAAGGAAAAAGTTTTCATTTTAAACCATTAGTTCTGGAAGTAGATGTCAAAATCAAACTGGAATTAGATTTTGCCACAGTGATCTTGCTGTGCTGTATTCCTATGAATGACTGTGACAACAGATTTACAGGTACCATCAGAAGTGAAAAATAACTCTGCTGGTTCACCTTGCTAAAGGTTAGACATTACTCCTTTGTACTAATTACACAGCACAAACAACGGCCACTGCTCTGTGCTAGTGGGATCTGCTAATCAGTGCAATCGACTTGACTAATTAATTCCCAGCCCACTCTTCATTTTATCCTCAATCAAGAGGAGGCACCTGCAGTTACTTGCCTTCCCCAGACGCAGCTGCAAAAACCAGTGGTCGAACTGGAGACCAGCATACACAGAACAGGTATTTCTTTGATAACTGGAGAGCAAAGAGGGGCTGTGTCTGCAACATGGAGTGCAAGTGAACTTGTCCATCGGTCCCACAGCTCAGAAAGAGGTTCCTGGGGGAGGCAGGAAGCAAGAAACAGCTCTTTTTGTTTTATTGCTAACGATAAAGAACAAAAATCAGTCAAGGAGCATGACCTCGGACAATATTGCTGCTTTGTAAAGGTCTGTGTTTCCTAAGGCAGCAATTGCCAGGCTGTGCTGTAGGCTGTAGAGATGCAGCTTTGTTACTGCCCTCAATTAAGCTTAATGAGGGCTTGTATTGACCACTGATGGGTTGTGGCCCAGGGCTGCCTGAGAACTGCTGATCTAGAGCTGGGCATTGTTCGAGTTGGGCTTGTCTCATGCAAATTAAATGCAAACCTGGGCTGTCAGCATGTTTCACAGAAACAGGGCTCGGGGCCTCTGCGGATGGTGGGTGAATTGCTGGCAGAGATGGGAGCTTCTCATTTAAATTCTGGCAGCTACTGATGTCAGAAAAATCTTCAGTAAGATACTTAGTGATCTGCCCAAATGAAGGACTTTTTCATCTTGGCTTTAAACTGAGTTTTAATTGTAACAAACAAGATGATCTAAGGAAGGTGCTAATGTTGCTCATGTGCCCACATCCAGCTTAGTCCAGTAAGCAGCTTCACCAGAGCCCAGTGGATGTTTCTCCTACAACGGGAAGTTCCTAATGCCGGCTGACCCTTTTTTTGGAACTTGTACACACCCCCAGGAGCTATTTGAATAATCTGTGTTTAGAGCCGGGCAGAGATAGTGTCCCGCATGCAGCACTTGCCTGTGGAAGGGCGAGCAGCTCACGGAGTACACGGGCCCGGCGTGAGGGGAGAAGGAGAATTCCGCCGGCGCCCGGAGGGGAACGGAGCCGCCGGGCCCCGGGAGAGCCGGAGCCTGGGCCGCGGCCGAGCACCGCAGGGAAAACCCGCCTTCCACACCCACGACGAACACAGCGGCGTCAAAGTGTGAGAAGGACAGCGAGGTCACCCCCACGGCTGCCTCTCCCCAGGCCCCCTGGGGAAAGAGACACGGAGCTGGTGTGAGCTGGGGCTGCAGAGAGAGGCACACAGGGCAGAGCCTGCTGGGCCCGGCGGGTCACAGCACAGCTTGTGGCAGCCCCGTGTTTGTAGCACTGAACCCTTCCTACACAGGGCTTCACGAGAATTAACATTACAAGCAAGTTCTCCATCCCGGCAACTTCTCTTTAGAGCATGGCAAAACCTCAGCTGTTATCAGTCTTCCAAGAATGATTTCCGTATGACAAAGGAGCTGTGGATCCAGGGTGTCTGTGTTCAGAGGGGCTTTTCGTGGCCCTTCTTGGAGCAGGGCAAGCTCTGACACTTGGGCTCCAGGGTTCAGGGTGTTTTTGTGGAAAGAGCACTCTCTGAGCTGCTGCACTCACCTTCTTCAGCCGAGTGCTGCGAGGGATCTGCTGAGCCATGATGGCAAATCCTTCATCCAGGGCCAGCCGCCCGTCCTGCTCCTCCCTCCACACCAGGATCTTCCCATCTGTGGCCACACTCAACAGCCGGGCGTGGTTTCTGTGCTTGGTGTCAGGTAACCACGTAACCTGTGCAAATGCCATGAGCCAGGACAGCGGGGACTGGCACAACTGCATCCACCCGACACAGACGCAGAGCCAGGCACTGGCCTGGTGCCAAACGAGGGGGGGCACAGACACAGATGCAAGGAGAGTGTTTAGGGCTGAACCCCCATTGCCGCTTCTGTGGTTCACCTGCCCTCAGTTTTGGGGTGAGCATTTATGGCACTGTGACCCAGCTCCAAACAACAGCATTTTACTGAATAGCAGATGAGAAAAATGCACAGAATGTCCAGAGTCACAAGGGCCCAGAAAGGCAAAATCCTTATGAAGCCAGACTGCATGACATGCTTAAATCCCCTTAAAGCATGTGGCTTTAAGCCTCCAAGGATCAGTGACACTTTTCCATTTGTGTTTTTAAACCATTCCAACTATCTTTGGCTGCATCTCCCTTAATAAATGAGTACAACTGTCTGCTCTTTGTTTATCCTGGACAGCGAGAAGTTATTTTTTACAGGCTAAGTGTCTGTTCAGGGGCTAGAGTTGGGGGGACACAGCCAACCAAAAAAGAATATAACTGCTGAAATGTCTGTAAACTGTCTGGCTGTGGATGGGAACCAAAGAGAACACAGAGCAGTGGCAACTCTCACCTGCCCCAGCCCTGTCTGCTGTCAATGTTCTGTTACCTGATAAACGGGGTCAGTGTGGGTGTCATCTGTCATCCCTGTCCTCCAGATCACAGGGTCCTCTGTCCTGGTCGTGTCCCACACCACCAACTCCCCACTGAACAGCCCACCTGGAAGGACAAATATAAAACATCTAAGGTCTGACAGCTCAGAACAAATGCACAAGTGGAGCAATGGTGGAAACACCCACCAGCTTCAAAGGCTGGGCAGTTCTGTGCTAGGCATAGCCAGTTCTGGTGTAAGAGACTATTACTCTGCTGAAATAAGCTTATTCCCTTGGAGCCAGGGCTGGATTTCCTTCTGTCACCTCTCTCTGAGAAGGGGTTTTAAAGGCAGGTGTCACTAAAGAGGCAGCAAGTCCCAGTTCAGGTGCAACAGTGCACTTATCTGTGTTGGTGGGCATTAGTTCCTCAGTCTGAGGAGCTGCAATGCTGTTCCTTTACAGCAAACCTGAGGCTGGACTCAGACAGAGAAACCAAAGGAACCAAAGGTTGCAGGACAAAAGGGTAAGAACAACCCACCAGCTATCAGTGATGGCTGGGAGGGATGGAAAGCCAGGCACATGACAGAACTGGGAACATCCACCACCACATCAGGGTGCTGTGGATTCAACGCTCTTCTGTCCAGATTCCAGGTACAAACATAGGATTTTTCTGTGCTCCAGTCCCCATTGTCCAACCTGCAAAACAAAAAGCTACATCTTGCTTTGTGTGTTTTGAGGATTCCAGTCCAGTAGAGCTCTGAGATTCCCCACTGGTCACCTCAATGTGCTGCTTTGTGTCCCTGTCATGAAGGAATCACGAGGGGATGGAACTTCTCTGTGGGCTGGTTTATACAGGATGTGACAGGGCACACATCTGTGCTTACACCAAAGTGGCAGCCAGTAAATTTTGGGTACAATTTCCCTATTCCACGACCTACTCACCATTCAAATAATGGGAACAATCAAAAGGGTGCATATGGAAAGTTCATGGAAGGAATTCTGCTGAAGGTGCCCACAGACACAGAAACCACATCCTTATCTGCAAACAGCTGTAGACTGGAAGAGCAGAAGGAGCAACTGACATACAGGTTTGCCCTGTTTTACTCTTCCCTATGCATTCTCTCATAGATACTCTTTTTGCTGGGGCTTTTAATCTAAGGAAAGGGGAGCATTAAAAAAAAAAAGGGCAGTAATAGGGCCAAGAAAGAGGGGGCTGCTACAGACATTAATGGATTAGATAAAGGATTTGTGAAACCTTTATTTCAGAAATCCTTAAACATGGATTATTACATGTGCATGGCACCAGGCACATGTGTGAACAGGTGCCAGGTTCATCCAGGGTGCTCAGAGACCACATTAAACATCACGATCTCAGTGAAGATAAAGTGCATTCTCCCAAACCTCACCTACAGATATTTGCAAGTGCATCTGCTCTTTACATTTTTCAAACAGATTCTACTTAGAAACAAGTCAGTAAGATCATGTATCCATTTTCAGGATGGGGGGAAGGTAGAAGAAATAAAAGAGATAATTCAGGACTTCCCTGAGATTTTGTTACTTTGAAGATTAGTTCTTTAACTTGCATAAGGAGTGGATATAGATATAGATATAGATATAGATATAGATATAGATATAGATATAGATATAGATATAGATATAGATATAGATATATCAGTTTATTACTGCAGAGAAAGCAAACACATCTAGACCTCAGGTCAGCCTGAGACATCACTTCAGCCTCAGCTGCACTCCCAAATCCATGTGGATACTCACCGGCCATAGGAACATGCAATAACAGATCCTGTGGCATTCCATGAAACACTGGTGACCTGCAGATTTTGATCCTGAGCCTCTGGATATGACAGTGTATGCAAACACAACACCTGGAAGAGATCAGATCCAAGCACTGAGGCAGCAATCTCTGAACACACAGAAATGAGATCCATGCCACCCCTGATGTGTGTGGTTGCAGTGTGGGTTTTCCTCAGTCCAGGAATTTATGTGGAAAGGTTTTTGAATTCTTGTTGGGAAACAAACCCACAACACAACTGTCACTCAAACACAACCCCTCAGAGAGTGCACAGCTCTGGAAGGCTGTGCCTAAGAATTTACAGCAGCTGCCAGGTGTGAGTTTGGCACTTGCTGAGCTCCACAAGTAACAGTTTGAAAATGCCAGTCCCAACGTGTACTGTATGATACAAATTGCTTCCATTCCTGAGCACCATGCACTAAACAAACACAATCTAAGCAGGCAGAGCTGCCAATTCACTGGCTGCAACTGTTCCTACATCCCTGCTAGGATGGAGTGCTCTGAAGAGGCTGAAGAAAAGCCTACATCAACTGCAGGCTTCCTCCTCTCACTGCTGCTACAGCTCAGTCACCAGCAGGAAAAACAGTTTTACCAAGCAAGGAGAAAGCTAAAAAAACCCCTAAGGCAATCCAACTGGTAATGTTTAGTTATTAGAACCTGACAAGAACAATCACAGCAATAATGACTTAGTGTAACTGTAACTAACTCTGCTTGGACAATGACCTGAATTCTGTCACTTACTGTTTCATCCTGATCTGTCCAGTTCACTTCAAAGCCATCAAAGGCATGACTTTTCCAATTTTTATTTAGCTCCTTGATAACAGCATCCTCCACTCTCTGAAGGAATGACAGAAGCCCAGGGTAATCTACTTGGACTTGTTGCTGGAAGTCTTGGTCAGCATCTTTGCTCTGTTCTGTCTGCACCGCAGCATCCCGGGCTATATGAGACTGTGCTGCAGCTTCTGCTGTTGAAATTTTCCCAGTCTGGCAAGTTTTCTAGTAAGAGAAGACAGGCAGTCAGTCTATAATCCAAGCAGAAAAACAAGTGTGGCACAATGCATTCACAGCACCTTCCCCTTCCTGCGGGTTCACAGAGACATTCCAGCCCCTCTACACAGGACTATCGGTTCTCACACTGCAGGGCGGCAGCCCGCTCGGGTGGTTCTTGGCCGATTCGCACACACGGGCTAAATCAGCAAAACGCTGACGGGACGGAGCCGGTGGGCACACACAGGCCCCGCTGCCCCGGGCCCCGAACGGTGCCAACAACCTCCTGAGCGGAGGTCTCGGTCCCGGGCCGCGCTGGAGCCGCGGGACCTGCGGGGCGGTCACGGCCGAACAGGGAGGGGATCAGTCGGGGCACGATCCCAGAAGGCCCGGGGAAGGCGCAGCCCTGACAGCCGCCCCCTGCCCGGCCCGGCGGTACAAGAGCGCGGAGCGGGGCCGCCCAGGGGGTCTCTCACCGCCTCGCAGCGCGCGCTCCGGGTGCTCCTCCACAGCGACTGCACGTCGGCACCGGGTGCCGTCCTGTCGGCGAACATGCCGCGGCCGGACAGGGCCCGGCCGTCCCGGGGCATCGGGGGTCTCTCCCGGCGGTCGCGGCCCGTGGCGCTCCCACCGCCCGCGCCTCCGGTTCCCATGGAAACGGGCGCGCCGTGACGTCACCCCAGCGACGAGCCCGCCGCGCCGCGAGCGGTCACCTGAGGCGGGCGGGGCCATGCTGGAGAAGGGCGCGGAGCGGCGGCGCTGGCGGGGCGGTGGTTCCGTGCGGGAGAGGAGTGCGGCCTCTCCCGGCAGCTTCGTTAGAGCCGTGCCTCCGGCAGAGGCTGCTTCCTTCCCTCCGGTCGCTCCCGCCGTAGCTGCGCTGGGGCCCCGCTGGTCCCGCCGCGCCGCCGGGGGCACGAGGGGCAGCACAGGCGAAGGGCGCGGGGTGCCAGGAGTTAAGATGGCGCCGGGGAGGGAGCGACAAAGCCGAGCGCGGTGTGGCGGGGGCACTGGGCCGCCCTGTGAGGGCAGCTCTCGGCGCCTGTGACCGGGGGTTTGCCCAGGGAATGGGGCCGGCTCAGTGCACGCTCCGTGCCCGGGGTGTGCTCTGGCCCGGTACTTTGGTCTCTACCGTCGTTGGTTTTGATGGGGGAATCATGGTGATTTGTGCCGAGGGTGAATTGCTGTGTGGCCGAGCTGGCTGCCCGCCCGCAGGGCGGCTCTCCGGGAGCCACCCGGTACCTGGGTGACAGCCTGGATAACCCCTGCTGTCCTGTCTGCAGGGACAGTGGCTGGTGGTGCAGCTTCCTTAAGTGATTCTTTCTAACAGATACGACTCTGCTTGGAGATTTTTTCTAACTAACTCATTGGAACAACTTGATGATGAATGCACAGGCTAATTTTAGTGCTGGCATAAGCAGGCACAGATGCACCAACTTCAGTGGAGTTATTCCGGCTGTTGCTGGGAAGGAGTCTGGCCTGTGTGTAGGCACGGAGATTGCAGGATACAGAGCAGGAGCTCAGCAGAAGGGTCGTAGTGCTTTCACCTCTTGAGCACATGTGAGTCCATTTATATCAGAGCTGAATGCAATGGTTCTGAGGAATTTAAAGTACTACGCAATTAACAGTGATGTAAGAGTCCCTGAAACGCCTGGTAAAGAACTCTTATGGCCGTTTTACAGACAGTGAAACTGGAGCAGAAGGAGGTTCAGTGGCACCCCCTTCAAAAGCAAAAAGTCTCAATGGAACTGAATCCTGTAGAATTTCAAATCCTGGCTGGGTACCTGCTGTGATTCTTCCCGTGGCTGGTGTGGACCATCACAATACCCACAGAAGAGCCAAGCACATAAAGCATAAACACTCTTGGGCTGGCCTGGTGGCCCTTTTAGCCCTGTCATCTCTGTCTGATCAGCACAGGAGTTAATCTAAATTTCCAAAGTTCAGGCTTGGCATCTCCAGCAGCAGCTGGTTGATGTGGAAGTGTAAGCAGTGGTAGTCAGAGCCTGTCGAGATGTAACTCTGAGCACTTTCCCAGCCTGCTTCTCCTGCAGATAGGCTCCTTGCTTTGGGTCACTGCATGGGGCAGCTTTTCATGTGTTCAAAAACTGATACTGAGTATTTGAACCCAATAGCAGAGTGGTTTTCTTAATAGGGACTTAAGATTTAAGATTTATCCTCTATAAATAATCTTCAGTCATGATTAAATTATCTTGAATTGGTATGATTAGAACTGCCAAGGCATATTACTCTTTAGTAGAGGAGTATATATTATGAGTGTGAATTAATATGCAGGCTGCATCATCATAAAAATGCTAAGCACAAACTGCAATTTTACAACTTTAAATAACTTGTCAGGGAACTTAAGGAGAAAAGTTTGTGGGATTTTGAGATGGCAAAGAGATAAGAAAACTGGAACTTAAGTATGTGGAACAGACTGAAAGAAATCCATTTCTTTAGCCAGTAGTATGCAAAGTTACTGCAAATGTAGAACATGTTCCCTGTATAGTAGTGCATGTCTGGGCTTCTTCTTCCCTGAGGATGAGAAAGAAGCAAACAGCTCCAGACAATGACTGTTCTAAGTAACTGCACTTTGATCCTTTATTCCAATTTCTTTGATTTGCTGGGGTTTCAATATATCAAAGGTATTTCAAGAAATCTTAAATTGCTTTTTTTTTCTGGCCTGGCAGTATCAGATATATGGATGTTTTTGTTTTCACATCATCAGAAATAAGGCAAAATAGGGGATGAGTGGGGGAGGGCTGTTACTTGCCCGAGGCTACCCAGTCTCTCTGAAGTGGCTGCTTTTACAGGGCTGATCTGTGCTTTTTCCTCCTTGTTTCACGAGACAAAGTGTAGGAAGTTTTCACTTTCACATAATCGAGCAAATCAGCGTCAGAAAACAACAAGAGAAGGTTGAGGTAAAGAGAAAACAAAAACAAAAGCGAGGGGAAAGCATCAGAAAAAAGACTGAGCTGAAACAAGAAGCTGCACGCTGGCGTGTGATCGCTGTGACCTGAGCGAAAGAAAGACTCAGAGCTGCAGCTCAGTAAAAATTCCCCCACTAGTGGGTGCAGTCGCTGCCCTCAATTTGTAATAAATGCAACTATTCAGTTCTGTTGAGGCTCCAGACAGGCAAAACAGCAGATTGTACCCAAAAATGGAGAGACGTAACTGAGCCTTCTCCTTTGACACCTTCCCCTCCATTCCTTCCACCCCAAACAGATGCATGTGAAGATGAATAAAATAATATGCACGGATCAATCCGGTCACGAGAAAGAGTTCTTGGACTTAGTCTGGCAGGGAGTGGCTTCACAGGGGATCGATTGCCTTTGGCCATTGATGACTCTGTTCAGAGGAACAGAACTTTACACGTGTTCTCATTTATTCAAAGCAAACCACAGCCAACAAACAAAACTCTTCAACCAACAACAAGGGTTTGTTTCAACAACCCTTTGTTTGTCACTCCATAACCTACTTGTTTCTCCAGCTTCTATAACCAGCAAGACCTAATTCTGTTCCCTGATTGTTCCCATCCTTCCTGTGCACTGCTGAACAGCCCGAGGTGACAGATGTGGTCTGGCTGAGGCCTGGGTACTGAGCTATTGCCTTTGCATTAACCAAAGGATGTAATCTGGAGTTGGAAGCGGCTTTGTGCTGACATTTGTGCTTGTTGAGTATGGACAATATCTGACTGGTTACTCCTGTGTTTTTTTTTTTGTTAGAAATTCACGATTTTAAAATTCACCAAACCTTGAGGGAAGTGATGTCCCCACAACTGTCAGTGTTGAACCCATGTCCATGGACCCCACCAGGTGCTCAGTAGCCTGATGAGGGTTCAGGTTCTCGTGTGGACTCTGTGTGTTACCTCAAGCTGTGTGAATCCCCCAGCTATTTCTTTTCCAGTGCTATCTGTAACAGGCTCATGCATGTTCTCTAATTTGTGACCTCCTTTTCCCTGTCCCCTCTCCCAAATATCCCTGCAAATGCTGTGCCCTTTTTGCTTTGAAAATCTATTTTTCCATCTTAGCAGAAAACGTCAGGTCACTTCTGAAGCCCTGTAACACCAAAAGACGTGATACATTATCAAAAGGATCCATCTCCATCAAAACCATGATCTACTGTACTTTGCAGAATTAGTCGGGGGCTCCTCATAAATATGGGTGGGGTTTCTTGCCCTGTACAGGTATGGTTTTTCCCCTATTTATTCCTTCATGATTAATAATAAGACAAAGATTTTAGTCAAGTGTAAGCAGACCAGGAAGGAGCCAGGGGGAAGCTCTGTGGCAGGTGGCAGCAAGTCACCGCCACAGGGGCACAAAGGCACTGCCAGCAGGGCTGGAATGGCAGGCAGAGCTGGCACGGGGCCGAGTGCCATGGATTGTCCAAAGAGGCATCTGTGAAAGGCTCAGGATCCTGAATCCTGGCTGCCATGGTGCTCTGAACTCGGTGGCAGCTGGGAGTCTCTGCCTTGGGCAGGGGATTGCTGCTGTCAACAAGGTGACTGGCAGTGTCTCTCTCCTTTTGGTCTCAGCAGCCTCTAGTTCCTGCTGAGTTTGTAGCAGCACGTGCAGCATCTCGTCTCAGAAATAAAGGTACAATCTGCTGTGCCACTCCTCAAAGGTACCTGACCCTTTGCAGTGCTGACAGCATGAAAGAAAACAGAGATCCCTTAAAATTAATCCCATATTCAGTAACCATGCATGACTAAAAATTAGTTATCTGTTTTGTACATCACTTCATCAACTCGTATTGTGTCTGTGGCATCTCAAACAGTTGTTGGAATTTTAACTGCTATGTTTAAAGCCAGTGGGTATATTGGAAAGCAATGTGGACAGATATTAATCCTCTAAACAGAACTGGTTCTCCTTTGCAAAAGTGTGGTTTCAAAAAAGGACATTCAGAAATAAGTTGTTACGTTCCACTTGGTACCATCATATTTGTGCTTGTGTAAAGCAAGCAAACAGAATTTGCAGGATAGTTCTGGGTCACTCTTTCAGAAATCTCTAGTCATTTAATTTCAAGCATGCCACTTCCATTTCTGAGATTATTTCTATGAACACTGAATGTTCAATAAATACATCTTACTTTTACTGGGGTATGGATATGTAATTTAAGAGTGGAGAACAAATTAATGTTCCTACCATGTTAGCCAATGCAGCATGAAAGCCAGATTTGCAAGGACTCCTTTTACTGATATAAATTTTACCTCCATTTAGAGAGTTTGCATATTGCCAGGTTAGCTAGACCAGCAAAAACACTTACTGTGAAAGCCACTTCTTAAATGGCAAATAAAAATATCTCGTTTCATTTTTTTTAATCCCAAGTACAACGGAGATTACAAAGAATCCTGTAACGTATTATACAAGCACAGAGAGATAACTTTACAAACTCATGCACTGCAGAAAGATTATCACCTTCTCAAAAGCACATGGAAGATGAAGGGAAGCAGAGTGTCTTGTATAGACAAATTGGATATGTCAGTGTGAGTGTTTTAACTGCTCGTGGAAAATGCCAAGTGATTTGTAATGATCACTTTCTTTTTATCGCCTCCCTTTATCTTGTAGCAGAGTGACAGTCTGGTACTGAGAAATAACAGAATGAACCACCCATGCAGCCCGTTTCTGTAACTTCTTTCTTCAGTATATATGGAGGGTTCCCAGCACAAGTACTGATCTCAGCCCAGCTTGGAAAAAAAAAAAAGAGGGAAAATATGACAAAACAGGGCTTAAGCAGCATGAATGTGGCTCTCTCTGGAGAAGTGTAAAAGACAATTGCACCAATTACATGCTGCTTTTGGAACTCCGTGTAGCCTAAGCCTATTGAAATATATATTTGTGAGCGGGAGTGGAGGGGAAGGAGGATGCTCTGGAATGAGGCCTGGAGCTGGAATGCTGTCGTAAAGGCAGCAGTAGGAGGGAGAGCTATAAACTGGCTGCAGTCCTCAAATTTAAAAAAAAAAAAAAAAAAAAAAAAAAAAAAAAAAAAAAAAGGTCCGGAAACATTTAAATGCCAAATTATGTGACACCTTTAATTCCTGTTTTTTCTTTTGTCCTTAGTTTTCCATTTAATTGACTGAAACTTTTCCTATTTATGCCACCGACTGTATAAGCTGGGCTGACTAAAGGCATTTTTCTTTTCCTCTACCCTGGCCTGACATACTGCTTATGCAACAACTTGCACCTTTAATAACACCAATAAAACCGCATCAGAACGTAAAAACCCCCACCGATTTCTTAGCATCAAGGCCTGAGAGAACTTGCTGCAGTGCTGGCATGTGACAGGAGGCAATTTATGAGGAATTAACTCTGACAGTCACTTTATACAGCTGATTTTCAAAGATCTAGGCACTAAAGATGTGTTAATGAGGGTACTGAGGCTTCATAATTAATTATATTAGCATCTCTTTGTTACTCTCTCCAACAGTAGTGGCTGGTTGACATTTCAATGGGAGTCTGGTGGTATTCTTTGTGATTATTATCCAGGAGTGCAGTTATACCTTAGCTCCCAGAGGGAAACGTTGCATGTAAATGCCGCTGTGAATTGCAGGAGCCTTTGGAGCTCAGTAAAAGCCCTTGAAGGAGACCCCGCTGGAAACTGAATGGATGTCAGTAAAATTTCTCTAGTCTGGAGTCTCTCTTCAGATATGGACTCTCCTCCCCCTTCCTTTCCCTCCCCCCTTCCTTCCACTGAGCTGGTCCTTCTCACAAGGCTTAAGAACAGCAACATCCAGCCCTTGCTGAATGTCGAGTTCCAGACCCCTAAAGGAAGGAACAGTGACCTGAACAAAGCAGTGAACAAAGTAAACCTGAAAATAGGGAATATTTTCACAGGCTTGAATTTTCAGTGCAATAAAACCAGAGCTGCCAGAAGGAGTCCCAGAAGTGGTGAGTCAGATAATAGATGTACGGCTGTGGTGGGAGGGAAATGGTCTCTACTTTGTTTTATACCACCCCACCCCCCCCTTTACAAAGGCAGATGAAATTATTTTCCAGTCATAGCACTGTGAAAACAAACACGGAGTTTAAAGGTTATTTCCTTTGTGTGTTTCTGAGAGACATTAGTTTTGACTCCAAAGGGGAAAGGAAGATGTTTTGTCAATGACCTCAATTTCTACTCTGAAAGTTTTACAGTATCACCTGAGGTGGCAGAGCTGCTCTTTTGTTTACTTATATATTCCACTTGTTTGTGTTAATTTTTAAAAAACTTACAAAAACAAATTGCTGTCTTTTCAGACCAGTTGCAGTTAGAACCTTGTCATGGTTGGACTCAGTTAAGGGCACAGTTTGACAAACACCTCTGCTAAGTGAAACTTGTGTAAAATGTGTTCCTCACTCTTTCATTCCTGTCTTCACGGGACTCTCTTACTTCTAACATTGTTCCTGCATCTGCACCAGGGAACCAGATCAGAGTGCTAGTCTGAGTTTAAGAAAATGGAGTTGTGGGGACTATTTCTAATTGAAATCAGATTCAGATTCAATTTAACACACACCAGAAAAAAAAAATCACTGGCACAATGCAGGAACAGCGTAAAGGGGGAGAGGGGTGGAATGTGTGGTGGGGAATGCTTAAGTAGGAACTTCTACCAAAAAATAGTTTGTCAAACCATGTCCTGAACGACTTTACATTCTTCCAAACCCGAGCCACTCTGCTGTGTGTGCAGGTAGAAACTCACATGCAGGGATTACAGTTGCAGGCCTCTCAGAGCTATTGTAATACCAAAAAATAATAACTGTTCCTACAGACTGACACAATTAACCAAATTCCACTCACAGATCATTGCTGGCAACTCGTGCAGCATTTTATGTAGCTGAAGTTGGAGACCAGTTCTATTCTTGAGTTCCATCTCTGACTCTAATGAGCAATAACTCTGAATAACTCTGGCATTCAGTTCACCTACCAGTAAAGAATTACTTTCCTCACAGAGCTTTTTACATTTAACCAGATTTTTTAAATGAGCTTTGACATTCTCAGATGAAAGGAATAATGTGCACAATGTATTATTATAGCAAAAACTGTATATGACAGATTCCTACATGTTTTCCTGTCTTTTGTCTCACCTTTCCTGTCACCATACTCCTACACGAGACTCAATACACACCGTAAATGTTTGAGTAATACCAACTTCAAACTAATGAATTGTAATTAATGTACTTGTTCTTTGCTGAGCAATATTGTGTGTATTTATTTTTATCTGATACTTTTTGGATAGAGACGGAGGTTACTCCCCCTGAGAGTTCAAATATCAATAGTGCTCTACATAACAAGGGAAGTTTTTAATGATCCCCACAAAGACCGCTGCCACTTGGTAACAAGACAATGGATGAAATACACAGAGTGTAAAATTTTTGCCTCCAGTGCTATTCCCGAAGGACCAAATCTAGAAGTGATAGTCAACTCTGCCTAGGATCCAGCAAGAGTTTTCCTGCTCTAGGACTGAGGAGATGATAAATAATAAGAGTTTTAAGAATTGACCAGAGTCCAGAGTTAAAACCCTGGAAAGCAAACATTTTTGAATTTACTCTGTAGGAATATTGTCTCCCTTTTAATTTCTCTATGAGTGGAGAAGATGGAGAGGATCTTCTGTGTATCTCTGTGCATAAGCACAAGGTACAGATTCATCTAGTCCTCAACATGTCTGAAAAGCTTATGCCTCATGTTCAGAAATGTCTAAGGTTTCATTGACTTTCAATTCAATAGTTTAAAGAGTATTTTGTCTGCCTCTTTGCCTCTAGTACCTGGGAACAAGCATAGGTGTGATGTGACCATACATCTCTTCATGGATTACAAGGAGGTGCTCTGGTAAGTTAAAGATGTTGTGTAGAAAAAAATAAAAGTCAATTTTGCAACGACGTCTAATGGAAATTTCATAAGGGGAAAAAACTCATAATACAAATAGGATCACTGGGTTTCTTCAGTGACATATTGTTAGTCACTGCCTGTTGTCTGTGTTGCTGAACTGCTGTCCTCCTTCAAGGCAATTATCAGCCCCGAAATATTTTCATCCGAAGGTTTAAACTGCAACAACTGTGAGGACATGTGGAAGATTCCTCTGTCGTTATCTCACCCTTCAGTTCTAACACGAATGCTTGACTGGGAAGGTCTGTGACTCGAGGAGATGAATAAACAGTTGGAGCTGGTATTTGACTGGTTAATGCCTGTGCCAAACCGTGTGTGCAGTGCCTGGGAGGCTCAGCAGTTCCCCAGGGCTGTCAGACTGATCACACACAGCAAACCAGCCCCGTGTCTCTGCCTGTGGCTCCCAGCAAGCCCTGATGTGCCAGTCAGGCTTCGCTATCAAGTACAAGCTTGTGTGTTCTTGAAATGGGCCTTCAACTCACAGGTGTACTCAGCTCTCATATACTCTAAAAATTTGTCTTGCACTCCAAGGGGGATTGTTTTTCATACAGAGCCCAAGCCTGCAAGTTCTCTGTGGAAAACCAGGCTCCCAGCATAGATGTACAATTGTTAAGCAGTTGGTTGCATTTCAGTGATGGTAAAATGATCCTTGTTTTATATTTCTCTACAATAATTTCCAATTCTTTGGAAGTCTGTGAAATGATGCGTTGCTGTTAATTACATTGACTTACTTGTATGATCATCTATATACCCATTTTGTCTTGCAGAAATACTTAGGAGGAGATGTAATCTTTTTTTCACACATCACTGCATTGTATTGGAGAGGATTTTAGCACATTTTCTGATTTCATTTGCCAAATTGTGGGTTCAAGTTTAAAATTTACAGCTGACTTGACATTCCAGAAAGTAAGCATGATTACCAATTATGTCTCTGTCTTGTAGTAACACATCTAACCAAGGAAAGAAATGCTGGAGATCTGAACTTTAACTTCAAGGAGTAAATATGAGATTTCCTTTACAAAGAAAGGAAATTGACTCTGTTTAGTCAATTCTTGAGGAAAATGTGCAGTTATAACTGTACATTTAAACCCTCAACAGTTATTCAAGGACTAAAACTGCCTTAGAGGTTAGTTACAGGTCATGAAAACATTAGAAAGATTTGAAGGGAGGTAACTGAATATTTATCAATAAACCCTCTACATTTTTGAGGGTTCTTTTGTTACTGTCTCACGGATAGTAAACTCATATTCTTTTAATATTTACATGTATTTATATTCTTTTTAATATTTATATATAATCAACATACCCTTTTTTTGTTGATAACAGCTAGTTTTAGGGTAGTAAGAACAGATCTTGGAAATGTTTTTTAACAGTACAGCAGTTAAAATTAACGATTACTTGGTTTTAGATACATCAGTGTATCACCATAATCGTGTACTTCAGGATTACCTGGTAATTTATAGACTAAACAAGGGGTTCTAGTAGGGAACTGACAGGTGCCACTTGTTCCTGCTTGGAACGAGCTTTCAGACTTGCCATCTGTATTTCAAATTCTAGACCTTCAAAGACTAATCTAGAGAAATACAATATAGTAAATTACAGATGAGAGGGAAAAAACCCAAGCAGATACAACTGCATAGTCAAGAGACCCAAATGAAACAGAAGGAAGAAAACCAAGCTACACACATGAGTTTACCTTATCTGAATTGGAAGATATTAATCATATTAATCAATCTTGGGACATGCAGACAGAATAAGGAAAGAGCCCATGCTGTGATGGGCTTCAGGAGGGCCTTGAGACATCCCCCCTTTGGGAAGGATTTCATAATCCTGCATTTATAAAGTTGGGATGCTTTGCTTACCTTTTATGTCCAGCGGCTGCAATTGCTGTTCGTGAAAGCAGAGGAGTAAGAGATGCAAGTAAGCTCCTCTCTCCTGCTGTTTGCACAGGGAAGCACAACACAAACCCTGCACACGGGGCAGCCCTTGCTGGTGGCAGTGGAAACAAGGACGGAGCATGTGGGAAGTGACAGCTGAGAATACAAAAGAAAAAACAATGGGGATTTGGAAGCAACAGGTGGGAGCAGGATTCAGAAAAGTACAGTCAAAACTTCTGAGGAGGCAGGAACTAATCCAGGCCTCACTGAGTAGGTCCAGTAGAAGAGCAACTGGAAGAGGCAAAACAGGAAATGAACAGGAAGACTATGCTGGTGTTGTATGACTGGGGAAGCAAATACAGACAGCAAATTCCTACTTCATCAAAACTACACTTGTATCTTAACCCGATTTGTATCCTGACACTCATCTGTCAATGATACACTGCTGCTTTTGATTGAAAAGAGTGACTTGGCTATTCCTTTAAGAGCAAACGCAGGCGAGCTGTAGCTGTGGAGCTGCACTGAGCTCCATGACATGACAGGTGGACAGGAAAGGGACAAAAAGGGTTATTTAAAGTCTGCCTGCTCTCGGTGCAGTGGCAGGTGTGCTGGCAGACAGCTCTGTGACCTTCTGGAGTCCAGCTCCCCAGTAACTGAGCTGGATGTGACTGACAGGGCTCTGTGCCCTCAACACAGCATGTCCCAGGTTATTTATATGGGTTTGTTTAGTCTCGAGGAGGCTCAGGGGGCACCTCATTGCTCTCCACAGCCACCTGAAAGGAGGATGCACTGAGGTGGGGACCCGGCTCTTCTGCCTGGCCTTAAGCTGAGACGGGAGATTCTGATAAGATATTTGAGAGAGATTTTTCCCTGCTAAGGTGCCATGCATTGGAATAGGTGGAGTCACCATCCCTGGAGGTGCTCAAGAGGTGTCTGGATCTGGCACTGGGTGATGTGCTTTAATGGCTTCGGGGGTTACGATGGCAGTACTCGGTGAACACTGGACATGATGTTCTTAAAAGGTCTCTTATCTTGGTAATTCCATGATTACTTTGTGCCATGACCCAGGTAAGGCAGGCAGTGCAGGAAGACGTGGATCCCACATCCCAGAGCACGGCAGGCTGGAAACGCGACCTCACTCCCGGCAGGGAGGCGCTGAGCCCAGTCCCGGGGGAACGCCTCAGGCAGCGGGACCGCAGCCTACTGAGCACCTTTTGAGAATCGAGTAAATCCATTTGTGCCCTCGATGTCCCCCGGCAGGGGGAGGGAGCGGCCCCATCCCGGCCGCACCAAGGGCTCGGTGTCTCCACGGGCCGTGGGGGGATGGAACGAGGGGGGGGGAAACTCACCGGGCCTCGCGCGCGCCGCCACACCGAGGGCGCGCGGGCACGTGCAGCGCACGCATGCGCGGCCCTTTCTCCTACACGCCCGGCGCGCGCCCCCGCCCTCCCGCGCGCGCCGTCCTCTGTGTCTCCGCGCCGCGGTCACGCCCCCCAGCGCCCTCCGACCAATGGGCGCCCGGCTTGGGGCGGTCGGGGGGCGCGGCCTCTCTGCGGCTGCGCACGCGGGGCCTCCCCGGCGTGTGTGTGTGCGCGGAGCGCAGTGCGCCTGCGCATCGCACCGCCCGCGGCACAGCGCGCCCGGGGCGGGGGGCTCGGCGCGCACGCGCGTTGCGGCCGCCGTGGCCCGGCCGGGCGGGGGGGGCCGCGCATGCGCGCCGCGTGCCCGCCCCTCGCCAGCAGCAGAGGAGGAGGCGGCGGTGGCGGCTCTGGGCGAGGGAGCGCGAGGGGAGTGAGAGGCGCCGTTGCCGCTCCGGTATCCGGCAGGACCGCGCGGAGGAGGCGGGAGCGCCCCGGCGGCGGAGGGACCTGAGTGGCGGCGGCAGCAGCAGCAGCAGCAGCAGGAGGAGTCAGTGCCCGGCCCCCCCCCGCGCAGCCCCATTGCAGCCCCCCCCCTCCCTCCCGCCCTCCGCGCTCCGCAGCCACCAACATGTCGGCGCCGGCGGCCAAAGTCAGTAAGAAGGAGCTGAACTCTAACCACGATGGGGCCGACGAGACCTCAGGTGAGGCCGCGCCGGGGGCGGGACGGGAATGGCGGCAGCCGGCGCGGCCTCCGCCTCGCGCCGACCGCCATTTTCCCCCGCCGCACGGGCCGCGGCCGCGCCGGGGGCGGGCGGAGCGCGGGCCCGGCCGGGCGGATGTGCAGGCCCGGCGGCGGCGGGAGGAGGCCATGTTAGCGCCCTTTTGTCTGCGCTGCCGGCCCGGCTTCCCTCCCCGCGGGGCCGGGCGGGGGGCGCTGCGGCTCGGCGGAGCAGCGGGACCCCCCCGCCGCCCCTCCCGGAGCAGCATCCGCGGAGCCTCATTGTGCTCCGCCGCCGCCGCCATGATGCGCCGCCGCCTCCCGCGCCGGCCGCGGCCGCGTGGTGCTGCCGGGCCGCGCGGGGATGGAGCGGCGGAGACACGCGGTGCTGGGGCCGCCCGCGCCGTCCCACGTGCGATCTCGGCTTTTAAAGGTCGGGGCGCCTTCCCCACGTGCGTCCCCCGCGTCCGCGAGGAGAGAGTCAGAGCTGTCTCCCAGCTCGGGCCGGGCCGTGCGGGACGCGCACCGGGCGCTGCTCCGCTCCAGCCGCTTCCCGCTGCTGCTCATTCATCTCCCGCGCGGTGGGTAAACAGCGCTCCGTAACCCAGGCCTCGGCCAAACTTGGTCCAGAGGAAGTGCCCATTGGAAAATACCTGCCAAACGGCGGCTTTCGCGTGTCTTTCATTTGTAACCCTCCTTTCGAACGTTCCTTTCGGTTTTTGCAAGGTAGCATGTGCCCAGATAGGCTATTTCTAGTGATATTTCATTGCTCTTTAAATTACTTTACCTTTCTTCAAATGTGTCGGTCGTAGCGAATGCAGCTTATTACTTTTTAATTAAATTATTATTGAGTGATGATTTAAGTGTGCTTATAAAACAGTGTAGCGGGATGTGAGCTGTGGTTTCTAGGGGGAAATCACTTTAAGGGCTGTTTTGTCAAACTTCGCTGCACTTCAGCTGCAGCACAGCATTTAAAGCTGGTGCTTTGAGGTCTTGTAACTCCTGTGACATTTATAAGAAATACCTGAGAATTTCTACAGTAGATCACTAGAGAATGTCTCAAAGAGAAACCCCAGGTGATTTGTCAGGCTTTTGAATGAAGGGATATTGACACGTTTTCATTTGTTTTTCAGAAAAAGAGCAACAGGAAGCAATTGAACACATTGATGAAGTACAGAATGAAATAGACAGGTAAACATTATCTAACTTTTAAAATGTTTTAGCAGAAACCAGCAAAAGTGAAAGTGTTTAGTAAAGTGAGCACTCAGTAGTACTCACTGTCTTTGAACTCTGCCTAGATATACCTGTGTTCTGACTTTATTAGAGACATTAAAATAACAAAGAAATGTCCTGGTTTCTTGCTTAATTGTCTATAATTAAAGAGGTAGAACTTGAGTTTAAAAATTTTAATTAATTGTGGTATTTTTGCTAATAGAAATGTATTTCTCAGTGGCTTCTCAAGTTAATATGTAAGCTATTTGGCTAAAATATTTTGCTCTTAGCAAGCAGAACCAAACACATGGCTGAAAAGCCAGCTTTTATTATACATTTTTATTATAATATTCATGTGCTTGTGCAATAATACACGGAAAATGGCTCTGAGATGTTAATTTTGTATGCCCAAGCTCTTGGGACTGTGGGTTCTGTGTCAGTCCCTGCCTTCATGTTCTCTCCATACCCAGTGCCCTACAAGGGCTGCAGGTGACTGCTGGGGCTGTGAACGTTTGAAGCTGTTGCAGTATCAAGGCTTTGGCTTTTTACAACAACAGTTCAATTTTAAGTCTTCAGATTTTACTTGCACAGGGTGCAGAAAGCTTCCTTGCCTGTCTAAAAGTTATAGTGAGGTGATAGGGCTGTGTTACCCATCTGCAGGTTTTATGCAGACAAAATGTTCACGAGGTAAAACACTGTTTTCCTTTGCATAAATAAAGGTCCACCTCTGCAGAATGTTCAAGGTGTTTAGGAGGTTCCATTCAGATCAGGGAGATTGCTTCTGGCAGAGTGTTTTTTAACAGTTGTTACAGCTCTAAGCTTCTGGGTTTTTTGGGACACTTCATCTGCACAATATGGCAGACTGGTCTTATCAAACCCTTTCAACTTTTAGTTAACTGCTCTGATGTGTCCTTAAATCCCAGTTCTCTCAGTGGTTAACATGGCTCTTTCTGTTACAGACTGAATGAACAAGCCAGTGAGGAAATTTTGAAAGTAGAACAGAAATACAACAAACTCCGCCAACCATTCTTCCAGAAGAGGTCAGAATTGATCGCCAAAATCCCGAATTTCTGGGTAACAACATTTGTCAACCACCCACAAGGTACATTCTTAGTAGCCTCTTTTTTCCCCCTGTAAATTCAGTGTTTGCTTGCTTGTTATATAAGTGTCTTAAAGCTCTAAGGGTCTTGTGGAGTTGTTACTAAGCACACAAAACACCTCCTTTCTGTCCTGGATTGCATTTTTTAAGCTTTTTCTTTGTTGCACTTGTTGAACCAAAAGAACATCTTGTTTACTAAAACACTTCAATCCTAATTTTTTTTCGTACATTTTAAATTGCAATGTAAAATTTAAAATTCCCACTTTATTCAGTTCATTGGGAACTTGAAGCAAAAAAAAAACAACACCACCAACAAAAATTATTCTAGATTGTTTGGGTGTTTTTTGACTTGGAAGTGAGCTCCTCGGGACTTTTCCTGGTTTAGGGGTCACCCTAGGACAAGATTCCTGACAATAAACTTTATACAAAACAAGTTTGTAGACTGCTTAGATTGGGCAAACTACATGCATGAAAATCTGTTTCAGAGGGAAGGGTGGGTATGTGTGGGTAGGCTGTTGGCTTGAAAAGAAAGAGCCATGAGAGGTTGGCTTGGACAGATGTATTGCTTTTTAGATCTTCCTGGCTATCAGTTTCCCATGTTTTGCCTGGCTGTTTCATGGCTTTGTTAATGTGGGGTTCCTCCTTCTCTCTCAGTATCTGCACTCCTGGGAGAAGAAGATGAGGAAGCACTGCATTACTTGACCAGAGTTGAGGTGACAGAATTTGAAGACATCAAATCAGGTTACAGAATAGATTTTGTAAGTACTTTAAATGATCTATTCACTTGTGATTTTGCTGTAGTTTTTTAATGTAATTGGTTGTTGGGTTGTAGTTTATAACTTAAATCTCTGCAGTTACCTGTTTAGTGCCAGGTTTGACTCGTGTGTTTCCATGTTGTGGGTTCTAACTCTTCGCTTTCCACTCTGCAGTATTTTGATGAGAATCCCTACTTTGAAAATAAAGTTCTCTCCAAAGAGTTTCACCTCAATGAAAGTGGAGACCCATCTTCAAAATCGACTGAGATCAAATGGAAATCTGGAAAGGTATGTATTGCATCTGGGAGAGCACAAGTGTGACCAAGTGAAAACAGTACCAAATACTTGTCTCTTGGCCAGGATCTAGACTGTGTTGTGTTGTTATTAAGCAACAATATGTTTGTTTACTATTAAATGAAAAATTCCAAGGACAGCAGGTTTAGGTAGATCAGATAGCAGTGTGTGATCTTGTTTTATATTTTTCTCTGTTTCCTCAAGTTCATTTCCAAAACCCACATATTTTGTAGAATTTGCAGCCACAATAATGTGGGCATGCCTGTCACCCAGGCAGTGTTCAGGCATTATTCATTTACTGCAGTTCATTTCTGTAGAAGTTAAAAGTACTTCAGTGTTATCCTGAAGATTTTGAACTGAGTTTTTAAAAGTAGAACTGAGGGTTGCAGTTAAATTGCTGCTTGTTTTGTCACTCTCAGACCAAGGAGAAAATGTAATGTTTTTCTTATTGAGAACTAGAACTTTTGTACCAGAAATTGCATTCCTGTGCAGACCGGTGATCTTTACAATACACCACAAAATCAGTGTGAATTCTGCTGTTGTTCTTCCTTAAACAGTCTAAACCTACAAATGTTGTCATTCTGTCAGGAGGAAAAAAAAAAAAAAAAACCACTAGAAGTGTGGTGTAACCATATGCTCAAAGAAATAATTGCTTTAATTTCAGACTTAACAAAAAGATTGTTGCAAACTTACTACACTTCTTTTCTAGGGTAAGGTGATAGATACAGACCTTACATGTGTTCTTGTGACCATATGTTTTAGCAGTTTCTGTGGGGGTTTTTTGCACTTACTACAGAGTGGCCTGAAGACTTCAGAGTGCAAGTCTTAGGCAAAAGGGCCTAGGTAGAGCTTTATCTCCAGGTGAACAGAGAGCTTAGAGGTGTGGAGACTTTCTTTAATTGGCTGTATTTAGTAGTTGCTGCAATTACAACTCCTCTGAGTGGGTGTTGTGAGACCTTGTAAGTTCAGTGTGTCATTAAACACTTGTCATGCTTGTGTTCCCTGAGATAGGGAAAAGTAAATCAAGTGTGAGATTCTGTGAATTTTCAGTGGAGGCCGCTGAAAGAAACAAGTGGATTTCCTGTTCCCTCATGTTCATGAGAAATGCAGTGTCTTTTGTCAGTTGTTTGGGTTTCAGATGTGTTTTACAGATGTACCCTTGAAGGGAGAGGGGAAAGTGACCTCTTAGGGTTGTTTAGACAAGTACATTTTTAAATGGTGCTTATAGGGATAAAAATGCCATGGCAAGACGACTTTAGGGAACTTCTTAACTTTCTTTTCAGGACCTGACAAAACGTTCAAGCCAGACACAGAACAAAGCCAGTAGGAAGAGGCAGCATGAAGAGCCAGAAAGCTTTTTCACCTGGTTCACTGACCACTCTGATGCAGGGGCTGACGAGCTAGGAGAAGTCATCAAGGATGACATCTGGCCAAATCCCCTACAGTACTACTTGGTAAGTACAGCCCTGAGCTGGGCATCTGCACCCACCACAGCTCTGTGAGAGAGTGAATTTGGTCACTGTAGCTGATGTTGCAAATGTGTCTTCAAGGTTCCTGATATGGATGATGAAGAGGGGGAGGGAGAGGAGGATGACGATGATGATGAAGAGGAGGAAGGATTAGAGGATATTGATGAAGAAGGAGATGAAGATGAGGGGGAGGAAGATGAAGATGATGATGAGGGAGAAGAAGGAGAGGTGAGTAATCTTGCCCTTCATGCCATTCATGTGGTGTTTGAGAGGGATCTTGTAGGAACACCAAGCCATTGTGACAAAGGTGGACTGGTTCTTTTCTGCACTCCAAGGTGTGAGAACTGTGACTACATTAACTCGAGTGGTTTCAGGTAGTAATAGGTATGTTTGTGTATAGGAGAGACAGTGGAAGTACATGGTTTCAGCAAATTTGTAAGGGAAGTGCTCTAGGAGAACTGGGATATTAATATGACAAAATTCTTACCTCATTACTGAGCATTCTAGCAATGCTTTACATCTAAATGGCTTTTGTTGATGCATCCAGTCATCCTTCCCACTTGTTGGATTATTTCTCCTCATGACCAGCCTAGCTAAGACTTTGTTGGGTTCAGGAATTAGGAATTGTTTTAGTAGTAAGTGGGGTTCCAGGGTCAGCATCTCGGGTGTTGGGAACTTGGTTCAGAATGTCTTTGTTTCTCAGAACTGGGCGTGGTGTGTCTGACTTCCAGCAGCAGTGGGACGAGGGCTGCTCTGGGCTCTCTCTAACCTAGAATTTGGCATGTGAAAGGTGAAGCATTTTGTTCTTCAGAGTTTTAAATGAGGGGGGGGAAAGATGACCCCTTCACTTTTCACATGTTAAACTCGTGTCAGTGCTTGTAGTGATTCTAAGTCCCAGTTTCTCAAACCTCTGATGTTTTCCTTGGGACAGCCAGGTAGTGAGTGATTTCTGTGTGGTCAGTAGCTGGGCACCCAGGGCAAGTGTTCCCATCCTTTAGTGAGGGAAGAGAAGATCACACAGCACCATGAGTGGCACTGTAGAATGTTCTGGTCACTGCATTTGCAATCTGAAGTTTAGTGATTAGATTTATTTAATTGTTGCTTATCTTTCAACAGGAGGATGAAGGAGAAGATGACTAATTGAACACTGATGGATTCCAAACCCCCTTTTTACCTTTTTAATTTTTCTCCAGTCCCTGGGAGCAAGTTGCTGTCTTTTTTTTCTTGTGCTCAGTCGCCTTGTTCTCTTGAGGTCTCTTTTTCTCTCCTCTACACCATGGTTCACAATTTATTTTGGGGAAATACCTTGAGCAGAATCCAGTGGAAAAGAATCTACCAGTTTCTGTTTCAAGTTCATTTTTATCCCTTTCTGTCTCAAAACAAAAACTGTTTATGAATTCAACACACCATGTTCTGTGGGAAAAAAGAAAACCTTCTGCTCCCTTCACTCTGCTGGAAGCTGAAGAGTGCTAGGCCCCTGTGTAGTAGTGCATAGAATCTAGCTTTTTTCCTTCTTTCTCTGTATATTGGGCTCAGAGATTACACTGTGTCTCTATGTGAATATGGACAGTTAGCATTTACCAACATGTATCTGTCTACTTTCTCTTGTTTAAAAAAAAAAGAAAAAAAAACTACAAAAAAATAAAAATAAAAATGGGGTTATAGAAGGTCAGCCGGGGTGGGTTTCAGATGTTTGGGTGGGTTAAGTGGGCATTTTGACAACATGGCTTCTTCTCCTTTGGCATGTTTAATTGTGATGTTTAACAAACATCCTTGCAGTTTAAGATGACACTTTTAAAATAAAATCTTCTCCTAATGATGACTTTGAGCCCTGCCACTTGATGGAGAATCAGCAGAACCAGTAGGATCTTATTTGGAATTGACATTCTCTATTGTAATTTTGTTCTTGTTTATTTTTAAATTCTTTTTTTTTTGGTGGTTTTTCTTTTTTTTCTTTTTGGTTTTTTTTTTGTTTCACTGGAAAGGAAAGAAAGATGCTCAGTTTTAAACGTTAAAGTGTACAAGTTGCTTTGTTACAATAAAACTAAATGTGTACACAAAGGGACTGGTTGGTCTTCACTGAAAGAAACAGTTTGTATATCCTATTTAGAACTTGCTTGTAGTTTCTTGGAATTTTTAGGGGCATTTTGTCAGTATCTCTGTAGTGCAATGCAGCCTTGTGGTTGTGTGGACTGAACCAGTTCATGTCGTTTCCACTATTTCAGTACCTGTAAAGTGTTTCCTTTGGTAGTTCCTACTGCACACTGACTCCTGAGTTCCCTGCAGGGTCATGTGCTGTGTGTGAAGACACAGGTGTTAAATTCATGTTTTGCAAAAAGGAAAGTCACTTGATTTGTAGAACTTCCAGTAATTTCCAGTACATCAGTTTGCATGAAAATGCCATGCAAGTTCAGAATAAAAAGACCAAGGGGTGGTCTTAAAATATTTGGGTGGTTTTGTAAGTCTTTTCAGTTGAAAACAAATCTTAATTGCAAGCTAATTTGCGGGCTGTTTCAAAGAGCAAGATTCTTAGTAAAGTTCATGTATAAAAAATTGCTACTTCACTGCTTTTTTTTTTTTCTTGGTAGCAGCATGTATATGTGCTTTAGATACACTGTACTCTCATTTTAAGAGACTGCATTTGAGAAACTTGTAACAATTTCACATAAGAGGTTGTTGGAACTGGTATTCCACAAAATGTAATGGAAGTTGTTTAAACATGCTTTGCTTTTGAAATATTTAAAAAAAATGTTCTATCAGCTCATCTGAAATTCAAACAGCTCTTTGGATGTGTAGAAAAGACTGTCTTCTGGGAAGACTTGTTATATTCTCTGATTCCTTTTCCTCACAGAATCTGCTGTAGTAAAATTCAGCTTTTTTTGATGCTTTAGAATACACTTGGCAGAACAAGATCAGTGTGTGGTTGAGACGTGCACAAATAACATGTGTGAGGGAAAACATTCTGTAAGTGTGTGGTCCAGCTTGGATTCAGTCCAGTTATCAGAGACAATGCAACGTCCAGTCTCATGTGATCAATGCAAAAATAAGACAACCATGTACTTTATTCCATCTCAACAAAAGCTTCTGCCCTCATCCTGCTTTGCAGAGCCAAGTACAACGTTGATCAGTAATGGTCTCTTACCATCTAGAGAGAGAAGGAACAAAACCCATGAAGTCCTGTAAATTTTAGTGTTTTTTAATTTGATTCCTTTTTGTTGTAAGATTGAAAATAGCTTCCTGTTGTGGTAGAGGGTCGATGTGCTGTTACTTGCCATGATGCCTCATTACTTAATTTTTATGTAGTCTTAATTGTAGTTCCTCAAGGAAAATAATCTTTGGCTAGTCTTGAATGCTTTAGGAAAAATATTGTGCCGTTGTTGTTCCATCCCTGTTGGTTACTAGCAGAAAACTTATAAAAACTGTTTTGAAAGTAATCAAAGCTTCAGGCTCTGTAAAGTCAAATACCAGGAACAAGAAATGAGAAGTCTGGATAATTAAATGCTACTTAAGAGATTTTTTTCTTGCGCATTCTTTAGGATTTTACAGGGTGCCAAAATACTCTTGCTACTGTACTGATAATACTGAATTTGCTGTGAAACTTGAGGGTTTACTCTTGGCAATGGCTAAAGAGTAAACTAACATGGTAAAAGAATAAACCATATTAGTTAAATGTTATTTAACTTTTTTTTTCTAGCGTGGAAATGATTAGGGATTAACACAATTCTGCAATGCTGAAGAAATACTACAGCTGGCCATCGTGTGCTCTGACTGTTCACTTAATGTCTAATTTGGCTGAATATATGTAATGGGTGTCCATTTTTACTGGATTTATTTTATATGTGTATAAAGAGCTTTTAAAAAGACATCCACCTTGAATAACAATGGGATATTCGTTCTTATTAAATATCTAACATTAATTCCCCACTGCCTGAGCTCCTCACATCCAGTTAATCCCACCATGTGAAATTTGTCACAGGTGATAGCTGACTTCGGGTTTTTTTGGCCTGAATTTCCAGGGTTAGAACATAGAGTTGGCAGCAGTTTAATAAAGGTGAAGCTGCTGTGGTAGGGCTATATGGCCTGACTATCTCAAAGGTTATTTTAAAGTTTAATTGCTATAAAATGGAATCTTCTGTCTGTAATTTCTAGTGCCAAAGGAAACAAATACATCTGAGTGTGTAAATACAGTTAGAAAGGTTTGGGGTTTTTAAAGAGATTATCTCTGTACTTATTCATATTTGTCGACATCGTTTCTGTCCCTGTAAACAGGCATTATCTGAATCAATTTCTCAGTCATTTATGATAAATCATTTGAATCTGTAAGCTCTTTGTACCACACTAAAGCAGGTGCATAGGGATAGTACTTTGTTTATTGGATACTGTTCCTGAATTTTGAAGCCATGTTGTTTTTTGTTTTGTTTTTGTTTTTTAAAGAGAATGAAATCAATGAAATAATTTCTCTGCTGTACCTTCAAGCTATCCTTCTGTTTGAAGGAATTAAATACATTTAACTGTTACTTGATGTTACCATTTCTAAGAGTCTTTTTCAAAAGAATCAGGTTTTTTAGTCCCAAACTCTGCACCATCTTTCACGGATGAGGTGGACAGTGTTTGCTTCTCCTTTACGGAGAAATGAGGGGAGGTCACAAGTGACTGGTACACGACACTCGGTTTCTGTGGGAAACAGATGTATGCTTAATGTCCTTCCTCCCTCTCCTGGATTAAAAATTGAAACTTTTAAGACTTTTTCGTGATCCTCACCTTCCCCGCATGCATGTGCTCTCTCGGGTATACACGGAGGACAAGGTCAGGACGCACCTTTAGCCCCCGCCCTGCTCCGGGAACCCCCAAAGAGCCCGCAGCGCTCCCGGGCCGCGGCCGCTGCCCCTTGCCGGCTCCTGGGCAGGACCTGCCCCGGGCCCATCCCCGGCTTCGGGATGGTGCCCGCGGGCTCCTGGAGGGGCCCGCCGTGCTCTCAGTTGTGACTCACCTTCCCGCGGGACAAGGGGGTTACCGAACTGCTGATCCCACCCACTGCCCACTCTCTCCGCAGGATTGCGGGGCACAGCTGAACCACGCCAGGGTCAGCCTCTGGGATCACCCGGGAGCTGGGAGCCAGCCCTTTCCCTCAAGGCTGGGGAACTGCAGCTCGCCAGCATCCCTGAACTGTCCTCTGCCCTTCCTGTGCCTCCCCTGGAGGGTCTGAGGCCCGAAGGAAAGAGGGGGAAGGCGCTGGATGAACCCCGAGGGCGTGGTGGGCAAAGGACCCCTGGAGGCACCGGCCCAACCAGAGCCCCCCAAGCACATCCCCAAACACAGCCCCGATCCCGACTGCTGGAGGCGTGCACACATCCCTGCTCCTCTGGAACTCAGCCTACACTTACTACTTGGATTTTCCCCTTTCCAGTATTTCCACTGAATGAACAGTCAAATTAAAATAATTGCTTAAACACTACAGAGAGCCTGGACCATGTTCTAAATAGCATCAGGTTTCTGAAGGGTTTATATTAATCAAATGCACTTGCTTTATTAACAACAGGGACATATTCAAAGGTTTTCTATTAGTTTAAGGCTTTATTAATTCAAGTCAGTCAAGCTAAATCCAAATTTTTAATTTTATGATGAGTTCCTTTTATTAATTACTCAGTTGCAAATCACAAAATGTTTAGGCTAGAAAAACTGTTCTAATTAAATAAAAGGAACACTTCTGTTTATTAGTATATTTCTAAATTTGTATGTGGGAATACTATCACCTCCAAAATTCACAGCTGTGCACTGCTCCATGATTGAAAAGCATATTAGTAGGGTAATAACATTCTGTAATACTTCTAAGGAGCGTCTTTAAACACCTGAAAGCAACAAGTATATTTTTGTTTTGTTTTGAGCACTGGGCCAGTGACACACTGTCAGTTCTGTGTGATGCTGTGGCAGTACTGCAGCACAGTGTTTTCTCACTACGATAGCTGGGGGATTGCTGCCAGCCTCGCCAATGCCTGTGGGATGTTTGTTCACTCAAATATTCAGCAGAAACCTCAGATCCTGCGTGTGAAGGGGCAGTCCTGCAGAGGAAAGTTTCCCCGGAGCCCAGCATTGCGCCAGGCATCGCCCCGTTGCAGGGATGGGGTGCAGGGATCCCGTCGCAAGGAGAGCTGAACTTCGCTGCTTCCCCTGCGGACCAACGCGCCCCTGTGGAGAACTGAAACCGGGAACCAACCATGGCCCCAGCACAAAGGGCCCGGCTGGGGCCACCCGCGGGGGTTTCTGCTCAGAGCGGGGGATCTCCCACTGTGCCTCCCGTCCCCTCCCTTCGGCACGGCCCCGCAGCCCCCGTGCAGCGCGGGCACTGACCCCTGCAGCCTCTCCAGCCTCTCCTTCCCCGGCGGGCCATGTCCGCTACCTCCGCGCCCGCGGCGTCCTCGCTCCATCCCGCCGCCTCACGGGCCCTCGGCCGCGCCTTTCCCCTGGGGGCGGGCGGCACCGCCTCAGCCGGGCCCGCAGCGGCGGCTGCCCCGGGGCCGTGAGGGGAAGGGCGGTTCCCGCTCCCCGGGGCCGCCCGCGGGCAGCTCCCCCGGGCCGCCCCCGCGAGAGGGCGCTGGCGGCGGCCCCGGGACCGCCGAGTTTGAAAAGTGCCGGTCCGGGCGGAGCAATGGCGGCAATGGCGACCCCGCAGGTGAGCGCTGAGGGCTCGGGGGTGGCAGCGGGGCGAGCAGCGCCTGAGGGGAAGGCGGTGCCCGCGCTTTTTGGGGTTCCCTGTGCCCTTTGGGGGTCCCTCCATCCATCCGCCGGCAAAGCGCCGCACCCCGCTCCGCCCTTCGGGGGCCCTTCACGGAGAAAGCACCGCTCCGCCCTTCGGAGGTCCCTCCATCCTTGCCCCCGCCGGGAAAGCACCGCGGCCCTGCTCCCTCTGGGTGTCCCTGTGCCCTTCGGGGGTCCCTCCATCCATCCCCCGACGGGAAAATCCTGTGTCCCGCCCCGCCGGGAGACCCGCAGGGGCGGCTGTGGTGAGGGGCTTCACGCCGCTGCCCCTCCGCTCGCACGGCCGCGCCCTGAGGAGGTGGGAGAGCGTGTGGGAAGCTGGTGGGATCCCCTAAAAATGTCCCGCTTCGCCTCGAGGAAATGGGGTTCGGGCCAGGTTGGTGCCTGCTGAGGAAATCTCTCGGATTCGAGGCGATGTTGGAGGCGAGGCGGCTGCTGGGGCTGGCGCGGGGCCGGGAGGGCAGCCAGGCTGGGAAAACATTGGTGTCTGGAACAAGCTCCCCGGAGAGGGGGAGATGTCCTGCCCTCTTCCCTTGAGACGAAAGTTTGAAGCCTAATCTGGGAAAGAAGGGACAGAGAGACCGACACAAAGAGCGCTGGCTGCCGCCCGGCCGGGTTCTTCCCATGCCGGTGCTTCCTGGGCTCGCTGCTTCCCACCCTCAGCCCTGGAGTTGGGAAGGCTCCAGGCAAGACCAAAGTGCCTTTTTCCTAAGCTAGCTGTGACTTTTTCTTGTAAGACATAAATGTGGCTGGCAAGAGGCTCCCCGATGTGAGTCTCGTCCCCACAGCACAGAGTTGCTGTGAAAGATGCGATTGAAGATGTCCTGGGAATGTTTGGGCTGCAGGGAGGATGGCAGCCTCACCACTGGCATATTAAATCAAATTATAAATCAATTTCTGTGTTAGTAGTGAAAGGGTAAAGACCAGGTCTGCTCTGGGCTTTGTGCAGGTGAAACTCCTTTCCAAGCTGGGCATAATTGATGGGACGGGATCTCCCTGGCTGCAATCCAAAGGATTAAGTGTAACTCATACTGCTGAAATTTTTGCTAGTTAGAAAGCAGTCTGGATACTTGGGTATGACACGAGCCTGGCAGAAGCCCTGGGTGAGCTCCAGTGTCCCCATTGCAAGCCAATTTCAGCTACTTTGGGTATTTCTCTGCAAGCTGTAAATGCATTTCAGGATTGTGTTGGCGACTGACCTTCCCAGGGAACCCAAGAACAGCTGCAGCACAGGCTGTGGCAGTGTCCTGATCCCCCCCCGAAATTCCTGAACCAGAAGGCAAAATGGCTCAACCCAAATGCAAATTTTTCTTTCCTGTGCTTCTCAAAAATGGAGTATTTTATCTTCCTGGTGCAAGCAACGTTGATGTTACAGCACCCTGTGATCCACAGAGGGGAAGATGGGGAAGTGAAACATGTTACATTCTAAATATATTTAGAAATTTAGCCTGGTGCATTAACTGCTATTCAGATTAGCTTTTGGCAGAGACTGATGTGGAGGAAAGTTGACCTGAGAAGTGCTGAGACTGTACCTGTTGTCTGAATCAATACCCAGAGCTTCATATTCAGCACCTTTTATTAGTATTACTGTTGTACCACTGCTCATTCCTTTGCTCTGACTGGATCAAGGGGGGAAAATCCTTACACCCATTTGCATCATTTGGATAGAAGATGAATCTATGTGCTTTTATTAGTTATTTAAATGAGGATTGTAACCATCAAACTCCTTTTAGTAGCTTGCTACAGACTGGATAAAGAGCTTTTTGATTTTCCAACTTAGGGCTGGTAAAGGTTGCCTGTGACTCAGGAACTCCATGATTCAAGTTCTTCCTCACAAAACTTTGGATGTCTTTCAAAGCTCTGGCCTAGTTCCTGGCTTTACTAATTGGGCGAGAACTTCCTGGAATCAGGATGTTAGTCTGAACCTTTTTGTTTTGCTACCAATCTGAACAACTCCTATTTTGGCTATTGCGGCCAAAACTTGGATTTAGGCCAACTTTTAAAATGGATTTTTTTCCTTTTTTCTTTGTGGTATTGGACTGAAATTGTAGCAAAAATTAATCAAGGATGTTTGGTTGAGTCTTTGATTAAGTAGTTGTTTCTGGAGGAGGCTTTGGATGCACAGCACACTCTGGAAGTGCATTAATGTACACGAGTAACACAAAGCCAGCGTGGTTTGTTGTTGGAAATGTGGTCAACCAGTGACAGTGTGTGAAAACAAGTCGGGATTCCTGAGGCCTGTCTTCAGGCACTGATGTGCTCTGTGATGTTAAGCCAGTTACTGTAGCAGTGCTTGACCATTTCTTTTGCGTTTAAGCCATGGGTGTGAGTCATTAATGTGAGGTTGTGAAGGCATTCATTGCTTTGGATGCTCTTTCTGTTGGAGAGAGAAGCACAAGCTCTTGCTTGGATGTGTTCTGGTGTTGGGTACACCCTTAGGGATGCTGTGCAGCTCCTGAGTCCAGTGTTTATTTGGGCAGTGAGATAAACTGGGCATGTCCAGAGTCTGTGACAGACCAGCTCTGTCCAGAGCTGTTGCTGAGCCATATATCACTAAAACCAGTAGTACTGGAAATGATGTAAAACAAAGCCCAGGACAAGCGTGAATGCCACTAATGCTACTCAAAATAATCAGTGTTTAACACAGCCTTTAGAGAACAGAGATTGAGACACCAGTCTGCTCACCATTTCAGACACAGAAGACAGACATATTCTTTTGCATGTTCATTTCTAGAAACAGCTGTAGGGCTTGTGTTTTTCTTCTTCAGGGACAACAGCTGAGGGTTAACACATGCTTGTGGCATTCCTAAAAGCTCTAACAGATTAGCTGAGATGTGTCTTTGAGCAGTCAGCATCAAGGCATAATCAGATAAAAATCTCTATCTAAAACATGATACTGGTAAAAGTTAATGTTGATCAGAACAAGAGCAAGTATTGGCTGAGCTTTGATTCTTGAAGAATAAAGATGTGTGTAGACAATAAATAGCAAGGGGATGAGTAAGATGAAGGTTCTTCTCCATTATGGTTTAAAATCAAATTAAGGCATGTTAAGATCAAAGTTGTGTTCTGTCCTCTGCAATTGCAATGTAGGTTTGTCTTGAAAAATTGGTGAAAAAATTGACTTCAGAATTTCTGAATGAAATGAAGGAGTGGGATTATGAGGGTATTGCTGCAGTGTTGTAAAAATGGTTGGGCAGTGCTGTCTCTGAAATGCTCTTGCTCAATGCTCTTGGGCTGCAGGGCAGCTCTCTCTTGCAGCTGGGCAATGGTGTGAATTTAATGGACCCAAGCTTCCAGCAGAAGCTGGAAGGTGAGAAGGAACTGCTTCGCCGGGCTATACAGAAAGAGCTGAAGATTAAGGAGGGAGCAGAAAACCTGCGCAAAGCGACGACAGACAGAAAGAATCTTGCTCACATCGAGCACGTGCTGAAATGTTCCAACCGAAAGCTGGAGCAGCTGCATTGGGAACTTCAGGAGCTCAATGCAAGGATTGTGATAACAGACAAAGAGGAGAGTGTGACAGGTAGGTCTGGGGTCATGGTTGACTGGAACATTCTGTTAGAGTGCTTCAGTCTTTAGAGATATTGAATTGATACAGTCTTCTATTGAGGGCTCATGAGTAGTGGGAGCCTCTTGGTATTTAGCTGATGAAATTATCTGGGGTATAAAAAGTTCAGAATGGTGCTATAAAGGTGAAAGGAGGAGTAGGGAGAAAACCAGCTGAGAGTGGTGGGCGTGGACAATATTCAGGAATGGATTGTAGGTGGAATTGAAGAGGTTTGAATAAAGTTTCTGGGCAGTTGCACATCCAAGCATTTTATAAGATGAATGATTATAAAATGGGAAGAGTGCTTTTTAGGATGGGTTCGTTGATAAATTAAGAAATATTTACAGATATGAGCTTGAGCTTCATTTGAAAGTGTTTCCCAGCCAGTTTTGTAGACAAGACCTTTTTGTACCTTATTTTATAGCTTAACATTCCTTTGCAGAGTCACCCATCTATAACCCAGTGAAATGAAACGAGACAAGATGACTAATGGTATTGATTGTGTTATTTGTGCAGATGGATCTGTATCTCCAGATCCCTGTCTCTGGGAAAGAAACCCAGACCCCATGGCAAGGAAGGTTGAAGCTTTGAAAAAGCAGCTGCACGTTGAAATGAAAGTGAAACAAGGAGCTGAGAACATGATCCAAATGTATTCAGCATCCAAGGTAAGCAGGAATTAAGAGCCATTTGGGAGCATGGATTGCTGGATCAACATTTGTATTTTAAGTCGATACACAAATCTCTCTCTGATAATTGATGTGGGAGAGAAATTAATTTGCAAAGCTTGCTTGCCTGAATCCTAGCTCTGTACTTTGAGTCTCAGCATAAAGACAGCACGTAAGAGGTACATTAAGTCACTGACAAGGAAAGAGAGCTCATAAAGCATTGGTGTTGTAACTGAGTTAGTTGGTGTGATGTTTTGATATTGTTGAGTTGTTTAGGATAAAGCACAGGATGTGGTATCTCTTGATATGAGAAAAATTTTTAGAGGTTTACTGGATTCATATTCATCTCATTTTTTGAGGTTGGCATAATTGTATTTAGAAGTCAAAAGACAAATTAAAAAATTTCAAATCTAAGCTTATTATGACGCTTAATTCAATAAGACCAGCAGTGTAAGAGGGCTGTGATATTTTTTATTTTTTCAAAACCTCTGCTCACAGAACACTGTAAGTGCAGTTAACCAGGGAACAACAAGTCTCAATGACTGCAGGATTTGGCATTAACTGGGCACGTCCTTGACCTGTCCTTTCCCTCTGCGAATGGAGATTGTGATCTCAGAGTCCTTGATCCTCAGTGGTGCCTCCTTTGCATAACCACTTGTATTCCATTCCAAAGTCAGGTTTGAGCCTTCCTGCAAGTACCACCTCACCCTCATATGTGAACCCATCATTATCACCCATTTTTAGTGATCATGGTTCTCTCTTGGCATCTGATTCCTTTCGGCAGGAGCGGAAGCTGTTGGCTACAGCTCAGCAGATGCTTCAGGACAGCAAGACAAAGATTGAAATAATCCGCATGCACATTGTGAAAGTATCCCAGGCAGGAGGAGGGATGGAAGATACAGTGGATCCAGCAGGTAACAAGCTTTAAGTGACTGATACAGCCCACACCAGATGCAGGCAGAGCCTGAGATCCACAGTACTTGGCTGATTTTCATCCTTGCCTTGTTTTACCTCCCAAATGGCCAGTGAGGATGGGGACCACCATCAGTGCTTTGGAGCTGCGGATCGAGGAGCTGAGGCATCACCTGCGCATTGAAGCTGCCGTGGCAGAGGGGGCAAAGAACGTGCTGAAGATCCTGGGGGGCAGTCGGGTACAGGATCGCAAGTTTTTGGCTGAGGTAAGCAGGCATTGCTCAGGCCTTCTTGAGAGGGTGCTTTCATGCCCCCACATCAGTGATTTAGCATGAATGAGCAGGGTTAACTAAGTTACTAATTTAGGAATTTCCTGTCTCTCTGTGGAGACAGACTGGGATCCCTTTCCCTTCTAGGGATAGTGTTCCTTGCTTTGGTGAAATTTCTCAGGAACATCAGTAGTGACACTGGTGGGGGTTCAAACTTTATGGAAAAATACTTTATCTTTGTCCTGTATTAGCAAAATGTTGTCTTGTTGGTTTTTTTCTGAGCTTACTCTAGTTCATAATACCTGGTCTGAGGCTCTACATGGAAAATTTCTACCTTCTTTCTGTTCTCCTTCACACTGGTAGGCTCAGGGTCGTTTGCAAGAATCCTCTCAGAAGATTGATCTGCTGCGCTTCTCCCTGGAACGTCAGCTCAGTGAGCTTTCTCCTGATCACCCAAAAAGAGCACTCATCAAACAGGAACTAGTAAACACTTCCTCCCTGGGAGCCCGGCATGGCAGCATCCCACCCACTTCAGTCATCAAACCTACAGCCCTTACAGGTAAAGGGATCCTGCATGACACGTTGTTGTGAGGAGGACAGAGACAAAAATGAATTCTAGTTCTTCTCGTTATTTTTATATGGACACTGGATTTTCTAGGAGCTTGAGTTCTGTCTTCTAGGTCAGGCAGAGCTTTCTGAGCATACAGATTTGCAGTCAATTAATCTGGAGTCAATTTAAACTACTAACCAAGAAATCATGAATCTGGGAAATTCTGGGACCTCTTTGAGATCAGGGTGGCTGGAATCACTTTATCTTTTACATAATAATATTTGTTATTCTCCTAAAATTCCTCAGGAACACTGGAAGTGAGGCTGATGGGGTGTCAGGATCTATTGGAAAACGTTCCAGGGCGTTCCCGAATGACGAGTTCTTCTCCCATCTGTGGCAGCCCCAGTGATCTGAGGTCCCTTTCCCGGACACGAGTTGGCCTGGGCATCCACGGCCGTGGTGTGGCAGGAAAATACCGGAATGAAGAGCCATGTAGTGAGTACAGGCTTTCCTGCTGACCTGCCTGTGGCAGGGTGGAGCAAGGGGGCTTCTCACGGGGTCAGCCTGGTATGAATGTTGTTATAATAAACCTGATTTCTGCAGAACTAAGAGAGAATGAATTGCATTATGCCTCGTCCTCCTAGAAATTGGAATCTCCAGGAAGTTGGTTGGGATGTCCACCCTCAGCATGAGAGATTTTCTTTGGTGAAATGTTATAATCCATGCTTCCTCCTTTGTCCAGATGAGGTCCTTGCTGTGCTCAAAGTGGACAATAAAGTGGTTGGCCAAACAAACTGGGGACCAGTTAATAACCAGGCGTGGGACCAGAGCTTTGCCATTGAGCTGGACCGGGTAAGTCTGCCTCAGATTCATGTGGTGTTTGTTTTTCCATTTAACCTTACCTGATTTGCTTGTTTAGCTGCCATTCCACTTAACCCTGGATTGCTGCTGTCCCCATGTCCTTTGATTTGCCAGTTAGCTCGGCCTTCCCCTGAAGGCAGAGCATCTCTGCCAGAAATTCAGCTTGAACAGCATCTGCTGTCCTTCTCTCCTTATCTGAGCAGTTTTGTTTCATCTTATCAGCAATGTGGCTCTTGGGGAGCCAAGACAGCAGCCTCCAAGAAGGTCTGTAGCTTAGAAAATCTAAGAACATCAAAAGCAGGGAACAGAAGCACTAAAGAAGTTTTTTATGCCTACTCTTTTTTTACTGATTTTTTTTTTTTTACAAATACATGTGCATTTTCCAGATCATGGAGCAGTATGTAATTATTCTGCCTTTGTTTTCTCCCCCACCATTTACCCATCCCACCAGTCTCGTGAGCTAGAAATTGCAATTTATTGGAGAGATTGGAGAGAACTCTGTGCAGTGAAGTTTTTACGTTTGGATGATTTTCTTGATAATGAACGTCATGGGATGTGCCTCTCACTGGAGCCCCAAGGAATGCTTTTTGCAGAGGTATAAATGTAAGCTTTGTTTCTTTTTCGGAGAATTCTGTCTGTTTAGGGTGTCTGCCCTGAAGGCAGTTGTTCAACCCAGAATACAAGGAATGGAAGGAGCAATAGTCTAGAAGGATAGAATGATACCTGAAACCCTCTTGCATCAGTAGCCCATATAAGAATAAGGAACATGATATAATAGATGTGCACATGCCATAGCCTGGAGTGACTCTTCAGCTGCTCCACTGTAATTATGTGTGTGTGCTGTGAAATCCGTTCATTTTTATTTGCTTTCGTTGTGAGTCATTGGTGGCACTTTAATTAAACATATGGCTTAATGGTCAGGATTGAATCACAGAAACTGTAGAATCAGAGATCCAAACTCCCTCTGGCTATGCTTATTTTATCATCTTTCTGAGGCTAATAATAGTTTGAAGTGTCATCAATGTAGAGATCATCTTGATAATCCCTTAAAAGCCACAGTCTTTTTTCCTTTGTGTTGTGATGAAAGTTCCTGTGGTTATCATTCCAAAGTAGGATCTGAACCTCATGTACCTACATTTGCCTCCTCTCCCTGCCTTCTTGCATTTTGTGGTTGGTTTGTGGCATTTGGTTTTGGTTTTTTTTTTTTTTTGTTTTTACTTCTGTGCCGCGAACTACTGTGTCTGTTATCCTACAAATGGGCGTGTTCTTTATGCATGGCTTCAGAAATTAGATAGTTTTTGGGAGATACAAATTGGTCTTAGTTCTGGGGGTTTTCTGAATTTCAGGTAGTAGATAACTCCAATCTCTAAACCCACAATTGAAGTAGCAGCTGATTAGAGAGTGAATCTGGAATAAACGAGTCTGGAGTCTGGGAGTGACTCGAAACTTACCAAAAGGATAGGAATGGAAATTTTGATGAGAAAACAGGCTTGTGTGAAAATTCAGGTTTACAATTTAAATGGATAATCCTGACAAATCCTTTTTACTTCTCTGTCAGGTGATGTTTTGTAATCCTGTCATTGAGAGGAAGCCAAAACTGCAGCGACAGAAGCGTATTTTCCCCAAACAGAAAGGTGAGTTGCTGGAGGAGTGACTGTCCAGGGTGAGAGCAGGGGTTTTCACAAGGTTCTGCTGTCCTACTCAATCTGGGAGATGTTAAAACTCTTGCTAATTACTGTGTATGTGGAAGTTTGTTCAGTCACATGAAGTGCGGGCAGTCTGGCTGCAGCACCATCTGTAATGTAGTATTGTCATCTGTCATGTAGTCATGTGGTGTTGATCAAAATTAACATTGCTAGGAGGATTTAATTGCTAGTTATTTAACAGACTACTTAGCTCTGGGGCCTCCAGCATAAGGAGGACATGGACCTCTTGAAGCAGGGAGGGCCACCAAGATGCTCAGAGGGCTGGAGCCCTCTGCTGTGGACACAGGCTGAGAGAACTGGGGCTGTTCAGCTCAGAGAGGGCTCTTGGGAGACCTTGGAGCCGCTCCCAGTGCCTTAAAGACGCTCCAAGAAAGCTGGACAGGGACTTTGGACAAGGGTCTGGAGTGACAGAACAAAGGGAGAATGGCTTCCCACTGACAGGGCAGGATTAGAAGGGATATTGGGAAGAATTTGTTCCCTGTGAGGGTGGTGAGGCACAGAGAAGCTGTGGCTGCACCATCCCTGGAAGTGTCCAAGGCCAGGTTGGACAGGGCTTGGAGCAACCTGGAACAGTGGAAAATCTCCCTGCCCATGGCAGGGGATTTGAATTAGATGGTCATTAAGGTCCCTTCCAACCCAAACCATTCCATGATTCTGTAAGAAGATCCAGGACTCAAACTGTACTGATTTAACCAGCCATGCTGTTACTGATGAACAGATATTGGAAGGTTTTCTGGAAAACTCTGAATTACAGAACACTGTAGCATGAACAGGCTACTTACTATCTATCAGGTCTCTAGAGCTGGCATCTCAGATTTATGAGATTTATGGACTGGAATAGCTTGCATACTTTCTTATTTCTCTGCAAATTCTTTATTGTGAAGTTGAATAAGGTTAAACTTTACATACCAAGCTTTTGTGACAGTGGGGATAAATGAGATTTTATATTTATACTCTTTAGGAAGTAGTAAAAAGAATGAAAACATCCCAAATGTTTTACTCTTTTAAACACATTTTCAGAAACTTCCTGTTATAGGCTGCATAATTAAAATGTAGTGTTGAAAGAGAAGAAAACCTGACTTGAAGTAAAATCAATTTTTAATGTTCTATTAAATTTCAACTTGAAAATTGTTTTGGTATTATATAGAGCTGAACTTAGGTGAAACAGCAGATCTGTTTCATCATCATCATTATTAATCTTTATTCCCAGAAGAAAAGCCCATTCTCCCAAGGGTGAGCTACCCTTTTGGGGTGACCCACAGGTGTTTGGTTGAAAACTAGAGTTTAACACTATGTGAGATTGTAATTTGTGTGTTATAATCTTACTGGTGGTTTGACTCTGACTCCTCCAGGGAAGGAATTCCTGCGAGCTCCTCAGATGAACATGAATGTTGCAGCTTGGGGTCGCCTGATGATGAGTTTCCTCCCTCCCTGCAGTTCCATCAGCACTCTGAGTCCCCCACTTCATGATCCCAATCACACAGACTTTCCTCCAGTTTCCCCACAAAGTCACGGTGATTCAGTGCCCAAATTGAGTAGGTAAGTGATGTCCTGAGTGTTGTGTAACACTCTGGGATGGGTGTAGGGTAGATCTTAAAATTCTGTTGCACCTTACTTAGGTGGAGGAAGACATTGATGAGAAAAATTTATCTGTCTAAAAAAAAAGATGTACAGTTTCTGTGCTCTAAAGGAAAGAAAATTCCATTCATTAAATGTCTTCACCAGTGCAGTAACTGATCTATGCAAGCTCACCATGTGATTGTTGTGATAAAAATGCACTCTGTTTTATGAGTAATGTAGCACTCAGAAGGGACATAGTTGAGATTTTGAACATGCTGTAGAAGAAAATATCCCCCCAAATAATTTCTGCTTAAATTGAATCAGTTGTTCTCTGAAGAGATTATTCCCACTGAGGCAGAGGATCTAGGAAAAAAAAAAAAAGACTCAGTTACTGTGTTGCAATTAAAATCAAGATTTCTTTAAATTCTTGTTTCTACATACTTGTGTTTCAATAATTTTATAGCATCAGAGAGCCAGTGTTAGAATGTGAGTCTAACCAACTTTTAATTAATTTAGGAGAGAATATATCTTACTGGTAGTTCACAGAGTTGTGGTGTGAGTCAGGGAGTCCTGTTGTCCAGTGATTTGAACTGAACTAGCACAGCAGAGGTGCTGCAAAGGTGTCTGTGTACAATGCTCTGCCCTAAGGCAAAATCTTCAATTCTGTCCTACAAATGCAGTGACTTTCCTGGGGCTAAGCTTACATGTGCTGATGAAGCACCACCCAAGCCTCCACGCCTTTTTCTGGTGGCCAACTCCAAGGAATCAACTCCATCTCCTGCAGATTCTCCGGTAACCATCTGGGCTAATTGGGAATGTTGCCTTTGCTGGTTGGTGTTCTTTCAAGGCCCTGTTCTTCTTCCTTGTTTATTCCTTAAGAAATTTGCTGTACTTTTTAGACAGGTGCTTCATTAGCTGGAATTCAGAATCCAGTGAACCATTTTGGCATGGAGTCTTCAAAAAGAGTTGCACTTTCCCCCTCGCTCCCCCTTTTTATAAAAATTATAACTGGCTTTTCTTGGAGAAGCAAAATGGGAGGTATGTCAGCATTGGGAGTTCAGGGCAAGAGTACAGAACAGACTGCACAGAGAAAGCAGGGAAGGAGGGTCAGCAAGGCTTTCAGGAGCAAATTAGGTTCTTTGTCATTAAAGGAATTGGCCAAAACCAAGAGCAGCTCTACTTTTCTGACAGAAAGGAGCAGGGAAATTGCTTTGAGCACTAAAATGACCTATTCTGCCACTTTTTACCCTTTCTCATTTGGCATTTATGATAGAGAAAAATGCTTTCTTTGATCATTGTGACTCTTGACATGAGATGCCATTTTCTAGGAAGTAAATGTTCTATCCTAAACTTTTAAAAGTGTTTCTTTGAAAAGATTTGACCCTATAAAAATTATTGTATATGGGAATATTTTTGTGTGCTCATAGATTATCTGGTTTTATACTATTTACCTCCAAGCAGAGACAATGACCATCTGTGATAATATGTCTGTGGTCGTGCTGGATCCTGGCAGAGGAGAAAAATTGGATGTGGGTGTTCAGGTTAGACTTTATGATTTCAGAGAATGACCCACTGTATTTTTCTTTCTCCTCGTAGTGCCTGAAGAGGCTACATGTTGAGGAGAAGTCTAGCAGCTCTCCTGTAACAGGATTTCCAATCCCAGCATCTCCAAGGTAACTGTGGATGGTATGGGCTGTCTCAGGTCACAGATTAAAGAGTCACTGGGCTCAAATGTTTGAGCATAAAGTCTGAAATTCTGCTCAAGGTGTGCTTTGGTTTCTCAGCAGCAAATTCTTAATGCTGACTGTGGACAGTACAAGGAAAAATCTGCTCTGAACTTCACTTGTTCAGAAGTCTGCTGTGTCTAATCTGTTCATTAACCCAAATAGTGAGTCTGTTGGTAGATTGTGTAGACTGCATTGTAAGAGGTGATTTAATAGAAGATAAAATAATTTAGCTGCCTTCAAGGGCTTCCTTGTGTTTGAAGTGCTGTGGTGTAGTATATTTAGATGTGTCTGTGTGCTAACTAATACATTCCAGAACTACTTATGGCATTCCTCACACTTTTCTATTTCTATTGATTTGCAGTACATTGTCTCCCATTATGATGGGAGGCATAAAACAGGAAGTTGAATATAGTCTGTGGCACTTACACTGACATATCTTGTATGTAACAGGGATACACAGTTCAAATATATCCAAGAGAAGTAGAAAACCAGTTTACTATTGTTGACCAAAGGCTGACTTAAAAAGCAGAAACAGCAAAATCTTCATGGACAGATACTCAGCTCTTCACTTCCCTTTACTGGAGGAGTATAGAGTGTTTGTTGCCTTTTAAAAATGATCCTGGTCTAAAGTATTTAGGGTGTAGGTTGTTTTGGTTTTTTTAATTATTTGCTAGCAGTTTTGTGGCCTGAGTTTCCTTGATAACACCTTGTGGCTGACATTACATTTTATGGCATCTCTTTATTCAGCCCTTTTCTTCCAACAACATGTTGTCTGTTGTCCCAGTGTGTTTTATTTCCAGTTCCTGCTTGAGAACTCCTGTTCTTCTTACACCCTTGTCCTCCTAGCACTGTAGACATGTTCATGTGTGATTACAACTGCTGCTGAGCCCGCTCAAAGGAGCGTAGGTGAAATTGAGTTTTGCTACCCCAAGGATGAGAGTGGAGAGGAGCTGATCCTGTTATTGAAAGTAACTGAGAGAACAAGCCTAGAAGAGTCAGAATTGTTGTTCCTGTTGCCAGTACAGGTGGAAGTCAGACTGCTGCCAATTTCCTTACATCAGGGTTACCTTCTCCTTTCTTAAGTGGCAGAAGAGCAGCACAAGCTTTAGTTGTCAGGATTAGGTGAGGAGTGGTTGGCACAGCTGATTGCTTTCCTTTTTGCTGTACAGAGCTTATTCCCTTGACACAAACACACAATCCTTTATTACCTGCTCATGCATCTCCTGGGTACTGTTTCTTCTCTGTTTATCTGCAGGAAAAGGACAGTTCAGCTGGAGGATTTTCACTGCATCGCTATGTTGGGCCGTGGCCACTTTGGGAAGGTAGTAGAGAAGTACAGTGTGGAGGAGGGCAGTGGTTGTGACAGTGGGGCTCTGCCTGGGGGTCTGAATAGAAACACTGCAGTACAGGAGAGATCTGTTGCAGTGCAGATACCAACAACAAACCCAGCCCAGCCACACAAGCAGCTGGTGACTGTTGTTAACAGTCAAAATTCCTGAGGATTTGTGACTTCAAAGCCTGGAGAAAGCTGCCCTGAGAGTGCTAAATCAAAGCACACTGTTAGCATTCCTTTCATGAAGATCACTAGTGGAAGAGGTCCATCCCCAAACTGTGTATAGCTCCCTCTGTGAGAACTTGAGGGGCTCCTAAAGCACTGAGCCAGGTGTGATAGTACTGTTTGGGAGAAGGACATAACTTACACTGACATCCTTCTGGACTGCTGCAGCACAAGGAGCAAAACAGAAGTGCTCTGTTTTTGGAGTTCCTTGAGTTTGGTTTTGAGGATGACTGTCTGGAGTGGATGGAAATAGTTGGTGTCGATTTGAGTTAAAGTAATCTGATAAGGAAATATGAGATCATTTGAAGTACAGCTGTTCTGTTGTCTTTCAGGTACTGCTGGCCCAATACAAGGCAACTGGGAAGCTGTATGCCATCAAAGCCTTGAAGAAAAAAGACATTATTAGGAGAGATGAAATTGATAGGTGAGATTTGTTTAGAGATGATGCTATTGCCAGAGACTACATTGCCACAACTGTAATCAAATGTTAGCAGGTATGGTGTGTACTGGCTGTGGCACTCTTAAGATTAAATGTGACTTTAAGACTTGGGTAACTAAAATCAGAAATAAGGAAACTTAAAGTGGTCTCTAACTTCTGTAAGAATGACACCTGAAGAACACTCAAAAACTCAAGGTTTGGAAGTATATAAGATAAATATTATATTAGCCCTCACTTTTAATTTCTCTAACTTCAGATGCAAAGATTTTCTTTTCCATCCTCTCTTTCTCAAAACAGGCTTTTCTGTTTAACACTGACGTTTTTGTTCTTTCAAATCTCTTCAGCTTGAACTGTGAGAAGCGAATATTTGAGGTGGTCAATTCTTCTGATCATCCCTTCCTTGTGAACATGTTTGCATGCTTCCAGACCCCTCACCACGCCTGTTTTGTGATGGAATACACTCCAGGGGGGGATCTGATGATGCGCATACACGAAGATGTCTTTCCAGAGCATATGGCACAGTGAGTTAGAATTAGTCTTGTCTCCAGGCACTATTAAATTTTTAACTTGAATCTCATATATTTATTGCCTGATAACTATTTCTGTCTTTTAGGTTTTATACAGCCTGTGTAGTCTTGGGGCTCCAGTTCTTGCATGAGAAGAAAATTGTTTATAGGTAATACAGCAGAGACTCAAGACAGTTCAGCAACTCGAAGGTTGATTTTTCCTGTAGCTGTGTCTGGAGCTCACTCTCTTGCTGGGGTTTCTAATCTTTCTGCCTGCCTTTGTTTTCCCTGTCACTATCAGCATGTTCATCGTGCTCACAGTAGAGAAAGTCACCTAGAAGCTATTCATCTGGCATGTTGCAGGTGATTAATCCTCTGTGACATGTCAATACATTCTGGGGGGCACCTGTAAGTCACTGTTTTCTTTTTCACTGGGATAGTCAGGTAATTTGTCATGGTGTTGTGGGAGCTCTTTTCCAGATGAATAAGCCCCACTCAGCTCCAAGCTGCTTTGTGAGCCTTTCATTTAGGGGAAAATACCAATCAGTTAAGGGGAGTCTTCCAAATAATGCATGATTAAATCAAATGTAGACTTTACTCAATCTAGATTTTATTCTCTTTATTAACATCTACCTTCTGCCTCTTGCAAAACATATTGGGTGGCATCCTCAGTCTTCATCCACTGTTTTCTTTCATCTCCTTTGCACGCAGGGACCTGAAATTGGATAATCTCCTTTTAGATGCTGAAGGATTTGTGAAGATCGCAGATTTTGGATTGTGTAAGGAAGGTGAGTAACTGGAAAAGCTGAAATTGAGCCATCAGGATCAGTTTAGGGTCTGGGCTTTAGTAGATGTTTGTGTGTAACTTGTATTAATCCCCTTTTAAAAACATAAAATCAAAAAAGCCAAACAACAAAAACCTCCTCACCTATCTGGCCATGATGAGTTTGGGAAGAATACTTTGTTGTGTAATCTGCAAGAGACTTATGAAAGCATTTAAAATATTCTTGTTTGCTCAGAGGAGCCAGAATACAGGATAATATAAAACATGTAAATGAGCAGTGGAACATGCAGGAAATTCCCTGGGGTTTGCTGTTTATTTAAGCATTGTCTGTGTATTTGTTATTTGGTGTCATTGGGGCCTCAGGTTCCACACTTTCCACTTGCAATTCGCCTTGCCCAGGTAACAACATCAGGTGACAAACTACAGCTTTCAGGAGGTGAGGCTGCATCAGATCCATTCAGTAATTTGTGCTGGATTTTACCAAAGTGTCCTTTTCGTACAGGAATAGGTTTTGGAGACCGGACAAACACCTTCTGTGGCACCCCTGAGTTTCTGGCCCCAGAAGTGCTGACAGACATCTCGTACACGCGGGCAGTGGACTGGTGGGGCCTGGGTGTGCTCATTTATGAGATGCTTGTTGGTGAGGTAAGGCCAGCTTCCCTCAAGGGCATCTCACTAACCAGGCTTAGGGACCTGACCAATCGAGGTAAAATTTTGCTAAATGTAGCCAACTATTTATTGGTACTTCAGTTACATTTTTCTCATTCATAGTGCTTGCCAAACAGTTATTAATCCATACAACTCCCTGCTATTCATGCTTATTTAATAGTGAGGAGTGGGTGCTATGTGGATTGAATAATAGAATGTCCCAATTGCAGTCACCATTCCCTGGAGATGATGAGGAGGAAGTCTTTGACAGCATTGTCAATGATGAAGTGCGATATCCACGATTCCTTTCAACCGAAGCACTTTCCATAATCCGTAAGGTAAAGGGCTGATGGGTCTCTGGGAGCCTGAGGAATCTGCATTTACTGTGTGAGTGGATCCAGAGGGACTTGATTAGGATTGTATAGCACTTCTGTGTGTAATCTGGAGCTGCCTACATAGGCTAAGGAAATAATTAAATTTTCCACATACTTTCCCTTCCTTCTCTTTACATAAACAGAATTCTTCCTTGTAAGGATGACTAAGCAGGCTGCTTGCTGTTCCTGCTAAGTCTGGCACAGAGAACTGATGATTCAAGGGCAGGAATGTCAGAGCCCTTCAGTGGAAATGGCTGGATTCAGTTTTTAAATGTGACCCCATAGTCACAGGTGCACAATTAAGCTGAGATGTTCCATGCAGTTTATGGCAGGTATCTGATTGCTGTTGGCAAATTGTTTACAAGGAGCTAGGTCTGAGTTATTCCTGGCAGATGATGACCTTGGTGCAAAGTGAGAATGAGGAAACACCGAGGGATTAGTCCACCTCCTTTCTTCTGTTTTTCTCTCTGGAACATTATTTCTGTTCATCCTTGTTCCTATTGTTTAATTTTGAACTGATATTTCTGCAGCTGCTTCGGAAATGTCCAGAGCGTAGACTGGGAGCAGGGGAAAAAGATGCAGAAGAGATTAAAATTCAGCCCTTTTTTAAGGTAGGAACTTGGTTTATACCTCTCCCTTGTTTCTTGTGCCTGAGCAGAGAGTGATTTGGTCTCTGTTGATATAGAGGCTTATTTCCCTTTGTTATCAGGGAGATCTTAGTGACAGTTTCTGTTGCACCTCATTGCTCCTTTCAGGAATATGTGATTCAAGTCTTCCTTAAAATAACACCCCCCAAGTCTGTTTTCTGGGATCTTTATGCTTCCAAAGCCAGTTTATTTCTGATCGTGCTGCTTCTGTGTACAAATATACTTAACTTTAGAGGCATGAACAAATATTCCTTTTAAAATCAAACTGCAGCATCAAAGATGTTATCTAGTGATGACAGTGATTGCCAGTCAGTCTATTTGATTACCTGCATTTGCAGGATACATGTGACTCTTAAGAGAAATGGAGATTAAATTGCTTTGTGTCAGGGGTATATGTCTGTTCCAGGCAAAGATGTTGCCATCCCTCCTCATTATTACTCATCTGCCCAAAAGTTTTTAGCCTTATAACCCTTGTGTGGCTTTGCACTGGAGCAAGAAGAGAACTTGGATGTCAGCAGAAATTGCTGGGATCCACAGATTCACCTGGCCAGATCACCAGATTCACAGCTGAGCTGTAGTTTTATCCCTCCTAAATACAGTTGTAGCTGTAAAAATACACTGCATGGAATCTCTGCACTACCTCCCATGCTGTTTATTTTGGGCCTTTTTCAGTTCCTTTTTTTTAATTAGTAGAAATAAGACATGTTGCAAATGATCCGTAAGGGAGGCTTCAATTCTCCATCTGACTTTCACATTTCATAAATAATCCTTGTGTCAATCTAGCCTGTTTCCTTCCTTTCCTTACAGGGAATTGATTGGGATGCCTTGTTTGCCAGGAGGCTGAAGCCTCCCTTTGTGCCCACGTTAAGAGATCCAACCGACATCAGCAACTTCGATGAGGAGTTCACTTCCCAAAAGCCAATCCTTACTCCTCCTGAGGAGGTTTCTCTCCTAACCCGTAAGGAGCAGACTGTCTTCAAGGACTTTGACTTTGTTTCCAGACACCTTTTAGATGTGTGATCCCTGGGCTATGAAAACATGAAGAGACTGTTACCACCTTGAGAGAGCATAGAGAAGACTTTGCAGGGCCAGTGGAAAAGCCAACAGGATTTTAATACAGATAGTGCTGATGGCCCCAGGGTGAGGTGCCCTGCAAGCTGAATTAACCTGCTGTTGCTTTTCCAGCCTCATTTGTTGGAAGGATCCTGGATGTCAATTACCTTTAAGGAATAATTAATGTTTGACTGTGTGTAACTTCTTCTGTCACTGAATGTAGATGAAATTTGGAATTTAAGCTGGACTTGATGAAATCAAATCATCTCTGCAACCCAGGTTACTCTTTGCAAAAAGCCTAAGTAAGTAGTGTGACTTTTTAAAGTTGTAGCATAGTAGGGGAATGGCCACTGATTTTCTAGAGATTCCCTCCTGGTAATGATTTTATGCCATTTCCCACTCATTAAAATATGTATGCCAGACAAGGAATGGATTTTAACACTACCAAGACAATGATGTTTGATAATGATCCAAGTGATTTATCAGAAGGAAGATGAATCTTTCTACTTAAGGTTGCCAACTCTTAGCTATTGTTTTTAATGATATCAAACTCCATAGCTTTTGCACATGTTTTTTTTTCTTTTTTGAAAATAAAGATATCTTTCCATATAATAAATACCCATCTTTTCATCTCCTTTGTGTCAGCAGAATGTTTCAGGTCAGGGCTAACCAGAATGCTCAACAAGCAGAATTTTAGATTTCTCCATAAATGCCAGTGGTAATATTTTCTTTCTTTCTTCCTTCTCACTCAGGTTGTCTGTGCACATTTTGCACGGTGTCATCAGCTGTCAGATACCAATGACTGCAGTCAGGTTATCTCTCCACAGATTTTATCATTTTGTACATCCTGTATAATTTTTTGGGACAGCTAAGTAATGACAGTCAGTACTGGAAAATCAGTGAGTTAAAGGTGATTTAATTGCCTCATAATCTATCTTGTAATTATACTTGATAAGATACATTTTCATGTCTTAAATTCATAATGTTGGCTCATTGGGCTAAAAGGGAAGGGTTTTTAGAGATAAGGTGCCTGATGCAAACAAGGACATAAATCCTTGCTCTTTCAGTTTGTCTTCACCAGATGGAGACAGGAGTGGGACTAAGGCAGCTGTGCTGCAGCTGGAGACAAGGATCTAGGGAATTGTTAAGCCAAGGCAGGTGCCAGTGCTTCAGCATTCAGTGAGGTAAGAGCTCTGTTTGTGCAAACCAGGGACATTTCACACTCAACCTAGATTTTCTATTTTCAGAGCCAAGTACAGCTGCTTCTAAAACTTCCCATGTACAAAGATCCTTTCAACCTCCCGCTCACCCTGGCAGTGCACCCTCCCTGTTTCGAACAGGACACACATTTTCCTCACTCTTGTTTGAGTGGCAGTGGCTGTTGGCCCCTGTGGTGTGTTTTGTGGCTGTAGTACAAGGCCACTGTGCCGTGGGAGGCAGCACAGGGGATTGTTAGCACAGGTCAAACCTAGAACTTAGGTTCAAAGAGAGAGTCAGAGAGAATTCAAAAATGCATATTTAATATTTTATTTTATAATTTATGGTTGAGTAAAAAAAGGTAAATTAACACCCAGGTGTATTTTAAAGAAATACCAAACAGAGCAAAACTGCTTTGAGCTGTTGTACCTGCTGATAAACTTTCACTGATACCTGAAGAAGCGGGAATTGCAATGTGACAGATGATCCACACTTTAGCAGGTACCACAGCAACACAACAAACTGCAGAACCCTTCTGAATGGTGTAGTAGCTTTACAAAAACAATCCTTAGGATTCTGATATCCCTCTGATAAAGCTTCTACCCTGAACAAAACAGACTGTGCACAGATTACAAACTCTGGAGCTGGTCAAAAAAGGGATCTTTTGCTGCATTTAAATTGCTTTTGGACTGTCATGCTGTGTTAGTAACCACACTATCTTTCCATGAGTGTTCATCAACTTTAAACCCTGAGTGCTTCTGAGTTGGTGTTCATTCCTGAGCCAAGATAATTAAGGCACAAGATAATTTTAACTAACATTTTGTTGTGGTAGTTTTTCTTGTTTTAACAGAAAAGGGACTAAAATTCACACCACAGCCTTTTTTGTTTTAAAGCTAATATCAGTCATCCCAAACTTCCTTTTAGTTCCTCATGGAAATCTGAAATATGACCTTTTATTTCAATGGAAAACAGGTCCTCTTGCTGTTGTCCTGAAAGATGTCAGCATCTCTCATCTCAGTTAATCAACCAGGACCTGGCAGCTTTCCTCTTGTATTGAAATTGTATTATTTTATTAAAATGTCACTAGTGAGTTGAGGTAGTAGTAGTTTTACCAACAATGTTACTTGAGTTAGGTGTGAGGTAATCACCTCTGCTTCTGCTTCTCTCCCAAGCTACAGCAAGAAATCTGCAGAAATAACTCAGTAGCCAAGGATTACTTTTCTGTCCAAAGAAAAGTGATGGTATCGCTCCTCACTGACTTGGTTCAAAACAGTGAATTGTTAGCAGCATCATCAACTTAAAAGCCTGTGAGGAAGCTGCTCAGGGCACCACAAAATTAAGGTTAATTATTTCATAAGATAGAACTGTAAGACACTCATTCTCATGCACATTAACAGTATTGAGCCTTAAGTCTTTGTGGAAAGCATTAAGTTGAAGTATGTGGACAAAAACAAAATCTGCTTTTGACTCTAAATATTTACTCAAATATTTCTCTTACATGCCTGATGCTACAGCCAAAAGGCACTGCAGTTCTCACAGTAAAAACTTGACTGAAAAAAGGCCACAGGAATACACTGATCCTGGCTGGTTTTATCTGTAATTGCTGCTATTCCCTAGCAGCAAAAGGCAAGGGAGACCTTGGAGAAGTGAACACAAATAGTCACACTAATCTTGCATTTCTTCTGGAGAGATGTGGATGCACTTAACAAAAGGAAATAAATTTAGAGAGATACTTTGCTCAGTCTGGAAATCAGCCCTGCTGGCTTTGCCCTTCTCAGAGCATGATTCTTGCCTTTAACAGTGTTATTTATATACAAAAAATAACCCTGACTATCCCTGAAATGTAATTTGCAGATGAACAGATTGTGGAGCAGGTTGCATAGTCCATGATATATTAAAGTTCAGTGTAAGGAAACAGCAGCCACTGCATTAGCAAAGCTTTACCCAGCAGCCTGCCAGGTGTGCTGGCACACTGGGACTAGACAGGCTCAGTATTCCTGTGAAAATAGATGTTCTCCCATGCCGTGAGGTGGCGTGAACAGAAGAACCTCCAGAGATTGAGGATTATCCCCTGGTCAAAGGGGTTCTCCAGCTCGGAGTGCCGCAGGTACGAGATGCGGTGGGGCGACATGAACTCCCAGGTCGTGGTGTTGCACGAGATCAGGTACAGGTGGGAAACAAGCAGCAGCAGGACCACAATGGTGAATATGAATATCAGCAGGAAGGACACGAGCAGGAAAATGTTGTGCTGCAGCCACTCCCGGGATTGTTCAAAGTAGAGGCCTGACCTTTCAATTCAAACAGAAATAAATCTGCAGTTAAATAAGCAGAACTAGTTTCATAAACTAAGCCAATCTGATGACACATTTAAGTTTGATTTATAACTAATGAGCTGCTGATAAGTCCTGAGAGACTGCACCATAGGGATTGGAATCTAAGTTTAGAAGATGCTGTTTCCTCTAACAGCTGTGAGACACAATCACTCCGGGTTAACTCCTCTCCTGAACAGCTGGAACCCTGTTGGAGTTTCCAGCACTTGAATGTGTACACCAAGATCGTGTTACAGTGACTGAAGCAAAATGAACAATGAAACCTAAATTATCAGATTCTGCTCGAGATTAGGGGGCTCCAGGATGCAAAAGAGGGTGAAGATCCAAAGCCAGTCCAGCCACTGCTGTGTTCTATGCCAGCCCGAGGAGCACCACAACTTCCAGCAATCTCAGAGGCTCAAATGCCATCTCCCAGCCTTACCAGGCCACATGGCCTCCCCACAGCAGAACCACAAGCTGCACACTCAAGTAGACTATGAAGAGGGGGTGATTCCTTTCTCCTACACAGTTCTCAAGCCAGGGGCAGTGATGGTCGTAGCGCCGCACGCAGTGCTGGCACAGCTGGCAGTGCTTGGCTCGCATGGGTTGCTGCAAAACACAATCAGAAAAAGAAAAAACCCACTGGCTGTCCCACTCCTGTTTGGTAGAAGAGAACATCATGCAAATCTGTCTTTCTCCATAATATTGTCCCTAAAACACTCACTTGTGAGACAGCAACACATCAAGATTGCTAAGACAGATCAAAGGGATTGTGATTCTCTTGGTCAAGACACAAATGGGTGGCATCAAATTAAGTGACTCTCCCACACTCCTCCTGTCTGCACATCTTTTTATTATCTACCTATTATAGGAAGTCCAGCGTGCCAAGGAGAGAGACAAAGCCAATCAGTGCAGTCAGGAAAGCATGAGCCAGAGTATTGAGGCAAAAAACTAGGACCACTGCTATCAAATGGAGTGGGCAGGGATGTGATGCTTCTTTGGGATGCAGAGAGGAGTGCTTCCATGTGAGTACAAGACATGTGCACAGAAAACAGCTCAATTACCAGGCACAGAGAAGGTGAAACACCTGGCAGAGAAAAGTAGTGCTTCCCAGAATTTGTCCCCTGCAGTGTATAAATGCTTTGCCAACTTTTCCTCTTGCAATAAGCTCATTCCTCCTGCTCTCTTCAGGACTCTTCAGGAATTTTTGGGAGCTGGGGTAGTGCTTAATTTCATTAAACTGATAAGGATCACTCTGAGAACAAGCCTTTCTAGGCTTTAGGCAAACTGTTTTAAGAGCTAATTTCATTGCTGTAATTTCTCCTTCACGCTGTCTTTTACCTCTCAGGCAAATGTTTTGTTGTTTTAAGGCTCTGAACAAGTTCACAACAATGAGCAGTTCCCACATGTCACACTCAGCTGCCTTCCTGGCTATCAAGGTATTTTCAAAATAACTGCTTTGACAGTACTGCAAGGTCTGGCTGACATGGCAGTAAGAATGTGTAATACAAGTTTCTCATAGCAAAAGAAGTTTCTTGTTTCTATAAGCTAGCAGGGACTTGTTTCTGCCTTGGAAAACCAGCCTGTGTGCCAGTGTCCACCACTACTCCTTGTGTAGCTACACAGTCTGCCCAGCCTCCCCTGAGCAGCAATTACAGACCACCAACAGCAGCTGAAGAACAATATAAGCTTTCAAATCACTCATCCCTTCCTCTTCCAGCGTATTCTGGATGCCCACCTTCACCAGGCAGTAACCACAGCGCCGCAGCTTAATGTCACCTGGAATCTGAGGGATCACCACACCTTGTCCTTTATTTTCACCTTCCTACAAAAAAGAGAAAGGGAGGGACTGAGGAGGGGTCTTGGGCTGCTGCCTAGGCATGACTGAGCTGTCTTGCTGCATCTTTTTACTTAATGGTTACACAGTGCTTGTTATTTCTATCATTAGAAACAAAATATCTCCTGAGAATTCCTACAAAAGCTGCAGACAGTTATGATAGAGTGAGAGAGAACAGGTTACTGTAACCCTCCAAAGAATATTTACAGAGGCAGAAATAACTGTGGACAAGATACACTCTGGGACAAAACCATCATCAACATGTGGCACTTCTAAACACAATAACAATGTCTTTTCAGTATGAGCAGTGCTAATTAGTCATACACATCCAACACTGACTTAAACGATGGATGAGTAAGATTGATAAAGCTTTTGTCCTACACATTCTATAGGGCAGTGAACCTTGAACAGACTATAAATTACTGAGACTTTGCATCTCCATTTATTTCATTGTAACTTGTTTGTGGATGTGTTCTCTGAGAGGGCAACAAATCCATAAAGGGTTCAATAAATAGAGCTGCAGAGAGCACTGTCTGCCAAGCCTGCCCTTCAATTCGAGGCTTTTTTTGCACTTGTACCACCTAGCAGTGTTTATTGGTCATATATACATTTCACAGGGCACTGCAGCCTCTGCTCTAGGAGAGGACTTGGGCTCAAATGGCACAGTTATGTACAAGGGCAGTGTGGTGTGAAAGGTACATTTAAAGCCTGTAAACCCTATTGCTGTTACAAAATACTGGTGTGAGACAATCTGTCCTCATCTCCAATGGTTTGTGCTTGTGTCCTTCATGCCAGCACAACAGAAACTGTTTCAGATTGTTCTTATGTACCACAGTGGAAAAAGTAGAAAAGCCTATAGACTTTACAGCTACTTGTTCTATTCATGAAGGGATTTACCTTCACTTCCTCTTCAGGCTTGACAAAACCCGGATCCATGAGAGACACCTTGAAGTACAGCAGGACCGAGCATAACACCAGCAAAACGAAGATCAGCGGCTGAAGCAGCTCCCCGCGCTCCTCTTGTTTTTGCATATCTGAAAGGTACCCCAAAAACACAGAGCACCAGCTCCTTGTGAAGCGTCCGGGATTTTTCCCTCTGATCTCACCAAAGGGATCCAGAACATATGCAGAGGAAACGGGGAGAGACCAGGCGGAGAGAAGGCGCGGGGCGAGAGAGGAGAGGCTGAGGAGGGACTCGCCAGACCCCTCCTGCCCTCGGGGCACCCCCGGCCGCGGCCGGGCGCAGACAGCCCGAGTCTCGCAGGGGCCACACGGTTCGCCCGCCATCCCCGTCCTCCCTCTGCCCGCCATCCCCGTCCTCCTCCTGCCCCCGGGGGCGGACCGGCCCCGGCCCGGCCCCGGTCCCCCCTCCCCGCGGCCCGGCCGGGCCCCGCCTCACCCGTGCGGTGCAGGAGGAGCCCGAGCAGCAGGGCCGCGCTGAGGGCCGTGTGTGCCGCCCGCACCCAGAGCCCGCCGGGGCCCATGGACCCCCCGCTCCGCCGGCCCCGGGCTCCGCCGGCCCGGAAGGCCTCGGGGCAGCGCTGGCAGGGCCGGACGGGACTCGGGCAGCGCCCCGAGGCGGGGCCAGGGCGGCCCAGCCCTGCGGGGGAGGCTCCGCTGGGGTGTTGGGCTCCGCAGCGCGGGCCGTGTTCTGCTGTCCCGGGCTTGGCACACAGCGTGAGCCGGGGACACCTGGATCCTTCTGCTCCCCCGCACCACCCCGGCATTTTTGTGCCTTGGAGCCGGCCCTGCGGGGCCTTTCCTCGAGGAATGTCCTCCTGAGCCCTTCCCGCGCCTCCTCCCGCCCTCAGCCCGGGCTCTGGAGCGCAGGGCTGGGCAGACACTGCGGGGTGTGCAGAGCTGGGGAAGGGCTGGCAGGGATGGGTCGGGCAGCAGAGGCTCCTCGAGGGGGTTCCCGAGGTGCTGCACTGCGCTAACCCCGCTCTCGCCAGCGTGGTTCTTCCATGTGTTGGCTTCCAGCCCCCGGGAAGAGGCGCGGAGAGGCTGTGCCTGGCTGGAAGCAGCTACACGACCCCATTAACCAGAGCCTGGAGAATGTTTGACATAACTCGAGGAGGGATTTGGTCTGGTTGAGATGTCTGCAGCCAAGAGGCTCCTGGCTGGGTGAGCTCATTGAACTCCCCCGAAGGCTGCCGAGGGAAGCAGGTATAGACTCTTCCTCAAAGCCATTGAATTGCACCTCAGATGCGTTTTTATGTCTTGCTAACAATAAAAAAAAAACCCCACAAAAACCACCGAGGGGACTACAGCACATACATATTTACACCTTGAGTGTCTAAGGGAGATGAATGTCATCACAGATCTGTAAAAGTTCCAAAATCAGTGCTTTCTCTTTAAACTCCTTTCAGCTTTAACATAGATATACCTTGCAGCTTTTGTTACCTTCTTTCCCAATAAAAATTTGAAAGAAATATCATATTCTTTATAAATTTACCCTCCAGCACCTGGTAGTGGATTTATTGGTATTGTTTGCCCACAAATTGATTATTTTAGTCTCTTCACATGGGTCAGTGGCCACCTGCTGATGCCAGGAAAGCACCTGGTTGTGTGGGTCACTTAAATGGTTTACCTGAGACAGCTGGGTTGAAATGTTAATAAAAATTGTCGACTAAATTTCTAGCAATCATTCAAACTCTTAGTTGTTTTTTTTTAATTCTAGGTAAATGCAAAGCCTACAGCTCTCTTCCCTCAGACTCCTCAGGCTGTACTGGTGCTCAGGAAAAGGTGGGTAGTGTCTTTCCTTCTTCACAGAGAGGTGTAAATTTTAAAGCTTAATGAAAGCAATTTGAGTAGTAATATTATTATCCACTTGAAAGTAGAAATATTTCAGTGTTCTAGAGTCATCTGTCCTAAGGAATGTATTCTCACTCTCTTTGTGATTAAAATGATTTGGTGCACGTTACTCTTTTTATCTTCTCCTTCAGCTTTGAAATCTGTCTTGCAGAGATCAGAGCTTGTCTCTTGTCTCAAGGTTTCAGCCTCAGTGACTGAAATTAGGCTCAGTTACAGAAAGTCTCTACTAGTAACTTTCTGAGTGGAGAATCTTGGTTCCTGTGACATTCCAGCTCGCTGGAAGGCTGAGGTATCTCTCTGTACTCTTACACCATGGCATGTTTTCAGAGGCAGCTCAGTTTCATACAAATGCTCCTCCCATCCTGTTTACCTCGCTCCTTTACAGACTCCACAATGACCACTGAATTCACTGGCACTGAGCCCTTCCAGGACCAGGGTCTTAAGAACAAAGTCAGGCTGGCCTTAAAGCAAATTGGCTTTTCTTAAGTGCTCAGATCCTGCCCCTTACAAAGCCCAGGCTGTGGAGTGTGAGCTGCAGATACATTACAGAGTTCAGAGCAATCTGGACACTCAAATACTGTCCTGATTTTTTTCTCCTCTTACACAATTTCCTAACAATGCTCTCATCCTCTAGAGCTTTCTTCTGTTGACAAGCAGTATTGTGTCTTTTGGAGTGATGAAAGGCAAAAGCACTGAACGGCATCATCAACACGTGGCAGTTCATTTTTAATTAAATATATGACAGCCAATGGACCAGTAATGTACCTAAATAAACCACATTCATAGAACAAAAGAACAAGACACTCTTGAGCACTAGGTTTAATACACAGCAGGTATCCAACGGATACAACAGAAAAGTTAATTCATTCAGAATTGTAAGGAAGCAACAGTTGTGCATTTTGATTTTTTTTTGCTCAGTTTCACCAGGTACAAACATTTGAACCAGGCCTCGGCATCAGGCAGGTCCATGGACAGAGTAAAAGAAGATGCTTGCTCATTATAACTAAGGGTATTTTCATTGCAAAACAAGGAAATACATATTTAGTTAGCTTAAAGACTTTTAAAACAAGAGTTACAGAGAGAATCAGTGACAATTATATGAAATCAAAACAGTCTGCTAAAGCAGAAGTGTTTCAGTTCAGCGGAGTATCTTTCTCACTCCTTAAGTGCTCTCTTCTCCTTCAGCCCCCACGTTGCTTTCCATCCATTCCTGATGCCTGTTGCCCTCTGTGCTTCACACACAGACGTGGTTGTCGTGGAGACCAGCTGTTTCCCTACTTGTAATTCTCTTTTTCCAGCACAAGCTGTCCTCTAACACCTGAGCTGTGGCAGACTCCTCCCAGAAGAGTCTCAAGGAAATGTCTTTTCTATGGATAGTGCCTGCCTGCAGTGCCCTCTAGCTCTTGCCCTACTGGTAATTAGTTGCCTTCTTCAGGTAATGAGAAGGAATTGACTCACAGCTCCAGGACTTTTCTTCCCACTCATCTTTTGCAGAGACCAGGGTGACAGCAGCAGAGCCCTGCCAAGGTGACAAGCTGGGTAGGATTCAGAGCTGAAGAGAATAATTTCAGTAGGAAGGTGCAGGGAAACAGCAGCCATAGTGCAGATTAATTATCTGCAGTGTTCTGATTGCCACAAATATCAGTGCTAAACTTTCTTGGCTTGGTCTAGACGAGAAAGTCTGGTGCTTCTGGGTGTTAAACATCATCCAAGTAGATGCCAATCCTTATGAGCAATTCCTCCCACAGATCTTGTAAAATGGAAGCACTGGTGGGAAGTTGCTCACCAATTTGCTTTTATCTGCTCCACAGAACATGGACACCTGGCACTGCTGGGTCACTGGCAAGGGCCACTGCAGGATAAAGCAGCCTCCAGGCAAAAGGAAACCACACACAGTTCAGGTAGAGGGTTCCTTTGTTGTCACACTCTCTGCAGGGAGCTACTGAGTTGTGTTCGTGCTCTGCTTGCCAAGCTTTGGAACATTAAAGAAAATGCAGTAGTGAAAACACGAAGAGTCTGAGTGGGCCAACAGCTACTGAGAACAAGGAGCCCCTCTGCAATATCCTTATATGCTATGAACTTCTCTCCAGCTGGATCTTAATTTGAAAAATAGAACCTCATTCTGGTTTTCTGAGCAGGGTTGGTCACTGGCTGTGTAATTTTGTGTGGAGCTGAAGTTTCCTGGCTTGTTCCTTTGATCCAGCAAAGCTGGAAGTCCTGAGAGGCATCCCTGGAGCAGTCAAGCATTTCAGGGTATCCAACTTCCCCTTTTACATTAAACATTCATAAAAAATCTGCCACTTTGCCCTCCCTTCCTTTGCAGAACATTGATGTGCTGTCTGCAGGCAACTCTCCTGTTCTGTCCTCAGCTCTAAATCTATGGCACCAGTTAAATCCTTACCACCAAAAAATGTTTTCAGGCTGTGCATTATGCCTGTTGTTTCAGTTACGGAGCCTGAGGCCCAAACTACTTTCAGACTTCCAACTACAGGAATTGTTGGATTGTGCTCTAGTGCTCAGAGGGTACTTTTCCCTCTTTGCTTCTTAGTGAGGGGAAAGTGTTATTTTTCAGCTCACAAAATCTTGAAGACACTGAAGCTTGTAGCCAAAGCTTATGTTACTCTAACAGGGGTGTTATTCCTTTTAATGTGCTGCCTTAGGCATTTACATTGCTGGTGACCTGACTCAAAATTTTACTTTTGCTTTCTGCAGAAAGGCTTTCTGCAACAGCCCAGTCAGAATTCCCTCTTTCCCCTGAGACTGGTGACAGATTTCAGCAAGCTGAGCTTTTCTGACAGCCTGGCCTGGTTCCATTCATTTCCTTATTGCTGGGAAATGGAAATCTTTTTATCCTAGTTCAGGCTGAGGTACAGCTTGCTGAGGGTCTGTGTGCAGTGAGGACAGAATTACCTTTAGAGTATGAAACAGCTTTGATGCAGTGTGGATCTTGTTAGTTTGGGATGCAGCAGATGAGACTCCTGCTCAACTTGTGGAAGCACTGGTTTGGAAAACCCAAACCTTTGGGGTCTCAAGGCAGATAAAACCAAGCCATTGGTTGTTCATTAGCCTTGATGTAGTTGTGCCACAATCTCTGAGTGGAGCCCAACTCTTGGCTTGGATTGCAGGAGAGGCTGGGATCTGCTCCAGGTGAGATGGGAATTCCTCAGCTCCACTGTCTCCCCAGCATGGCAGCTGCTTTCTGGGGACAAGGCTTTCTGATACCTCATATCTGTCCTGTGTCCCCTTCTGCTCTACTCCCACATTGCCAACAGTCAGAATCTTGAGTGCTTTTTGTCAGCTGGTTCAAGATTTTAGTGGCAGGAGATTTCACTACATGGGCATTGGAAAGGAAGCAGATACGGTGGGTGGGGCTGCCATGTGAAACAACTTCCCAAGGACAGGAGCACTAAATGGGGAATTAAAGAACAAAGCCTCACTTCCCTAACAACCAAGGCTGTATTTGCAGCCCCTCTTGGTTTTGCATCTAGAAGGAAGGTTAGCAAATGTTACACAGAAAACAGATCTTGAAATAAGCTTCCCCATCTCAAAGTTCATAGGGACACAAATTCTTGGGAAACAGGAATAAGAGAAAAATACATTTCAACGACTGCAAAAAAGTGTAATTTGTCAAGTTTTGCAAATCTTATGAAAACAATTTAAAAGTGACACAAAAATATATATAAGTTCGAAAAATACTTAAAAGAAAAAAGTACAGATCTCACAATACGAAAACAAATGACGTATGGTTAAAAAGGAAAAAAAAAAAAAAGAAGACATTGAATAACACCGTATTGGCAGTAAAAGTAAACCTCTCCAGGCAGTTGTGTTCTGTCAGTTAAAGTGTCAGTTTGTGGATCAAGGATCCATCTCTAACGTGCTCACAAGGACAACATGAACTCTGAGCATTAGCAGAACCTCATAGCAGCGACTCAAATCCGAGAGCAAAGTGTATGAGGGAAGAGAGCAGCGAGTTACTGTGCTCTGAGGCCTGAGATGTCCCAGCCTGCATGGCCACAGGCTCATCATCTTCCTTCCACCAGGCACAACATCTTTTCTGAATCCCTTCTAAGGGAAGATTTGGGAATTGTTGAAGAACCGTGAGGAGGAGTGGGCTGTGACATGGCCAGCTGTGAGCTGAGCTATGAGGCAAACCCTGGCCTTGAGCTTCTGGAGCCATTCCAGGTGTGCAGTGCTACAGGTGGAAAGCAGCTCCATGGACTCTGCTCTCACCTGTTCACACAGACTGGAGTAATGCTGCTGAAGGGACTGGGACTGCACTGCTAAGTGCTTCTGGGAGTCAGACAGGAACAGGGCCTTCTGCTTCTGAGAAAAGAGGGAAGATGCTGGGGTGGAACAAAAGGTGCTATTTCCTGGGATTGGAAACTCCCCACCTCCAGTTCCAGCAGTTGTGCTGCAGTGAGCTTCCTATGAAGGGAGATTATGATGCTACTGAGCACAGCTTGTGATGACACAGGCTGAGGGAGGGCAGGACAGCTCTGGTCCTTTCCTGGGGCTTGCATGAAGGGGTGCAGCTGCTCTGGACTAGGGCCTAGCAGAGTACAGTATGCAGAGGGAAATTCTCTGTTTGGCTTTGTAGCCCTTCCCTACAAAACGGAACTAAAAAAGGTGGTGAAGGACTGGAATGAAGATGTGTAGCCCTTTGTGAACAAACCTTGTGCCTTATTGCACAGGCTCCCTTCAAGAGAGAAGCTCTGGGTAGCCAAGAATGTATAACTGGTTCTACTGGTCATCCCTGACCTTCTGAGGCTGGGTGGGCTGGCAGATCCTACTGTACTGCCAATGGGGACAAAACAGACCTCTTGACTTTACTGGGAATGCCTTACTTCCAAATGACCCACACAGAATTAGCAATGACTTCTCATTAATATGAAACTTCTGTTAAAAAGCCCTTAATGGAGTGAATTAGCTTGAAAGGTCTTCTCTAGTTTCTCCATTTATAAGTCTCACTAAAATGTCAGTTCTTTTGGTCTATCTCTCTGGTATTGTGTCCTCCAACCTCTCTAACCAAATAAATAATTCATCACTGCCTGTCACCCCATTGAGCAGCCAGTGCTGATTCAGGACTGGTGTTCTTGCAGACATCACAGGACCTCATGCAGTACAGCAAAAGGGAATTTTCTAAAAAGTGGGAAATAAACATGTCACACTAGTGATCACACAACTAGGTCTTCAAGGTCATGGTCATTTGAGGCTCTCTGTGTGGTCTAAAATAAAAAGGTTAAAAGATACATAATGTAATTGTCTTTGTTTTTTGTTTTCTTTTTATACAGAAATCATACACACGGAACTTCAACCTGAAACTTCGTAACAAAAAAGTTCACTAAGTTAAGGAAAGCATTTTGTTGTGCAAAAAGTCCCTCCCCCCCTCCCCTATTCACCTTCATCTACTGAGGGTCTCACACACACACATAAAGTTTCCTTCCAACGGGTGAGTTGGTAAGAAAGAGTCCTCCCTATGTACAGTGAGTTAGAGAGAAGCTGGATACAGTGCTGGCAAGAGACATTGGGTGATTGCCTCTATCTGGAAGTGTCCATGTTCTCCTCCTTAAAGTTACTGCAGTGCTCTATAACTTTCCTATGGATAAAACAAGGACAAGGAGAGAGGGTTTAGTTTAAAGCTTATGGTACCTCAGATGTGGGACAGTAAGGTGAGAACTGTCCCAGAGTTATTTCTCTGTAAATGTGTCCTGTTTGTATCTGAGACACAAACTGTGTCAAAACCAGTAAATTCCACAAAAGCAGCTCCCAACGTGGAATGTCAAGTTATGGTAGTGCATATCCAGATCCAGTTGTAACCAAACATTCATTACCCCCACATCCAAAACCTCAGATGCCTTTAAATCCCACCAGGAAATACATGAATACAAATGTTTGTCCTTCACTGTGCTGTCACCTGTCCCATCCCACACACTGTGTGTAACTGTGACTGTCTTCTGCAGGCTCCAGTCCCCTCCAGCATTTAGCAGCCCTTCAGCTGGGGGATACCTGCTGCCCACTCACCAGGTATGTATTCCCACATCTCTACCTCTCCTATTCCTCCTGCAGGTATGAAATTACAGCTCTCACTTTGCCAATGATCAGAAGCTGCAGCTGGCTTTTACAACTCTGAAAGGATCACTCCAAAGAAAGGTGTCATTGCAAAGGTGATGGGGTCTACCTTCTGAAAAATGCTCTCATTTTAACTGTGCAGTTGGCAGGTGAGTGACAGGCCAGTATGATTCTGAAGACAAGTAGCCCACCCAAGTACAGGGAAATGTGATAACTGGGGACTACTGGCCTAAGAACTGCAATTAGCCATGTGGCTCCCTTGCTCAACAAGCCAATCTACAACCCAGTTGTTTGGCAATGATCTGTGTGTACTGCCCACCTACAAACATCTCTAGTCTTCTGTTTTCATCCTCTTTTTCCTCTGCTTCTCCTGTGTTCAATTTATACCTCCCATACACATCGCTACAGGCCTTGCTCTGGTACCCTCTTTATGTGGAAGAATTAAAAACTAAACTAAGGCTAAACTGAGAGTTTGTGATGGTGCACTGGTGTCCTACCGGGCCATTTCCTTGGTCTCTTGTCGTGCTGAGGCCATTTTAATCATGTCCTTCAGGAGAGGAATCCCACCTTCTTTGATCAGCAGTGGGCAGTACTTGTCAGCTGCAGAGAAAAGAATAAATCAGGTCCTTGTGAACCCTCACAACAGTGCAAAGGTACAAAGGGTGGCAGGAGAGGAAGGAGAAGGATCAAAACAGTGAAGGAATTTCCTACACACCAAGTCTTAATTAGCTTTATTTGGCTGTGTTGCCTGGATATTTCTGCATCATTCAAAAAAGGTTTTCTCTACCTACATAGTTTATCTTGGAAGATTTTTTTCTGCTGGTAGCCTCCAATTGAGGGAGGTCCACCCTCTTAACTTCTACAGTACAGGGAATATAATTTCAAAAACAGAACTTACGGTAGACAGAGACCAGGTTATAGAGTGCCCAGGTGGCCCAGTGCTGGCTGACTGGGGAGATCCCTTGTGGGAGAAGTCGAAGGATTGGTTCAAATGACCTGCACAGAAATATTGCAGAAGATGTTAAAAATCCAAGAGCTACTTCTTTCAGCACCTTTGCCACTCACTGCAATACAAACTCTGCTCATAGATACCACAGCAAACCCATTGGCATGTCAAAGATTTTGGCACCAAGGCTCAGTGAGTGTCCCAAGGCAGTGCTGGCAGGATTACAGGGCCCTCCACTTCAGCACAAACACACTGCCCACAGAAATAGCTGCAATGAAGGCAACTGAGCCCAGCAACTGATTTCCAACCTCCATTAGGCATTTCCTCACAAGAGCTGAAATCCAACAGCACTGATCAGATTGAGGAGGGACAAAGCCAAACTATATCCAGGCAAAGCTGGCTGCACACGTGCAAGGGTTGCTGTGTTTCTTCTGACAACAATACTATACTATCTATACTGAAAACAGGCAGGAGAATGCCAGTTCTGGATCCCTGCCAAGCACTAAGGGAATTCTGAGTACCTGATACCCTCTTACAAGAAGAGGTTTAGAGGATTCCAGCCGTTGTATTAACCTTGGAAGGCATTTCTGGTAACTGTGTCTAAATATGCCTTAGAGAAGAGTGAAAGCATGTGACTTTGGGAAGCAAACAGACTTAAAAGGACAGACTGCAAAGGACAGCAGTATCAGAGGAAGATGCTTAGGCAGTCCCAGACAGACCATGGTTTTCCTGAGCTACTCAATTTCAGCAGAAACATGCAGGAGAAATTCTGCTGCAAAACTTCTCCCATAGGAATTGTCAGGTAAGGTGTCTAATTTCAGCATCTTATGTAACAAGTTTCAGAGGAAGATGCAAAACCCTCACTAAAGAATATGCCCCTGAGGATGTTTCTCCTTCACTCTGAACAGGGCCTCCATGCTAGGCTCTCTCTGTTGGTGTTTCCATCCTGTGACAATCCTGGCTCCCATGTGAGTGGGCCAATCTTTTCCATTCCTCACCTATAATTGATATTTCTCCTGGAGTTGATATCCCAGCTCTGGATGGCTGCCCACATTCTCTTCACAACTTCTTCTCTGTGAGGCTCACAGATCCCCCAGGCCTCTGGACCATCAAACATGATATGGGAGAGCACTCCACAGGCATTATATGACACCTCAATCCCATCAGCTTTGCTCTCCAGCAGGTTGCTGCCAAGAGAGAGGAGATCACTTAGAGCTGCTGATGCAGTAAAGATTCACAAGTGTCCAGGTGGCTCAGGAGATCTGAACCCAGCTGGCTGCCAGCCAGGCACTCACCTGAACACACTGATGAACTGGGAGGTCATGAGCTGAGGGCGGAGCTCCTTCACTTCTGCCACGTTGCCCAGGAGGCCCAGCATGTTGCGGTGCAGCTCCTGCTTCTCTGGGAACTCCTGGCCAGGCAAGGAACAGGATTATACACAGGTAGGACTCTGGTGATGCTCAGAACTAGCAGCCCTGGGAAAAGGTTGTACAGTGCATCTAGAAAAGCTCTGTATTTTTGGGCAGTCAGCAATGGCTCCTTGGCAGGTGCCAAATGGTGCTAAAGGTATGTGTGAAAAGGGAGAATCAAGACCAGGTCCACTGTTCACTGCTGCTCTGGCTGAGCAAAGGGGAAGATGTGTTCACTGTGAGTTTCTCTGTTCTGCTGGCTGGGTGGAATGATGTGAGAAAGGAGAACTTTTACTTTCCTCTTTGTGAAATGTAGTAAGTAATGCCTGGAGAGGAGCAGAGCCAGGGATCCTGCCCAGGCACCTGCATCTCCACTGCTCCTGTCAGCATCTCTCCAGAGACAATGAGACACTTACTTTCAAACACTCCAAGAACAGTTTCATGCCACTGTAGTTAAGGAACATCTCGCAGTTATCTGGGGTCTCATCAGTGATGTTCCAGAGGGCACTCCAGGAGAACTCCATCACCTGATCACACTACAGGGAAAGGGACAGAATCAGAGCTTTGCTACTGCAGGAGCCTGGTGCAAACCAATCACCTGTTTCCTCTCTGGCATCACCCTAGATGACTTCAGAGGTAAGAAAACCTTGTTATTCACTTTCAACTTGTTAGTAAATGGGTTTTTTGTCTAATATTTTTGCCTCTCTGTCACATTCCCCTGCCCTCACCGTGGGACAAGAAATTCTGCAGTGTCAGCTGAGATTTCTTGTGTTTGTTAGAGAAGCTGAGCTGGCACTCTGGGCTGATCTCCATGCCTAAGTCAGACTGAAGAGAAAATATTCTATGTATATGGGTTTTCTGGGAAACACTCACCGTTTTATCTGCCAACTTCTTCTGAATCAACTTTAGCATTGTCTGTGGGCAAAGAAAGGGGAAGAGTGAGAAACAGTTCAAAAATCATGGAGCTAAAACTTTACCAGCCCTGCAGTATCACAGCAGTTATGGCCAATTTTGATCTTTTGCAGAGAACCTTCTTGATATATCTTTCTCTACACCACTGGGACTGGGTCATGTTCCAAGTTTCAAATATTCACAAACTGAACTATGCCAGTCCCTGAGCAGTTGAGTTTGAGTCAGTTTTGAGCTGTATGACAAGGTCTGTATAACTGTGCCAAACCAACAGCCTTTGAGGGTCTTGGAAAAGGTGGGGGATATGGGTTGAGCTGGGAAATTGAGGCAAATTTGAGGAGAAGCAGAAGGAGACAGCCACAAGGTGGTACCAGATCTGGAAATAACCCAATGTGGTGAGGTCAGTGTTAGGTTACAGTGCCTTCCTGCCCTCACACCAGCCTGTCTCTGAGACCATAACTTGCAGTGTTGGTAAGCAAGTAAAGGGCTAGGTTCCAGGAGAGGTCAGCATTGCTGGGACACTGCTTCCCTCCTGTGATACTGCAAGGTTGGAGCATGGCTGGAGGCATTTGATGGACAGCTGCAAGGGAATTGTCCTAGCCTGGGTTATGGATAAATAGCCACCTTGGGACCATACCAACCATGACAAACCCCATCTTGCCCACGGCTTCTTTGTGGTCGTTGTCCACCTGGCAGACCAGGGCGTTGCAGAGGTGCACAGCGATGCGCTGGATGGACTCGTCCTGCCGGCTCTGGTTGAGGATGTTCAGCAGCAGCTCGTTCACTCGGCGGTACTGGAACTCCAGCTCCTCAGGAATGCTGAAGTTGCACAGTGTCAGGCAGCAGTTCCGCTGTACCTGGGTCAAAAGGAAGCAAACACTGGGCCAAGTGGCTACAAAAGCACAGACCCCACCACCTGTTTCCTTGCTGCTTGGTACTGAACCCATCTTCTTGCCCAACTCCAGCTACTGAGATTTCTGTTACCCTCTGATCTAGTGCTGTGCCTTAGCCATGCTCCATGACTGTCACTCCAGTCTCACAAGGCCACCCAATTAATTATCCAGGGCCCGTTGCTGTCCAAGCCAGTTCCTCACTGCCTGTGGGCTCTCTACAAGCTGACTTCCAGTACAGAGATTTGAGATATTTCTTTCTGTTGACTCAACATCCCCTTTACTCGCAACCATTTCACCCCACAGTCAGTGCCAGTTATCTGTGTCTCACATACACCCTTTGACCACTGTTCATGGATAAAAAGGAGCACCCTGCACCAAATCCCCATTGCTGAGCGGAGACCAGGAGCCAGCCTGGGCAGTAACTTCTCTGCCTTAACTCCCTGCAAGCAGAGAAAGTCAAATGCTGACACCAGGCTAAAGAACTGATATAGGGCAAGAGGACTGTGGGAACCAAAGGCTCTGGGCTGCTCTTACTGTGACCTCCTGGTAGGACTCCATGCCGTTGAGCACCACCTGGATGACCTGGCGCCGCAGCTTCACGCTCTGCTCCATGCGGTACTCGGAGTTGGTCAGGTAGAAGAGTGCAGCACTGCCTGTCACCTGGATGTTTTTGTCATCCTTGTGGCACTTGAGGGCTGTGATCACCAGCTGCAGAGAAGCAACACGGAGCTTCAGTGCCACGGACTTGCTGCTAATTCTTGGAGTGGCTGTTAGAAGCCTGCAAGGAATGTGTGGCCCAGGCCGTTGCAGGAACGTGCTTAGGAAATGAAGGTACCCAGTTCCACTGTGCTGTTAGAACTTTCTCTGGAATGGCCTGATACAGTGTCCCAGGGTGGAAAAGAAGACAGGGAGTGCAAAATTCCCCTTGTCAGGGTGAGGTTCAAGGCTTACCTGGAGGGCTCTCAGCAGCTGGCTGCAGCGCTCGATGCGGGCAATGTCAAAAAGCAGGTTGATGGCCCGGGAGGTGATTTCTGGCCGGTGCTCGGTGTAAGCCTCGATGGCATTCAGGACTTGCTCCTCGTTCTTGTCTCCACTCACCTGGTGTGGAACAGCAAAAAGAGTCAGGGGAGAAATTATGAAGGAGGAAAAGCAACAAGAGAAGGAAACTCTGAAAGGTTAAGGGATATAGACCTTCCCTCTGCCCTGAGAGTAGATTCAGCCCAGGACGAGACAGAGGCTGAGGCACTTTTCAGTCCAGAGACATGGGAAAAAGCACCTTTGGGGCAGGAGGATGTTATTCAAAAGTAGGACTCCTACGGTCTTAAATCCTTTTCTGTAGTCACAGACATCCTTCAGGCAGGATGATTTCTCCATACTTCTCTCCAAGGGGCATGTTTTTCAACCCTTATAAAAACTATGTGGGGTAAAGGTCTTGCTTTCTGGCAGTTTTCTTGCATTATGAAGTGGTTATTGAAAGATCAGGGCTCAGTTGTCATACCCAAGACCCAAAGAACTCCACTCTGCTGGCAGGCAGTGTTCTCATGTTCTTTCAGCTTCTAACAAGTTCCTACTGCCACTGTTCCTGCACCTCCTTACCTTGTAGGCTGGAATATGGGTCAGGCGGCAGAGGGATGTTTCAAAAAGGCCCAGGAACTGCAGTGGTCGTTTCAGACCCCGGAAGGGAGCAATGCTGCTCTTTGCTGGCTCAATGCTGCGTGAAAAAACAAGATTGCTCATGTTGGTACCATGATTCTTCAGGTGTCTCCTGCCACAGAGATGGCTGTCAGCCCTCTGACTGTACTGCTTCATACCCAGAGCGGTAAAAGCTACACTTCATTTTATACCAGACAGCTGCTTATGAACACAACTCTGAATATTCATCCCAAGTGATCCTGAATGAAAGGTGAATGTGCTGAATGGAACCAACAGTAAGAATTAATGCAGACAGGATGCAGCTTTCCCAGGTAAAATGTGTCCTGGAAGTTCACTAGCTGGGGTGAAAATTTCCTCTTAAAGGGCTGTAGATTTCACTTATCCAATGTATTTGTAATGTGAGAGACATGCTAAGTCTGGGTCTGTGAGCATGCAGGAACACTGTTTTTTCTGCCAAGTTCCTTATTGACCAACAGCCAGTGCATTTTCACCAGCTCTGGGGAAAAGGAGCCAGTACTGTCTCACTTCTTTGCTTCTGTTCAGCAAGTGCTTAACAGGAGGGCAGAGCTTTTGGCTGATGTGGAAAATTAGACCTCTAGGTATACCTCTGCTGAGGTCTTCCAAGGCTTGATCTGCCCAGTATCCAGTTCAAATCTGAAAATAGACCTTTAGAGTCCAAGCTCCTAAAACACTCAGCCCTCCTATGAATGCTGATGTACTGACTCAGTGTATAAATGTTCTGTCAGAAGAGCCTGGATTTCTGCAAGGGTTAGAGAATTTTGTGTAGGAAATGTGTAAAGGGCTTTGGAGTCCTTTCAGAAAAAATCCTGCAGGAGATCCCTGGGAGAATGTGTGTGGAAAAGAACTGAAATACTTCAGATATGCATGGCAGGCAGATGGGATGAATTCTTTATTACTCTTACGAGTCCTTACATGTGTTGCATACAGCAGTCACAGCTGATTCTCACACCAGTCTCTACTGTCAGGGGAACCTGGCAAGAGTTGTATCCTGCTTTTTAGTACTGATTAGACCTACAGAATTTGGGAACTCAGAAGAGGGAACTGTTCTTAATTCAGCTTTGATGGATCTATCCATCCAAGCAGACCTCAGTAACTGCTGTTTCCTTACCTTGTCTGGCCCATCTTCTCCTCCATGCTGGGGATAGTGCAGTTCTCCAGCATGGTGTGCCCTGAGATGTCGAGTGAAGTGAGGTTCACCAGGTTTTCCACAAACAAGTTCAGAACCCGCCGGGTCAGCTTGAACTTGTAATAACTGGACAGATGGTCTCGGGAGATATCCAGGTGCCTGCAAGTGATAGAGAGCATCTCACAGCCTTGAAAACATTAGCTGGGGCTTCTGCCTCCCTACCAGAGCCAAGTGTGATTATTATTTATCATTATTTCCTTCCCAAGATAGAGGAATGTGGTTCTGTAGGCTCTGGCAGCAGCAGCTGGCCCTGTGTCTAACCAAAGCACACAGTATCTGGCAGAGGGCTACCTGGAATGGACCACAGTGAATTATCTAGCCACACATCACAAAGGAAATTGCTCCAGGCTCAGAAACTGCTTTTTCCAAACTCTATCACAGCAGCCACCTGAGCATTTCTGCCTGGAGATTAAGATGCACCAGAGGATCTGTGCATCCCCAGAAATGTATCTTGCCTCCTCCCATTAATTAAGTTACACAGGTTTTTGTCTGCCTTCCCAATCTTATTATTTTTCCACCCCAGGCTATTACATTATCCTGATTTCTTTCAGGTATTTTAAATGCTTAAGCTTTGAGGAAGTCTTGCTGCTAAGGCAGTGGTGGGACAAACTGACCAACCATTGCATGCAGGTGTGGTTCCTTACAGGACAGAGAGACTTTGCTGGCTCCTACCTAAGACTGGAGCCAACATCCCACTCACAAAACTGTCTTTTACCTGTTGCATATCTAGTTGGGGCAATGGGGTCACATGTGTGTTGTTTTTTGGTTTTCTAATGGGAATTTTCTGCTAAGTGGTGTCTTCTTACAAGCAAAATTCAGGCTGGCTATAGACATGTCAGATCTGCACAGTGCTGAGTAGATATGTACTATGAGTGAGCCTGCTCACAGGAAAGTTTATAAGCTGAACCCAGCAGTGGGTACCTCCCTGACAGCAGGCAAGAAGACCATTCCTGAAAGACCTTTCCCTCTCAGCTGGAGAAGGATAAAGAAGGAAGAACACATCTGCTGACCTGAGCTTGCGCAGCTGTGCGATCACTTGGATGTGCTCCTCTGAAAGGTCCATGTTGTAAAGCACTAGGGAAACCAGACTGTCCTTCCACTGGGTGAGGAATCCCAACTCGTTCAGCTGGATCCCGGACAGGTCGAGAGCTGCGAGGGAGGCCAGGGGCCGCAGCAGCGTCTCCACGTTCACGCCCTCGATCAGGCGCCCCAGGTTCAGGATGCGCAGGCGGCTGAAGCCTTCAAAAGTGAAGTCCTTGACCAAGACCTGGCGCGTGGGGTTCACCAGGCAGTCGTCCTCACAGCCCCCGGGGTTCTCCTCCTCGTAGAAGATATTGCAGCAGCCAAAGAGGCTCAGGGAGATCAGTGTGTGGCTGAAGCTCACCAAGGTTTGCAGGCTCTTGGCTGTCAGCTTCTCACAGTTAGTTAGGTAGAGCTCAATAAGATCCTGAAAAAAGGGAAATCAGAGATGTTTCACAGGTAAAGTGCCCATCCTGTTTGCCTCACACCTCCCACTGGGACAGCCTGAAACCACGTATCACCCAGCTTGACCAGTGTCCTATACCATTCCCAACAGTGGCTTTGGGAGCTGAGAAGGGAGAAGCTGAGTCCAAAGCAAGCTTGGACAGTGAAGGATGGAGCCTTGGGAATCTCTGGGTGTCTGGGATCCCAATGCTGCTGTGTGAGATGGCAGCTGCCAGGGCAAGCCCACCTGCTTCCTGATGGCCTCCAGGTCCTGGTCCTGCACGATGTGTTCCCGCAGGTGGATCCGAGCTAGCCGGGTGCTCCGTGGGTCTGAGAAGAGCGTGAAGAAGCTTTCATGGGGTTCAAAGATGCTGTCTGTCTTCACCAGCTCCACGTACCTGCGTGGGGCAACGGTGTTAGCACAGCACAGGTGACAAGGAAGTGTGACAGAGTTGTGAGCACACACCAACCCACTCCCCTCCACCCCCCCATATCACCCAAATCAGCTTTTGGGGCAAAGGAGCTCACCCACCTCTCTGGCACAGAACCAATGATCCCTAGGAAAATCTTGGGCAAAGATTTGTGCAAGACTCTGTGTGTGTGAGCAAACTGGATTCTGGCAAGCACAGACTCCAGGAATTTTTTTCCCTAGCTGTTTAAACTTAGTAATTTGATTTTTTTAAAATTATTTTTCAGAAAATTAGCTCACCAGAATTCTCTGCCAGGCTTTGTGGGCACAAGTTCAGCCAAGAGAGACTGTGACAGCCAAACTACATAAATCCCTGGAAACAGGTTGCTGTATAAAACTATGAGAGCAGCAGCCTTAAAATTTAACATCTGTTAGCACTCTTATTTCTCTGCTTGGACAGTACTGTAATGCTTCAGTGACAAGAAACGGGAAGGCTTCCTTGTTGCTCACTGACATTCTAGGAAGAAGCAGTGACTTTCACTCTGGGTTTACTCTTTTCATTTCCCTTTTTACAACATCTCATTGAGCTTGGACTGACTTGCAAAGGGTGATTATCACGGAAATTAGCATACAAAAGGGAACACTTCCTTCTGAAGTTCATGCAAACCCTTATTTGTCAATATGACCAACTGGAAAAACACAGCCCTACGAATTCTTTCCCATGACTCTTTTTGAAGAACTCTACTCCCCCTTCTCTGAGCTCCCAGCTCCTTCCCAGGAGGCCTGGCACGTACTCGTTGACGAGTTTGTCGCAGATCTCGCTCGGCAGGAAGATGTCGGGATGGAGCCGCAGCGTTTCGTTGTCTAGGAGGTAGCACAGGGTCCCCTCCAGGTTGCGCAGGCAGTAATCAGTGCACAAGGTCATCAGCGACTCAGGACTGTCAGATGCCATCTTGAGGGAAATTACGGCAAGGGGAAGAGCAGGAGGAAGCTTTTGATGCAGGAGATCCTTCCCTCAAATGAAGTTCTGGGATGAATTTATGGGGCCATCAGGACAGCTGTAAGCAGAGATGGGAAAAGAAAGATGCGTTGAGAAAGGCACAAGTGCAAGTGTCCCACAAAGCTGTCACACCAGCAGGATGCTTGTTGTATTTACAGCCCAACACTTGCTGACCTCAACAGGACCCGCAGCAGTTTGGCCTCTCTGGCACTGTGCCCTTAATTCCTTGGAATTCCCAATCCAAGGGAATACTGTGGGAATGAGTTAGTGTGACGTGCTTGGAAATGAGGCTACACAGCAAAGTGTTTCCTCATTGCAGGGTCATCTGGCTGCCAAAGGCCCTCAGAAAGGGAAGTGGTAGGAGCCACGTTGCTTGGTTTCCTTCAGAGTGGGTTGGATGAACCAGCGGAACAGTCACTGTCAGCATAATCCTTTGTGTGGCACTGGTGGGATCTGTGGCCCTGAGTCTCCTGCCTGTCACTCTCTTTGCCAACACTCCAAGCCAAGTTTCATTTTCAAGCTCAGTGTTTCTCTGCAGTGCCAAGCCAGAAGCTTCATGACAGTCCTTGAACTAGAGTGTGAAGTGGATCAGAAGCCAGAGGGAAACACACAGACTGCTCTGGGATCCCTCTGAGTGCAGTGTCAAGGCAAGGACTGTGACTGTGCTGGACACCTCTACATGCAGCTCACCCTCACCACCCCAAATCTGTCACAAAGAGTGACTAAACTGCAAAAAGGCAAGGTGATTTTGCCTTTCTTAATTTTTGGAACAGGATAAAGGACAGGTGAGGCAGACAACTGGGGGAAACTATCCCTGTCTGTTTTCTGATTTGAAACTACTTGACTGCTCTGGTATAAATAGTTGCTCACTGGGCCTTGAGGGGCTTATCAGAAAAGTTAGCTTGAAGACCAACAGTGACATTTCACTTTCAAGGGGTCAAATCACATTATAAGCAAACTAAAACTTTTCTAAATATTTCCATGGACACAAAAAATATGTTGAAATTATTTTTAAAATAATATAAAACCTATGTCTTTATTGATAAGTCTGTCCCTGCTGGCCCTGAGAAACTGATGCTGTGCAGGGAATTGTTATTCTCTGCACCACAGCTGAGCAGCCATTGTTGGAGAAGTTGTTGCAAAATGTCCTTAACCATATTCTGTTTCTGATCTTTATCCTGCAGCTGCAAATAACAGGACACTTGTGTGTCACCAGCTCTCTGCTTCTCTAAAGCCTCTGCTGCTCTCTTTCCTTCATTCCTTTGGTATCAGTACAAGACAGAAGAGTTTAACTCCCATTTCTCAGCTTAATCACTCTAAAAGGTAAAAACCCCCAAACCCTCAGCAATCATAAAAATTATAGTTTAAACTCTCTCCAGTCATGGTGTTAAAGGTGTAACTTGCTCTTTTGGTCACTGAGTGCTGAGCTGAGAGTCACAAGAACATAAAACTGTGACTTCTCAATAGTGCCACAACAGCTCCACTGAGGTGCATGTGGTCCAATCAATGAAAATTGAAGGTTTTTAACTTTGATAAAGGAGGAGCTGCACAATCCACAGTTCTCACCTTTGGAGTTAAGTAAGGTGAGAAGTCAAGGCTGAACTGGGCCACGGAGTGCAGCCTCCCTGGCTGGGAGGTCCTGGCAAAGGGAATGCAGGTGGGAGGAAGCTGTCCTGCCTCTGCTTTGGAGATGAATCGGCCTCACCTCCAGAACAAGTCCCTCTTGCAGATTTTGCCTGAAGCTTGCTGGAGAGAATCTTTCCAGAAAGGCAAGATCAACAGGAAGATCTGAACCAGGTGGGAACACCAGCATGTTCTGCTGTCCCTACCAGTTCCCCTGTGCCATCAGACAGGAGCTCCCTGCAGCCAGTGTTCTTCCACTGTTTACTACTGACGGCCAGAGAACTCAGAAACAAATTCCCACTGACAATCTATTGTCACGTGCAGCTGGAAACAGCCAGTGCTTGGGACTTGTCCAAGCAGCTCAGAGCACCAGAGGGCAAGGGCTGCCTTCCTGTGGCTGTGACAAGCCTCTGTTCCCTCTCTGCTGAGCCCAGCACAACGCAGCCGGTTGATCTCAGCCCTGAGGGAATCAGCTGCCCTTTAACTTCTGAGCTCCCCGTGATCCACCAACACAATCCCATGCAGAAGGTTAATATCAAGAATGGTTAAACTGTCCCAGTGAAATAGGACCAAAGAAAAGCTTTCATCCTCCTGATTTATTACAGGTATCTGAGCAGCTGCTGTGACCTTTTGTCCAGAGCACAACACAAGCTGGCCTCTCCCTCCTTACACTGACGACAGGACACCTCAGCAGCAGAGAGGGAAGTGTCAATAGCTGTCCTGATCAATGCTGTCTCCAGTTATGACTTTGATGAGTGACAAACAGAAAAGAACCGAAAAATCATTAACATTTCTCTAATTGTTCTCCTCAGGAAGCTTCACACAGGATGAAGTTGCCTAGTGACTGCCACCAGTGCTTTTCCAGCAATGAGCTGCCTTGGTGCCATGTGGATTTTGGAAAAGTTAAAGACGGATGCGTGAAAGATGCTGAAGATTCAAGAGCAAGAAGTGAAAAGTGACCAGAACTTCAGCTGACAGTGTTTTTTCCAATTTATTCCTCTGACAGATACTGCACTAGGGAACTGAGCTCCTCAGAACCTCGGGAGCAGGCACACAAAGCCATGGGCACACAGCCCTCTCTGTGCAGTAACAGCACCCTCCTGCCATCCACAGACCCAAACCCAGGCCCAGGACAGCAGCTCTACCATCCCCAGCATCCAGGACACACCAGCCTCTTTGCAAGCATTGCTTATTTCCAGGCTGCATCTGCTGTTGTTACAGATTCAGGCTGCCCTGGCACGTGAGGCTCAGGACCTCTCCTGGGCTGCCAGTGCCAAAATCCCCTCCCTGGGACTTCAGAATGATCGTCTCTCCCAGCCTCTCTCCAGGCAGTGCCCGGAGCCAAGCCTGACTCACCGTGGCTCCATGCCAACCACACAACGATTGGGCTGTTGCTACAAAAATGATTGGCAAAGCTGACTGTTCCAGCATCAGGGACTCGTCCAAGGAGAGGGCAAAACAATATGCCCTGACATGAGCTGATTACAGCGACTTCAGAATTACAAATGGAATGTAAATGCAGAGTTTGGCACAGGTTATGCTCTGAAGGGAAACTGCACTGTCACTTTAGCTGGCATCTTGCAGCTGCAAATCACTGTGATTTTATTAATTGATGGGTCATGGCTGCCTTTCTGGGGAAACACCATCCCTTCTTACACTAGGGAAAGTGAAAGAGGAGGAGATCGAACTATCCTCTGTCCCAGCAAAGCCTGCAACTCCTGAACTTGTCAGTCAGACTGACATCGTAAACGAAACAGCTCGCACCCGCCGGGAGTGTGTTGATCTTTGTACCTGCCTGCAGTAAGGATGTTCCTTCAGCTCACTGAATTACATCACGGATTTTCGTTCCGTAAGTCGCCTGCCCAAGAAGACTCCCTGGAGTCCCTGGTCACGGCTCTCGGGGCGCTGGGGCTCCACCAGCCCGTGACGGTCTCTGTCAACCCCGCGGGCAGCGCTGGCCCCGGCCCCGAGCCCTCCCTCGTCCCCCCGGCACTCAGAGGTCACCTCGCCGGGCAGCGCCGGAGCTGCTGCCGCGGGCCGGAGCCCTGCCCGGCGGGGCCCCGCTGCTCCCGGCACTCCCGGGGAGGGGATGGGGACAGCGCCGGGGGCACCGTCCGGCACTGCCGGGGGCGGCGGTTCCTCCCCCCGCCCATGCGGGCAGGCCCGGTGCCCCCGGGTGGGCCCGTGGAGGGGGGCACCGGTACTCACCTGGCGCCATGGGGGCCTGGTCCCGGCTGGTCCCGGCTCCCCGGGGCGGGCCGGGGTCCGCGTCCTGCTCGGGCCCGCTCCCCCCGCCGCAGCCTCCGCTGTCAACAAACCCGCCGTCACTTCCTTTGCCCGCGCCGGAAGCGCCGCCGAGGCCTTCCCCGGAAACACCGGCCCGGCCGGAACGCTCGGTCAGCGGCGGCCCGGCGGGGACGGGGACGTTCAGTGACGTCACAAAGCCGTGACGCCACGCGGCGGAGGCGCTGACGTCACTGCGCGGGGCAGAGCTTGGCAGCGGCGGCCCGGAAAGGCCTCCCCGCGAAGGGGCGCCGCAGCCCGGCCTGTCCCTCGCTCAGGGGCCGCGACTGCCACCATCGCAAAGCCCGGGCCCCACCGCGCCCCCTCACTGAGGGCAGCCATTCCCGCGGGCCCCGCTCACGCCTGCCATTGGCATGGGCCGGAGCGTGCCCGGTACAGCGCGACAAGCCCAGGGGTTTCCTCAGTGCTTGGGGGACCGGCTGCTCCTGCTCGCGGGGTCTCTCCTGGCGCTTGTGCCTGAGGAGGGACCCACGCCGTTTCCCGCAGGCCAGGGGGCGCGGAGAGGCGGGACAAGGCCGGGACAGGGCAGGGACCGGGCCCGCGGGGCTGTGCGAGCGCTCCGCGGCGGGCGGCGGGCGGGGCTTACCGAACAGGGGCGGGGCTTAGCCAGCAGCGGAATGAAACGGGGCGGGGCACGGCTCGGGGCGGGGCTCTGTGCCATGGGCGGGGCGAATGGGGCGGAGCTTTGTCTCGGAGTGGGCGGGGCCAGGCGCTCAGGAAACGCGCCCTGAGGCGGGAGGGGCGGGGCTTAGAGCAGGGCCGGGCCCCTGCGGAGGGGCGGGTTCACCACGCCCTGAGGGGCGGGCGGGGCCCATCCCGCATCCCCCTCCCCGGGCAGCGTTTCCAGCCGGAGCGTTTATGCGGCGCGCGGGGAAGGGGCGCCGGGGCCGCCATGTCGCGGCTGCACCAGAGCAGGTCGGTGTCGGGCTCTGTGGAGGGACGGGGGTCTTTCCCCTGCCCGCCCTGCCGGGGCTGCGCCGCGCGGGGGGGAGGCTCTCGAGAATCGGGCGCTCTGAGGGGTTGGGGGCTCTGGGGCGTCTCGGGTTGCCTGTACCGAGCCTGATAACATCAGGCTTCGCTCCCCTCAGGATCGCGGACTTCCAGGAGGTGCTCGGCGAACCCACGGTGGCTCTGAGCAAGCTCCGCGAGCTGTGCTTCAGCGGTGAGTGCCGCGGGGAGCGGCCCGGGCTGGGAGGGGGCTGCGGGCACGGCAGTGGTGTCCCTGTGGGAGACCCTGCCGAGAGCCCCGGCAGCGTCCCTGGGGAAACTCCGTGCCCCTAGGGGAGGAGGAGGATTGCCAGGCCTGTTTGTGAGTTGACATCAGCAACCCGCGGTGAGAGATGGGCTAACGCGATTATTTCTCTGCCTGGTGTTCCACAGGAATTCCCTTTGATGGTGGGCTGCGCTGCCTGTGCTGGAAGGTGGGTTCTGCTTGGGGTGCTTTTCTTTCTTGCCAGTGATGCTTTCGGTTGATTAAGTACAAGTCGCACTTTTCTGGCGGTTAAAGTTGTAAACAAACAAACAATAAATCCAGAGCTTAAAAGCCACTAGAAGTCAGCAGCAATTTGTGGAGATCAGCACTTTGCATGTGAACAGCCTCAGTTTTAAGCTAGCAGTGCATTTTGGTCAGGTTAGCTATTGATCAGTCCTACAAATAGTTCTATGTTGAAAGCCAGCCCCTAAAATATCCCTGACTGTTGCTTAGCAAAGTACTCAGCTTTCTGGAGAGAATTCCCAGTGTTTTCCAAGAGCCAGCTGGAGCCACTGTGTTTGCTCTGCTCATCTTGCAGGTGTAACAGCTTATTGAATACTAATTCCTGTTCCCCTGTTTCCTGTGCAGATACTCCTGAACTACCTCCCTTTAGAGAAAGCCTTATGGAGCTCTTTGCTGAAGAAACAGAGGTGAGGCTGCTGGTACTTGTCACTTTATTTCCAGAGATATCTGCAGAGATGGAGAATAGTCTTTAAATAATTTAGTACTTTCATAAAACAAATTGTTCTGTGTGAAATGCGCTGTTCTTTCAGCTGCCTGATGGACTGACCCTTCAATTACACTGAAGAGAAAATCAGATGCCTTCTGGCTGAGCAGGGTGGGACAGAGACATCTGTTTGAGCTCTGTCTGTGTGCTGACCTTGACTTTATCTTCCTCATTGCAAATTCTTCTTTTCTTCTTTAAGGGATCTGTATTCCCAGTTCCTAAAAGAAATGATTATCCAGCCTGGGATTGCCAAAGCCAACCTGGGTGTTTCAAGGGAAGATGTGACCTTAGAGGATCATGTAAGTGTTGCTAAGCCTTTGTGCTGCAGAAAATTCCTTGGGGATTTTTCTGGCTCCCTGGGCTGCTCCTGGCTCTGTTCCCTCTGCCCTGCCAGAGGGAGGGATGGTTCCCAGGTGCCAGCCTGGCACTTTTGTCAGGGTAGCCTTGAGTGTGAATTATTGACAAAGCACCAATAGCTTTGTCTCTCTCCTTGCAGAGCTGTTTCCAGCTGTGCACTTCCCTCCTGCTGCCCTTTGGGGCTGCCTGCCCAAGCTGTGGCTCTCCTAGGGAGGGGGAGAGGCTCACAAGAGGTTCCTGGAGCCATGAGATGCTCCCCTGGGAATTTGGGTCCACGAGTGGATTTGGAACAGAGGATAGAAAAGAAGCAGGAGAGTCAGGCTGGACTGTGGTGTGGAAGGCAGGAGGGTTGATTATTTCTAGTAATGCTGCTGGGTTGTTATTTTTTTAACAGACTATTTCCTGCATGCCTTGGCTTTCTCCTTCTCTGAAAGTGCTGTTAGGAGTGTGTGTGTGTGGGAGGAGTGAGTGCAGTAGCTGATGAGAAGAGAGTGTAAAATGATACAGCTGCTCCCATGACCATTCTGAGTGTTCACTCCCCTGCAGTCACCTGCCCCACTGTGATCTCTGAGCCTTGGTGGTGTAAAACTGGCAGTAAAACCACACAGGCAGGTCACAGTGATCTTTGAATCCCTTGGAATGTAGCCTGTTGTTTTCCTGGTTAGTTGTTAACTTTGTGTGGATCTTGGTGTGGTGAGAAGAACCACGACTTCAAAGTACTGGGTGGGTGGATAACTCTTACCCCAAGTCCAAATACCATCTCCATGGTACAGGTTTGGAGCTGAAAGCAGGAATCTTGTTAACAGAGGGGGGAAAAAAACCAAAACCAACCCGATTTGGAAACAACCTCTTGAAGAGATGAGTGGAAAGGGATTGAAAATGTGAGAGAAGAAAATGACACTGATGTGCTCAGCTCATGCTGATGGCAGAGTGACAACAGAAATGTTAAATCACTCTGTGTGCTGAGGATTTTGATATGTGTGAAACACGCTTGTTCTGTTTCTGTTGTTTCTCTTTAGCCCCTCAATCCAAATCCAGACAGTCGATGGAACACTTACTTCAAGGATAACGAGGTGCTCCTCCAGATAGACAAAGATGTCAGGTGTGTGAGGCTCACACTTCTGAACCCAAGAGGCTGGGTCAGCAAACTGCACTTTGAAAACAAAGCTGAATATTAAACTGAGCCTCCCACTCAACGTGGGGCTCGTGCTTCCTCCTTGTCCCTGACTTCCTTCCGTGTCCCTCCCAGGAGGCTGTACCCTGACATGGCGTTTTTCCAGCGCCCCACGGATTATCCCTGCCTGCTGATCCTGGACCCCCAGAACGAGTTTGAGACGCTGCGCAGGCGCGTGGAGCAGACCACGCTCAAGTCGCAGACGGTGGCACGGAACCGCAGCGGGGTGACAAATGTGAGCTCTGCCTTGGGCTGGCCCTGCCACAGGTCTTGGATTGGGAAGGAGAGGGTGATTCTTGGGCTGGTTTCTGTTTCTCTTTCTGTTTGTGCAGTGGAATTAAGGAAACACCCCAGCAGATACTGAGCATTGTGCAGGCTGGACATTGTAGAACCAGTTGAAGAGCCTGACAGACTGTAGGGAATTATAGGTGACTTGATTTTAAGGATTATTTTTGCCTGACTTCTGGTAGAATTTGGAGTCACAAGTTATTTTATGCCTGACATATGCCTTCCTGTACAGCAACAAAACACTGAAGGTTTATTTACTATGAATTTATTACAAATTTCCATAGTCCTCCAGAACTGGATCTCAAACCTTGAATTAGGGAAGAGCTGAGTATCTGTTAAAATGTGTAGTCTCTTTCCCTTTCATGAGTGTCACAGCACACGTGCTGTTGGGGAAGGTGGCTTCTCCCACAGCCATCAATACCCTTCCCTCATACTACTAACAGAGAAGTGGAACTGCTGTGGTTTTTACTTTGTGAGATCATGTGGTGCAGTGATTCAGAGGGAGCTGTGTGCTGCACAGACTTTGTTCTTCAGGGACAGCCAGCACCAGGACTGCTCTGCCTGTGTGCTCCCAGAGCTGCTTGTCTTGGTTTATGTGGTATAAACAGCCCAATTCTTTTGGGGAACCTATGTGTATTAAAAGCCAAGCTTGGCACATGTGCTGAAGGATCTGTGCCAGTTGGTTGTCCTGATTCAGCCTTGTTTTCCAGGTGAGCTCTCCCCTGAAATCCACCCCCAGCTCTCTGAGCGAGTACGAGGTCCTGCCCAACGGCTGCGAGGCTCACTGGGAGGTGGTGGAGCGCATCCTGTTCATCTACGCCAAGCTGAACCCCGGCATCGCCTATGTGCAGGGCATGAATGAAATCGTGGGGCCTCTGTACTACACCTTTGCTACAGACCCCAACAGTGAATGGAAAGGTGAGGAAGCCTTTTGGCTGCTCAGCAGTGGCTGTGGTACTGCGATTTCTCTGCATGGCATGAGGCGTTTTGGGGAATTGGTAGGAGCTGAATGAGCTGGGAATGGTGATGACATGTGAAGTCGTTCACATGAAGGATTTTTGAGCAATTTTTGTTTGTTAAGCTCAAAATTCCCTTAGAAGCTCTTGTTTCCTTGTACTAAATATAGATGGTAAGGAAAAAATGGGAAGGGAGGACTTCGCCTCTTCCTTCTGCTTCACAGGAGCTCCGAGGGTGTGTGCTGGTGGCAGATTATGTTCTTGGGCAGAGATAACTGTTTGTGACCTCATGTCATGAGGACCTTGTGTTGGACACAGGGTTAGTATCTGCAGTGGCTCTGTAGATATTTCTAGTTAAAAAAAAAAAAAAAAGCTTGTCTAGCCTTGACCCAGACCAAGCAAGCCAAGATCTGGGGGATCTACTCCTCAAATCCAATACAGCAACCAGATTATGGAGCAAGGATAATTTTATAGCTCTGTATCTGTCTCAGTGAGGCTTCCTCTGTTCTCCTATATTCTTATTTTCTTTCCTCAGAACATGCTGAAGCAGACACATTTTTCTGCTTTACCAATCTAATGGCTGAAATTCGGGACAACTTCATTAAGAGCCTGGATGATTCTCAGTGTGGTATTACCTACAAAATGGAGAAGGTGTACTCCACCCTGAAGGAAAAAGATGTGGAGCTGTATTTGAAACTGGTGAGGAGCCAGGTGTTTCTCTGGAGCTTGGGTGGGATGTGAGGAAAATTAACAGTGCACGTCAATGTCAGTTTTGTTAAGCTGTGCTTGAGTAGAACCCAGAGAGTGGATGAAAGGCTTTGTCTGTGGGGCAGAGACTCTTATCTGAGAGCTGAAACAGCCTCTCCTTGTAGTGAGCAGACACAGCAAGGCTTCCTCCCCTGCCTGCCTCTTAAAGCAAACTGTGGCTGTTGCACAGCTGCCAGCTGGGAGTCTGGGGGGACTTGGCCATGATCCTTGGTCACCTGCATAGCCAGAGCTGGAGTCTTCACTCTCTTGAAGAGATCAGTCAAAACATGGGCTTTGCCGTGGAGCTTTGCAGCATTCCAGGTTACCAAAATCGCTTCTGCTTTTAAGAGCAAAACAAAAAACATCCCCCACGCTGCACACACACACTGCTACTGCCACTGGCTGCCTTGGCAGCACTGACTTAAACTCCATGGAGCACATTCCAAAGGAGAAGTGAAATCCAGTGAGCTGGATGATCCCACTGGCCAAATTTTGCTGTTCTCTTTCATCCAAAGGTTTTCAACTGCTTTTTGTGTGAGTTTTGTAGAACATGTAGAAGGCAGCTTTCATTACAGACATCTTCAGTCTGATAGCCCATTTGGTGTGAAAGTCCAAGGAGACTTTGGAAGGGAAAGCTATTCTTGTTACTGCAACCTGGACCAAATTAAACAGAGATCTTTTTCTGTCTTAGAAAAGTCAGGATATGTTTCTTTTATAATCCACAAGATGGTTTGTCAGCACAGTGACACAGCCCACAGTGTTGGCTGGTAGCTGATTCAGTGGGGAGAAAAACTGCTTAATGTTTGGCTGGCAGGAAATGGTCTTGGCCATGCAGCAGCTGGTCCTTAAGAATATCAGCAGAATCCTGAACTTGTTTGACCTTGATTGAACTTATGCTACCTTGGATTTCACATCAGAAAACAGGAAAGCTTCAGGCTAAAGGTGCTTACAGCATGTTTTACTAACCATCAGTGTGAACTCTGTTCCATCTTTGTTTCTCTTTGTGAGCAGTAAACCTTTTGATAAATACAAGGGCTCTGGAAAGGAGAGGAAATCCTGACAAACAGTGCCTGTGCTAGCGGGGGAGGGCTGCAGCTTTGCAGATAAAATGCTGTTGAAATGGAACTTTAAAATTACTTGGCAGGTTTAGTGGAACACAAATAGTGCCTTTAGGGAGGAAAGCTGCCTTTACTCCGTGTTGTGGACAGAGGAGCATTTTCTGACTTGGCTGTAGGTGTGGAGTGTGGCTGCACTGAAAATCTCTCAGGGCTGACTGGGAGAGTCTCCAAAGGATGCAGAGGTTTTCCTGCTGCTGCAGGATGGGCCGGGAGCTTAGAGCAGGGTTGGGGAGGAGACGGGGATGGAAACATGGGGTGCATCTCTTGCCTGTAGGGAGCTGGCCGGGAGCACGTACTCACTGTTTGCCTGGTGCCTGTCTGACAGCAAGAACAGAACATCAAACCCCAGTTCTTTGCCTTCCGCTGGCTGACGTTGCTCTTGTCCCAAGAGTTCCTGCTGCCAGATGTCATCCGCATCTGGGACTCCCTCTTTGCTGACGACAAGCGCTTCGATTTCCTGCTGCTCGTCTGCTGTGCCATGCTGACGTAAGTACACACACAGCCTTCCTCCTCTTCTCTTCCATGGACCCAGGAGTCTTCTCTAGCCATGTGGTAGGGCATCTGGTGAGGAGGTTGTAGGTTTTAAAGTTCCTTTGTAAAGAATCTAAAGTAGCTGGAATAATTTCCATCTTTCAGACTCATCCGGGATCAGTTGCTGGAAGGAGACTTCACTCTGAACATGAGGCTGCTACAGGTGAGAATTAAAAAGAGTGGGCACAGAGAGCAATTGGAAAAGTCTTAAAATAGCTGTGAGAGAGGATGACAGTATGTGAGAGGGTGGGAGGGTATGCCTGGTTCAAGACAAGTACCACATTTGTGATGTTTGCATGCAGGAAAATCTGCACTCTCGTTACTGGAAGTGGGAGACTTTAGCACCTGCACCCTTTCTACCCTAGAAAAAATTATCATAGATGGGAGGTTTCTAATGTTCCATTGGTTTGCAAAAACAATTTGAATAATTTCAAGCAAAGATGTGAAATTTTATGTAAAAATGCTAATTTTTTTGGCCAAAGGGTTTTGTTTAGTTCTGAGATCTGTGAGAGCCTTAGGTTGGAAACGCCTGCGCTGCACAGTTGGATATCTCACGTTCTGCCAGTTCCTGCTTTGGGCTGTGCAAGATTCTGGCTTTGATAAGGTTCTCTGGCAGGCCAGGTCACTCTGCCCTTGGAGGACAAAGTGAAAAAAAACCCAACAAACCTTCTGGAAGGGTACTGGGGTTTGATCAGTTACAAAACAGGAAACTGTAGCTGTTAAAGGAGTTAACTGAACATGGCTGTGTGTTATAATAGGCCAAGAACTTTGTTGTCAAGGTTCTCCTTCCTTAAGGGAGACAATCAGTGTCAGGAATGCTGGGAAGTCACTGAAATCCCTTTGCTTCTTTGCCATAGGATTATCCTATCTCTGATGTTCATCTGATTTTGAAGAAGGCAAAGGAGCTTCAAGATTCCAAATAGTCCATGGGCCTAACAAAAGCTGTCAGAGAACTGTGTGGCAGTGGATCCTGGGAGATGGCCCCTTGCAGTGTGGTGCACTAAAGCTCCCACTGATCTCTGCAAGAGGTTTTGTTAGGGCTGCTGGCCACTTTGAAGACTTCTTCTACTCTATTTATTAGGTCAAGGACTGATTACTTCCCCATCTACTTGGGTCCTGCACTCCAGATTTTTCCACATCTCAAATGCCTCTTTGCTGCCAAAAGCAGTTCTTTGTATCTTTTTTTAATGACTTTGAATTTGGGGAGAAAGAAACCTTCTGTCTGCATATCCCTGAAGGGATGGACTCCAGTATCCTGGAAGTAACACACGGAGTAACTTCTGGTGGGGAAAAGACAGACTTAAAGTCCAGTGGATTTTGGTGGGTGAGGATAGAAGGATCTTCCTCCTGTGAATAGAATGTATTCCAGTGAACTCACACATTCTGCCATTCAAGTAGATTCTGGATTCTCCTCCCTCGTGTCTGCACTGGGCCATCCTTGAGGCAGGTGAAGAAGAAGATGGCATCACTTTCTGGTGAGGGTCACCTGGCAGTTTGCACTCCTTTGGGAAAGAAACTCGGGAAGCTGAGGCGGGAGGACACGGTGACAGCTGGTGGCTTTATGCACTCAAACTGCCTGAATCCAGAACTGCCTTATCAACGAGGTCTCCTTGGCAGCAGGACTGTGGTGGTGTTAATCCCCTGGTGTAGTTCCAAGTCAAGCCTTACTACGCACAGCCTTAGAGCAGGGTTGCTGCTGCAGGGAGACCTCACACTGCTCTGAACTGGAGCGTATCCAGCTACAATCAGGATTCTGAAACACAAGAAATGAACACCTAATCATGTGCAATGAAGACAGGTGTATTTAGGGGCTTATACAGGCACAGAACTGGAGTTATCTGCCTCAGTGGCTTAAATAATACTACTTGCATTAAGGTCTGGTCACAGTAACCTTGCTATTGTCTCACAGTTGTTCTTGCCAGGAAGAGACACTTCTGATGTGCAGTGAGAGTCCCTCTCTAGCACAATCCAGCAGGCACACAAGCACCTGTCATGAGCTGACTGCTGGGGCTGCTCCACTGCTCTGTCCTGGTCCTGTTGGAGTCACAGTGTTGGGCTGGACACTTGTTCCTGCTGAGAGGAAACTGCTGCCCCTCACATACAGCTGAGTGGGCTCAGGGGCACAGGGACACACAAACCACAGGGAGAGCTGCTGGCCTGCCACAGCGTGGAGCTGAGCAGAGACCCTGATCCTGACACAGAAACTGCCAGCACCCAGTGCTTGTGTGGTGCAGAGGCTCCTGAGTGAACACTAATCCAACATCCATTTCCCTTTCTTCCTGTGCTGTGCTGGCTCACCTCTGCTGTTGGACACTGCAGGTTCTGGTGTTTATGGGTGTTGATTTGTTAAAGGTCAGTCAGTCTTTGTAAGATCTGCTTAAGCTGCTGCTGGCCTAGACTTGCCCTAGCAGGAGGGATGCTGGCAGCCTGCAGCTTTTTTTACTGCTGTTATTTCCTTCACTGAAGGCCTTCACAGGCTGCTGTAATTCTCACCAAGGTGCATGGGGAGATGGCAGGACAGGTTGGTGCACGTACCCATGTTCTTATTGGCAATCCCAAGCAGTCTCTGGCTCTTGAAAAGATGCTCAAGTACCACTTGTGCAGCCATGTGTTGCTGCTGTGTTGCAAGAGCACTTTAAATTAATTTAAAGCAATCTGTAATTAATACCTGTGGCAACAGTATCCCTCTCTGCTGCAATCTTTTCTTGAAGGTATAGTTTTCCTCCAGGAAAAATGGAACAGGTAGACCAGGAGAGCAGTGTGATGAAACATCCTGGCTGCTGTAGCCACTGGATGGATGTTTCTGAGCTGTTCCAGGTGGTTTTATGTCTCATCTCTTGGGTAACAGCACTAGGGAGGCTGCACAGACCTGGTGTGGTCAAAGAACCACCTGGGAGGGTCTTTACAAATGTAGAACCAGAGGGTCCCACTCTTGGGCAGAATTGTACCTGCTCCAAACACTTCTGCCTCAGAACTGCTATAAATACTGCTGTGGCTTTCCCATTCCATGCACAAACTCTGCTCTCATCTCCCTGTATGCCTGTGCTGGGCTGTTCATTCCAGGTTCCCCTGACACGTGCAGGGTTTCCTTATGCTGGAATTTCCCACTGAAACAGAACCATCCACGAGTGTCCCTGCTCTGAGCAGCTGGAACCTGAGGAGGCAGCAGGCAGATCAGGATGGAAGCATTGCAGATGAACTCCTGCACGTTTTCAGTGCAGCTTTGGGCCCTGAGGGTGACCATCCCTCTTGGGGAGGGCACAGGGGAGGTGGCAGTGCAGGTGTTGTGCTTCTCCCTTCCTGGGTGTCCAAGAGCTGGTGTTGTCACCTTGCTTCACAGGGTGACAGTGAATGCTTTTGAAAGGAGTTTGCAGTGGTTTAAAGGGATGTGATGAGAGATTTGGCTGCTGGAAAGGATCTCTGGGATAAATTCTGTAGCCTTATCCAAACTGTGGCTGCCAAACCTATTGAGTTCTTTGGGGAGAGCTTGCAACAACTTTGAAATGTCCAGACAGGCTGTTCATACATAAAAAGCTGTTTTATATTCCTGCTTATTTCCTTCCTGTGTGGTAGAACTTCTGTCCTGTTGAAAGGAGTGGTATTTTTCATTGTCTTGGGACATTATTTCTTTATTCTAAGGCTTTCTCCTTTCATTAAGAGCAAAACCAGATTTTCTGAGGGGACAAAAGAAAGTCTTAACCTTTTACCAGCTTTTCAATCTCATGTTTCCCTTTGCTTCATTCCTCAAAAGTTTTGGTGATTTATTTTTGTTGTTCTTGAAGTGAGACGATACTTAACTGGTGTTTCCTCTCTTGTGTGGCCAAGTAACACCTGCTCCAGCCTTGAGATGTTTCTGCTTCTGGTTTCTTACAGTCCTGACCTGCTGAAAGAGCCGATCTTTGGGCTGGGAGGTGTCAGTCTGGGGTGCCTCGGGGACCCGTTATCTCACAGGAACTTGAACAGAGGATGTTTAAATAGCTCTTACCATGTGTTCCTCACAGGGAGGACTACTGCCAGACAGGGGCAAGGGAAATCACCTTCAGCTGAGGGGGAAAACTCCTGGATGTGGGAAGAGATGAGCCCTGCCTGGGAAGGAGAGCTCTGCTCTGCCTGCCTGCACCTCCTGCAGGTCGAGCTCTGTACAACTTTGTGGCTTTGCCAATCAAGTTGCTGTGGTGGCCACTCAGGAGACTGAGCTTGAATTTTGTGACCTGACCTAGAACTATTTGCATTTTGGCATTGAGCAGAATGAAAGCCAGAAGTTGTTTTGGGAAAGTCTGGGGTGTTTGGGAATCAGAGGCTGGTTTTCCTTATGGAATGTCAGTGACTTTGTTTTAGCTGTTTGGAGCAGTCTTCTAAAAACCTCTTTCCCCAAAGAAGGGAACAGATAACTTCTTTTTTCTCTATTTTGTCTGGGAGGAACTGCCAGAAAAGGGTGTAGTGAACATCATCACTCTAAAACTCGTTTTTTATGCTTCTTTTTTCAAACGCTATTTTTATAACGTTTCCTTTAAACGGATGTCTGTGCAAAGCTCTCCTGATGGCGTGAGTGGGAGCTGGGGCTGCTCCAGGTTCCAGCCGGGGTGTCCCAGCTGTGAGAGCAGCGGAGAGCGCTGCAGAACCAGCCTGGCTCCTGCACCTCCCGCCACCTCCTGTCCGCGATGCTTTCGCTTTTCCTTCTCCAGGAATGCCTGGCACAGGTGCCGCCGCCGCGCTGGGAGCGGGCGCGGCCTCGCCGGGCGCTGTCCCTGTGCCCGGTGTCCCCGTCCCCGGTGGGTGTCCCTGTCCCCGGTGGGTGTCCCCGTGTCCGGTGTCCCCGTGTCCCCGTGCCCGGCGTGTGTCCCCGTGCCCGGTGTCCCTGTCCCCGGTGGGTGTCCCTGTCCCCGGTGGGTGTCCCCGTGCCTGGTGTCCCGGTGTCCCCGTGCCCGGCGTGTGTCCCTGTTCCCGGTGTCCCTGTCCCCGTGTCCCTGTCCCGGTGTCCCCGTGCCCCGCGCTGTGGCCGCCGCTCGCCCTATGCGCGCTCCCCCTTAAAGCGGCGATGCCGCGGGAACAGCGCAGCCGCCCGTGGCTGCGGCTCTGCCCGTTGAAGGCGGGGCGGGCCCGCGGAGGAGCGGCCATGCTGCGGGCTCGGTGGGTGCTGCCGCTGGCTGCGGGCGCGGGGCTGGGCGCGGCCCTCGCCCGCCGGGAGCCCCGGGAGCGCGGCGATGCGGCCGAGGGGCTGCTGGCCCGCCTGCCCGTGCTGCCCGCCGTGGCAGCGGCCAGCCTGCCCGCGCCGCCGGGCGCGGGGCGCACCGAGCTGAGCAAGTACGGGCTGCCCGGGCTGGCGCAGCTGCGGAGCCGCGAGTCCTACGTGCTGTGCTACGACCCGCGGAGCCGCAGCGCGCTCTGGGTCATCGAGCAGCTCAACCGGGACACGCTCAGCGGCGCCTCGGACCGCGCCGCCTGCGACTTCCAGGAGGACGACTCGGTGCACGAATATCACCGCGCCACCAACGCCGACTACCGCGGCAGCGGCTTCGACCGCGGGCACCTGGCCGCCGCCGCCAACCACCGGTGGAGCCAGAAGGCCATGAAGGACACCTTCTACCTGAGCAACATCGCCCCGCAGGTACGGCCCGGGGCCCGCCGGAGCTGCCCGCGCTCAAGGGCAGCCGCTGCTCCCTGCGGGAACCCCCGGCAGCGCCGCTGTGTTTGTGCCTGCCAAAGTCACTCGGCGGTGCCGTATTTGTGCCGTATTTCCTGCTCAGTTTAATAGAGATCCTACAAATGCAGCAGCCTGTGCGTGCCTCTCAAGCCATGAGAGACCCCGTTCAGTGCAGCTCCTGTCAGGAGCAGAATTAAACAGGTAGATGAACACTTAGAAAAAAATTGCGGCCTTAGGCAATAAGTTCTGTGTCGGGTTTGCAAACCGGGCTGTCACAGCTCCCAAAGCAGAGGTGATAGTGGAGATCTCCTACAGAAAGTGCTTGGGGCTCTGTGTTACAGAAAAGGCAGAAAAGGTGTTACTCTGAACAGTGAGGAAATAACCCAGCAACTTACTACTGGTTGTGTTTCTAGAATCCTCATTTAAACCAGAATGCCTGGAATAACCTCGAGAAGTACTGCAGGAGCTTGGCAAAACACAACAGGAATGTCTACGTCTGCACAGGACCCCTCTTCCTGCCCAGGTAAACACGAGGGCTGAGCTGGACTGGCCCCAAAAGATGCACTGTGGTGGCAAAGGAAAACAGGCTGAGGGACCTGCTAAGGGCCCTCTCAGTAGTGAGACCAGCTGTGCACAGGTTCTGTGGAGAGGTACCTTTTTAGGATAGGATTAGTTTATGTATTTCCCATCCAGATTATTGTTTCAGGAGTCAAGTAGGATTCCTGAGCTGCAGTATAGCCAGCTTCTTTTTGTTTGCAGTCCTTAACAAGTTAGTGGATTAGCTGGTTACCAGATTAGACTGCAGACCCCATCCCTGCAGAATAAAGCTTGCAGGTTCAATGGTCATGGACTACTTTTCCACTAAAGGACATGACATTATTTTCAAAGGTCTCCACATAGCATTAAAGAGCAGCTGGCTCCTGTTGAGATCTCTTCAGCAGCAGGAAACAGCTTGGAAAGTATGTTAGAGAGCCAGCAGGGAGGGGATTTGGGAGCAGCCCCAGTGCACGGCCCACCCTCCCCATGTCACACAGCCTCTGCCCAGCCAGGAGCTGAGCTGGGGGCTTATTTAGGGGGTGTTGGAGGACTGAGGGGTGGAGCGACACCAAACCAGGAGATAACCTGGGCTGTTGCTGTTGGTGCAGGATGGAGGCCGATGGGAAGATGTATGTGAAGTACCAAGTGATTGGGAAGAACAACGTGGCTGTCCCCACCCATTTCTTCAAGGTGCTCATCTTGGAAAAGGAGAGTGGGGAGATTGAGTTGCGCTCCTACGTGATGCCCAACAGCCCAGTGGATGATAAAATCCCCCTGGAACGGTTCCTGGTTCCCATTGAGAGCATTGAGCGAGCCTCAGGGCTCCTCTTTGTCCCAAACATCCTCAGGAGAACAAGTAACTTGAAGGCCATCACAGCTGGAAAGCACTGAACCCTGACTAGAACAAATCCAGGTAACCCCAGCAAGGGACTGGCAGGCACCTGCAGGATCATAGTTCCTTGTGCAGTTGTAAATGTGGGAATTAAGATTCAAACCTGTGCTTCTGTGCTTCCCTTGAGTCTAACTGAAACACAGACACACAGCAGGGCTCCAGAGGCTGCAGGAGGCTCGGGGGCACCTGCCACTGTCAGGGCTCTCTAGGACTTGCCCCAAATCCACTGCTGCTTTGGAGTTTTTTGAGGCTCATTCAGGCACAAAGGGAAGTCATTGTTGCTGTTTAGGAGGGGAGCAAGATGGGTGCCAAAGGAAGAGAGAAGTTCCTGCCTTCCTGTGGCTAAAGAACTGTACAATTGTTTTCTTTCAGAAGATGGTTTTAGCAATAAAGCTCTGAACACCTATGATATTGGTTGTTTCTTATCTGTTCTCACCCAGGCTCTGAATATCTCAGCAGGAGGGGAGGATAGAGCCAACTTTTCCAGCTGCTTTCCTGTCTGAGCTCACTGCAGGCAGAGCTTAAGGCATCACAGATAGAGCCAGACTATAACGAGATGTGTTTTAGTGCTAAGGCTAAATTGAAGCTCCAGCCTTTCCTGCTGTTGGGAAAGATAAAGCCTTGAAGGGGGCTGGGGGAAATCAGGCTGAGGCAGGAACAGCTTCTTGGCAAGTTCTGACTTCAGCCCAAAGGCCACATTGCTCCAGAGGCACTGAGTGTGCCTACACCAAGACACACCTGGATTTCACAGCAGCTGAGGTTCCAGACTGCTTTATTCACACCTGAGATGTCCAAGCTGCTGAGACCAAGTCTGCTGCCAGGCTTGTGCCCGCTGCTGAGAAGCAGCAGCCAGCCTTGGCTGGAGCCTGCAGGCAGGAGGGCACAGCCCAGCTGCTCCAGCAGCAGGGAATGTGGTTTGGCAGTGCTGCCAGCTCCAGTCACACCGTGCTTTGGTCCCACCAGGCTCCTGGAGTGACTTGCCCAGCTCCCCACATTGGAAGAGCTGCCTCCCCAAGGGCAAGGTCAGTGGTTTTCCTTCCCTCAGCTGTGTCCAGGTGTCTTCACAGCCTTCTCAATGTGCGGTCTCAGTGCGGACAGAGAGATCAGCAGTGCCTCCTGCAGCAGAGCCAGGGCAGTCAGGGCACAGCTGGGCCGTGTGTGCCACTGCCCAGGCAGGCAGCCCTGCCCCGTGCACACCCACAGCAGCCCTACCTCTGTCCGGATGGTTCTGCTGCCCTGGCCGGGACACGTGTTCAGGTAGAAGTCAAACAAGACACTTGGGTCAGTGACCTCCAGGTTGGGGTCCACATCAATCCCGGCTTCCAGGCCCTCCAGGCCTCCAAATACGACAAGGGCGTGCCTGGGGAGGGCACAGGGGCAGGGTGAGACGGGCTGGCTCTGCCCCCAGGCTCCTGTGTGCTGCTGAAGCAGGGAGCTGTGGCTGGTGCTGATGGTGCCCACTGCAGCTGCCTCCCCACCAAAGCCCCACGGCATCTGGCTGATGTGACAGTCCCTGCTACCAGCCCCAGAGGAACAGGAAAAGAACTGGGTTTGTTCTGGGGTATTTTCCCTCCTCTGCTGCTTCCACCAGCCTCCCTGGGAGCTCTGAGTGGGGCCAAGCAGGCAGGACACAAACCTGAAGGAGGGCAGAGTGACCTGGTCCACGGAGCTGCCCCGCTCTGAGGTCCCAATAGAGAGATCATAGCCTTCCTTGAATGGGCACTCGGAAAAGACAGCACCTGGAACAACAGTTTGGGGTTATTGCTGCCATGTCCTCACCCATGTGCCTTCTGGACAGGCTAAAACACTCCATGGTTGAGCGGTGGCAGCTTTCAGTGCCAAAAGTGCATCTGGAGACAGAATGACTCCTTTTTCCCTCATAACTCCCTTGCTGCAAGCATCTCCCACATCCTTTTCCTTAAAGCTCAAGACAGGTGCCAGGAACCACCCCCTAACAGCTTACAGTCTTCCTACCAAGTCCAATCAACCAGAAGATAGGAAAAGAATTTTCCAGGGCTTTTGAACTCAAATTCCACTGCTGGCTCTGATGTGAATGAGGGGGATGTAGTTATTGAAATGGAGAAGGGCACCCACCAACTTATTTCTTGCTGTTGTGCAGCCATTTGGAGCAATGGTGAGTGAAGGTTACAGGGCAGAGTCCTGAGGGTGACCGGGGTGGTTCATGCCTCATTTCAGCCCTAAAATCTGCCTGCCACACGGCTGCTGGCTGCACGTGTAAGCTGCCCTGCAGACAAGGACATTTCTAGGAAAGAAATGTGCAGGCAGGAGGCCTGGGACTGGTGCAGAAGCCCAGGCAGAGACTCTCTCAATACTCACTCAAGCAGGAGGCCAGGCGGACGCTGTAACCCCAGTACAAGCCTGAGACTTCCCGGGGGTGGTGCGAGGACACCACGGTGCCCTTCCGCACTTTGGCTTCTGAAAGAAAGCAAAGTTTAACAGCCCCTGTGATTGGTGAGATCTGACCAGCCACAGCCAGCAGTTTGTCCTGGAACAGGGCACTGACTGGAGGGGCAACATCATCCTCTCTTTTTCCAGAATGTGAAAAAGTATTCTGGAAATTTAGTGAGTTCTGGAAAGCCTGCGTGTGTGTTTGGGCTCTTTATTGCTGGTCAGAGCTAACAGTTCTTCCCAGTTATGGAGGGAGGCATGGTAAGGGTGCTACTGAATTTGTGTATGGAGTGAAGGGAACATGCAGAACTGCTGGGTACCTTCAAACCTGTCACATGGAAGGAGCAGCTCCTGCAGGACTGGAGTTTACAGATGCTATGGAGCCATGGATTACCTGGATTCTGGGGCTCCTTCAGGCGCACGGTGACTCGCAGACCAGGGTTCAGCTGTTTGTCAATCTGCACCTCCTGCAATGACAGCCACCATCAGCACCAGGCATTGTGGAAGGACTGGGGAAGGCAGGAAAGAAAGGGAATCCTTTGTGGAAGTGGGGGTCGGTTCTGGCGTGGAGCTGGAATGAGGAGCTTTGTGTGTGGCTCAGGGGCTTGGTTATCAGTCTGAAGCTTATTTCGCTACTCAAAGGTTCAGCAGCAGCAGTAAAGCAATGATCTGCTGGAATGTGTGGGACCTGCCAGAGCTTGGAAAGCCACAAACATTGCCACAGCAGAAGAGACAAGACAGCAACAGCCTTAAACCCCCCAGCAGCCCACTGCAGCCTTCAGACACCCAGCAGCGCTCACCCTGCCTGCTTCAAATCTGCCAGAGAGACAAGGGAAGTTGTTTTGGCACCTGTGGGTAGCAGACACACCTTCCTCATCCCACAGTTAACAAAAGAGCCTCTGCCTGGCTTCGTTGGCCGGTCCAGCACGACTCCCTCCCGGTACTCCAACTCCTCGTCCACCCGCATGTGGTGGGGGCTGTCCAGGGGGTTGAGCAGCCCTAGAACAGCACAGAGCAAAGAAAACCAGCTGGGGGGAAAACCCAGCTGCAGGTGAAGGTGTTCCCCTGCTCCTTCCCTCTCAGGTCCAGCACCAAAGTGGGGAAAAGCCCTGGCTGCCCCACACACAATGAGCAGAGCTCAGGAAGGAAGGAGACAACTGCATCTTACCTGCAAACTGCAGATCCTCGTGTTTTGGAAAAAAGGATTTCCTCAAGTATCTGTCACCAGAGAAAGGTGAAATGTGAAAAGGCATTTTTGTGGAATCTGGATCTCAGTTCTAGCTCTGTTGACTCAAAGGAGCTGAGTACAGACAAAAGAAAACTTACTGAGGGCACTCCAAGTACTGCAGGATCCGAGCCAGCTGCACACAAGCCTTGCCTTTCTTCCCAATTCCTGAAAACTCCCCCTCCACGCTCCTGAAAGTGAAAGCAAGCAGCTTGTTAACTTGGCATGAGATGGGTCAGGTCTCCAGAAGACCAAGCCTTGCTTCTTAATCTGACAATAGCAGCACATCCCTCCTGTCTAACCCTTGTAATAGGGCTGCTCCAGAGGCAGTCTGTTAACAAATCACCCTTGGAACTCTCTCCATAAGCCAAGTATCTTTTTCAGTTTTGTTTTTGGTCTTTATGTATTAATGTGACATGGCAGTTGGATGCTACTGAGCTGCATGCTCCAGGATTGCATGGCTTGGCCAGTTAACTTGGGTACAGGTCCAAGTGCAAAACTGAAGGATAGCAAAGCATCCTCCATAAGGATACAGGGCATGTCCTGTCCCTCCACAGCACGGTTTAAGGGTAAAGGAGAACTCGGCCTCCTTTGCTTTGTCAACCCCATGTTGGGATAAATGATCTGAGCTGCCAGGACAGTTCAGTCAACATCTCTTTCCCTGGGGTATAGTGGTCCCTGTAATCCTGGCACTGGGGAAGGGTACATGCAGTTCCTTCCTGGCATTAGCTTAATAAAAGAGAGAAGGAACAGAAAGCTGAGAGGAAATACTGGGCAGAACAAGATAGCTCTTCCTTCAGAGAATCACAGCATGGCCTGGGTTGTAAGGGAAGTTAAAAGAGCATCTTGTTCCACCCCCTGCCATGGGCAGGAACACCTTCCACTATCCCAGTCTGCTCCAAGCCCTGTCCAGCCTGGCCTCGGACACTTCCAAGGATCCAGGGGCAGCCACAGCTTCTCAGGGAAAGCCGTGCCAGGTCCTCACCACCCTCACAGGAAGGAATCCCTTCCTAAAACCTAACCCAGGCGTGCTGTCCTTCAGTCTCTGCCCTACCTGACGTCCTCCCCCTGCTCGTCGAACACCACGACCTCGTCGGCGCAGAAGATGGCGCAGGCGCGCGCGATCTGCCCCGCCAGGTACGCGCGCAGCTCCGGGGACTGCGCGTTGTTGAGGATGGAGCCGGGCAGTGCCACGCTCAGCGTGTGCCGGCGCCCTGCGGACAGAGAGAGACGTGAGGCAGCCACGGCCGGGCAGCCCTGCCCCAGCTGCACCCCGCTGCGGGAAAAGCAACTCCCGATTCTGAGGTTTAATCGCAGGTTTTCTCCTAAGAACGATCTCTAGTGGTTGCACTGGAGTTGTAGTGTACTACTGGAGTAGAGCAGTGTTCGTGCCTGTCTGGGCACGTGGACTGATCCACACATGTAACACCTTTCCTATCGGGAGGTGACACTGACTGCCTTTTACCAGCCAGCTTTTCTAGCACTTTCCACCCATGTGTCCCCACCGGGTCACAGCAGCATCACCTCTGTCTTCCTTCTGTTCCTCCTGCGTCTGGGCTTGTTGTTCTGCCAGCTCTCGCATGCGCTGTTTCTCCAGTTTCTTCAGCAGCTTTATTTCCCTCCATTTCTTCGTCTCTGCTTTCCCTGGGACGGAACAGCGCCTGGCGTTAAACACCGCGACCCCTCCGAGCGGCCCCGGCCCCCGCGTGTGCCCGGCCTTCCTTACTCTCCTGCTTCCAGCGCCGCCAGTCCACCTTCCTGTCCTCAACCTACGGGGGACAGCACGAGTTAGCGCCAGGCTCCCCTCAGAGCCGGTTCCGGGGCACGCCCCGAGCTCCCCTCAGAGCCGCAGGCCGGACCCGGGCCCCGCCGCCCACCTGAGCGCCCTTGGGCCGCTTCCCGGCACTGCTCCCCGCGTCCGCCATCTTCCCCGCCTGCCGGCCCCGCCCCCGCGCTGCTGATTGGCCGGAGGGCGCAGGCCCCGCCCACAGCGGGGAGGAGCCCGAGGTCACGCGGTCGGCGTTTAACCGGCCCGCGCGGCAGCGCAGCTAAGCAGGGTCGGTGCCGGTCCGCGGGAGGATGGGCGACCCGCGGGAGGATGGGCGACCCGCGGGGCGCTGGTGCAGCCCGGTGCGCCGGGGAAGATCACACTTCCTGTGTGGGTGTGTAAAATCTGGTACTCGCGTGTCTTTGCACGAGCCCTGTGTGAGTTCTGGACCATAGGGAGGTGCACCCTGCCCTTTGCAGGTTGTGCCATGGCCTAAATAACAGCCCATACACATGGGGGTGTTGCAATGAGTCTTCATGTTAACCATCTAATTGCACGGTTCTTTCTCTGTTCCAGCGATTGTGACTCTCCCCGTCTTGGCACATATTGGTGCAAAAGGGCTTTGAGCAGCAGCCTCACCCATCCAGGCTGGGCAAACAGAGGAGACGGGACACCAGGGAAGGCAGGTGGCTGTTTGCCTCCTTCCCTCTCCCCTCCCTCCTGCTGGCCCACGCAGCTCTGCCTCCCAGGGCATTGCTATCACCAGCTGCAGCCCCATACGGAAAACCTGCAGAGGTCTCCCACCAGCCTGAGTGGGATGAGCAGCCACCATCACAGGACCCAGCACAGATGAGGCAGCTCTCAAGGAGAGCTCCATCAGTCCTGCAGTCATTACAGAGATGTATACTCTTCCACGATTGCAGTAATTCCATTTTAATGTAACTGCTACAAACACTCATTGCACAATCTGTCGCACATTTTACGCTCCTATCTAGGCTGAAATTGACACTTACGTAACAATTATCTCTCCAGAATTGCTCATTTAACCCCACCAGCTCACTGAGTCGGAGGTTGTGGTGCCCACCAGCAGAAGGAGCAGCCAAGGCCATGGTGCCCATCCTCTCCTGCCACTGTGTACACTTGTCAAAGGCCAGATGGTTTTGCTCTGCAGCCTGGATGGCGCTTTCCTGAGAAAGTGCCAGGAGTAATTTGGAAGGTTTGACAATAGCCAGGCTACTGGTGAAAGCCTGATTCCTGGGGGAAAACCAACTGTGTGCTCATCTTCCCAAGAGAGGCACAGAAAAAAAAAACAGTGGGAAAAGAGTTTATGATGGGAAATGGCATTTCACTGGGTTTATAATCATCAGATCATAGGAGTCACCCTACTGCTGGCTGGTGATAGTGTCTGGTCCTGTGGGACATGAGGGCCAGTGGAAGTGCTGCCCTGAGTGGGGATGTGGAGCAAGACAAGCCACACTAACCCTCCAGCACAGCCTTAAAGGCAGGTCCTGAAACACCTTCTCAGAATTTGGTGGTGAGACAGACCCCAGGAGCCATCCTCATCTTGTGTGTTGCTGGATGCATCCCAGAACTGATTAGTAAAGTTTTTACATGTGAGAAATGTCAAATACCATCAGTGCACACAAAGTCTCACTTCTTGAAATCACTTCAAAGTGACTGAACATGTCCTCTTACCCATTTGTCTGACAGAAAATGCCTTTGAAAGCACTGAAGTAAGAACATATCGAAGTTTGTAGACAAGTGAAGAAGAAGAGCAGTTGGGGTAGGTGAGGCCCAAGGAGAGCCTGGTTCTCTCAGTGTATTCAGGAGCTGGTTTTCTCCTGTTTCCATTTTTCCAATATGTCATTTGCTGCCTTCAGTGTAGCTTCCTCCTAAAAAATACCACAGGTTTGGTCAGTGGCTCCCAGTCAAATCCTATTCCCCCTCGCTGCAGCCATTGTTGATAGAAAAATCCTGTTCTCATTCTGGGGCATTGCAGGTTCAGCATGAGACAGGCACAGCCACTGGGCAGCTAAAGGGGCACCTAGAGAGTCCCTTCCTTGGCCAAGAAATGTAGGATACTGTTGGGACAAAGTTTAGGACAGCCTTGGCACATCTGGTGCCCCCAGCTCAGCTCATGTGTCTTCAGGAGTGGTTGCTCCAGCTGGGATGCCATGCTGGGGCTCCAATACCCAAGGCATCCTGCATTTTTTCTTGGCATCTCTCTCATTAAACCAGCCCTGATTATCACTCCCAACCTCACCTCCCTTAGTGCTGTCATGTATCTCACCTTTGCAAAGCAGAACCGGATGAAGTTGCTGCAGTTGTTCTTGTGGGCCTCACTGTAGAAATTTGAGAGCGGGATGGCAGCAAGCCCCTGGGAGGAGGAAACACGTGGAGCTGAGGCTCCTGCCCTGGGGCTGGCCTGCAGCCTGCTGTGCCCCAGAGTGGGTGAACTCCAGGCCCCCCAGCCATGAGCTTGGGTGGGCACAGTGGGCACAAACCCACCCAGGGCAAAGGCAGCAGAAAGGGCCAGACCCATTTACCTTGTTCTTGACCATCCACTTTGTAAATCTGTAGTCGTAGGGCTCATCTGAGTTGGGGGCATCGGGGACATCAGATTCTGCAGGAGAAGCACAGCAGGGCAGAGGCTGGGGCAGCTTCCAGGTGCCTCAGCTGAGCCCCAAGCCCACATCCTTGCAGCTTGGATGGGCAACATGCAGTCCATCCCTGCTCTGATGAGTTATGGTTTATGCAGGTTCCTGTCCCTGCCAGTAGTACCACCTCCCACCCCCAGCCCACCTGGGCAGGACTGTGGGTGACTCACTGAACTGGGAGATGTCTGCCACCAGGAAGTAGGTGCCCTCAGGGATGATGGGTTTCATCCCCACAGCATCCAGGCTCTGAACCAGCCAGTCTCTCTTTTGCTGCAGCTCCTTGGGCAGCTGGACAAAGTAGCTCTCTGGTTTTCCATAGAGCGTGAGCTCCCTCTGGAAACCCTGAGCCACTGCCTCCTGTAAGGAGAGAGGAGCCAGTGCTCAGTGGGAAGATGGTCAGGCTTTCTTGGGAACTGAAGTTCCTGTAATTCACGGGTGATTAGGGAGCTCTCTGCCTCCAGCCCCTCTGAACTGCCCCTTGGATTTGTCAATGCAAGATAAGGAATATACCCCAGGCAGGCTGGACTCCCTCCTTTCCCCCAGACATGAGGCAATTGTAGGGAGAGAAGAAGGAGCCTCTCCAGGGCACCACAAATCACTTGTAGTGTGCCTTTCAAATCAGCTGTGGGCAAGAGGACCATCTCTTAGCCCTGCTCTGTGGGCTTGGGAATTGCAGGGCAAGGTGCAGGGAGCTGCCTTACCTGGGTAATTGTGGCACAGAGGTACACCGAGTTCTGGTGCACAGTACGGAGGTGCTGCAGCAGCCTGTCGGGTCCCACAGCCCAGCCCACCTGCGGCCAGGAGAGGAGGAGGAGGATGGTCAGTCTCCGGGTACCTGCTCAGGCTCCATTTTCTCTGCCTGTGCTGGGTTCATTGGATTTTCTACACTGAACTTTCATGAAGCACCTCTGGTACTTTCAGACCCTGAGGCTCAAAGCTGAACGTGGCCGCGGTGTCCCCGGTGCTGTGCCACGGCAAAGGGACAGAGAGGGGACACAATGAGGTGCCACATGGGATATTCACCTTCCATCCAGTGGCACTGAAGGTTTTCCCAGCGCTCCCGATGGTCACCGTGCGGTCCCACATCCCTTGCAAGCTGGCTGGCAATGAAAGGAGAGAAACCCCAGTGGCAGAGCTCAGCGTGCTCCTTTCTGGGCTGCATTAATGGCACGTGGGAGCTCTCTGTCCACCATAATCCACTGTGATCTTCTGTGTTCACAGCACATCTTTCACCTGGATGAGCCTCAAAGCACATCCCAAGCAGGTAGCCACGTTTCTTAAGAGCATCTCCTTTTAATTAAGCATTTTCACAGGCATGTACCCAGCCCCAGGGGCTCTCAGAGATGCCAAGCACCATCACCTTGCATCAAGGTGATGGCAAGTTACTCCAGCTGGAAGAACAGGCTGAAACCGTGTTGAAATGGAATTCCTGAAACTAGAGACACTCAGAAAACTGTGGCTTTACAAAGCATGGGGGAAAAAAATCTGTTTCACTGGAGCCAAGGGGCTTTTTGTTCTAGATCCCTCCTCTGACTGGTTCTGAAGTCAGAGCTTCAGTTTAGGACCTGGTTTGGAGGGAGAGACTGAAGTGCAGCAAAATAACCTCCAGTGGGGGATTCACGCCTAGTACAGCTGTGCATGTGCTCCTGGGACTTCCAGGGGCCGCCAGCGACCTCCCCTAGCCCAGCCCCGCCCCGCCCTGCCCATACCCATGCGGATGTGCTGCTTCCCGTCGTAGACCAGCCACTCGTACACCTCGTCGCTGATGCACAGCACGTCGTGCTTCACACACAGCTCTGCAATCAGCCCCAGCTCCCCGCGGCTGAACACCTGCAGCAGGCACAGCACAGATACAGCAGGAGCATTTCTGAGCCCCTGCCTGCCTCTGCTTGTTCCTGACGTTTGTGTGTAGCCTCCTGGCATCATCTCCCATGCCAGGAGGGGCAGGAGCTGGCTGCAGTGGTCAAACAGGGCAAAAGCAAGGCTTAAAAACACCCGGAGTCTGAGCACAGCACATGGAGCCCCCATAACACCCACTTCCCTTGTGTGCAAGGCAGGTTGAGTCACTGCTGCACCGCAAATGTGGCTGCAGCACCCCAGCAGCTTCCAGGGCCCAGCATGGCCAGCAGGGTTACCTTGCCCAGAGGGTTGTTGGGTGAGTTCAGGATGATGGCTTTTGTCCGTTTGCTGAATTTAGAAGCCAGTTCAGCTGGGTCCAGCTGCCAGTCTGCACTAGACATCAATTTTCCATCTTTTGGAGGATTCTAGAGAGAACACGGGAATCTTAGTTTGCTTTGCTACCTCTGCACTTTGTTTACCACTCACCTCTTTGCTGACTGCTGTGACTCCTCCCTTCTCCACTCACTCACCGGTCTCAGAGGGACAAACACAGGTGTCCCGCCAGCCATTTTCACCATCGCCTCATAGCAGTCAAAGAAGGGTTCAATGACTATCACCTGCAAGAAAGGGACATGTCAGCATCCTCCTGGTCCTGCTCACACTTTCCCTGAGGAGTGAGCAATGAGAGGGACAGGACTCTTTAATCCCTTAATTACTGTCATGGAGAACCTGCATTGCCTGTGGGGAGTGTCAGGAAGGACACCACCACTCAGGACAAAATGGGTTATTTTGCTTTATGCAGAAATGAGGCAGTGCCCTGCAGCAGGTAATTTCTTCCTTTAGAAGCTCAAGCACTGCAGAATGGGGATAAAACCAGTTTTGCTTTGGAAAAGAACAATGAAAATCAGCCTGCAGGTCCCCTGGGCGAAAGCTGCCAGTGCAACAAGCCCTAATCTTGGGTTACCTCATCACCTTCATCCACAAAAGCCTGGAAGCAGCAGAACAAGGCCTGGTATGCCCCCACAGTCACCATCACATTGGTCATAGGATCCACATCTCGTCCAAGCAGCTTCTCAAAAAGCTGGGCTAGGACCTTTACCAGAGGCAGGTGGCCCTGTGGGGTGAGAGGAGGGTGGGAATTGGGTTGCAGAAGACTCCTAAACCAAGGATGAACCCTTGGAAGGGCACTGGGAAGCCAAGAGCCCTGTGAGAACTTCCAGCCCAGCTGCTTCAAGCATCCCAGTAAAGCAGGGAGTTACTGGGAACAGTGGGCACGGGTCGAGGCTGGATGTGTGTTTTGCCTCATGTTTTTGAGCTCTGAAGCACCAGGGCTGATGGGGAGCGAGGGGTAGTGCCGAGGAGGGAGATCTGTCCACGCACAAAGGGCCGGGTGTACTGGTGCAGCATGTGGTTCCCCCCATTGAGGGCTCTCGTCATCGCCTCTGTCAGAAAGTCTGGTGCAGGGAAGTCCGGGAAGCCCAGGCCCAGGTTCACCTTGGAGTAGGCAGCAGTCAGCTTTGCAAACTCCACCCTGGAGAGAAGGGAAATAAAAAAGCTTTCAGAGGGTCTGAGCAGTGTGCTGGCACCGGGCCTGCTTACAGCATCCCTTTGGAAGGGGTGGGGTTGGTGTCCCTCCTGCAGAGCCATCCTGCTGCTCACAGGCAGGCAGGAGCAAGCACAGGTCTGTTCAGACCTGTTGCAATTAAACCAAGGATGATGAACTACTGCACTGGGGCAATGGTTTAATTTGTTCTCCCAGGAAACAGCTCCTATGGTCAGTGTGTGGTCACAGTTGAAAGCCTTTGGTGTTTCTGATCACACTGGACTGAGCAGGAGGGGACTTGGAGGTTTTCAAGCTCATACCAGCTCTGCAAAATTTAGCAACCAGACACTGTGAAGGTCTCTGCAGAGGGCAAGGTGGGCTGAACTCACTGCTCATCTCAAACCAAATAAAAGCCAGCTCACTGGCAGTTTGTAGCTTGAATCCAGGCACAGCGGGGCCTTGAGGAAAGACCATATAAATCTCTTCTTCCAGCACGCAACTTTCCCAATGCCACATTGTGCCTGGCAGGATGGGAATGGCATTTGCAGCAGCCCTTCCCTTGCCCCTCTGCTTGCAGTGCCCCAGGATGAGCTTGGAGCAGGTGCCAGGCTGCAGCCAGTGTGCAGCAAACACTTGGCTCAGATTTGGATGCCACTGGGATTTGGGTGGATTGGTCAGAGGGAGGGCGATGCTTCTGCCTTCACAGTGGTGCAAAACACGTGATACATCATAAAGTGAGAGCTGCAGGTATGGGACTGACTCACAGTGAAGTCTTCTGGGACAAACTTGCTCTGATGTGCTTCCTGAACACATGCAAAGCAGTTGAGGGAAACTTCTGCTCTGTGCTGTGTGGCTACTGTGGTTTCAATCTGGTTTTAGGATGCCTAAAACCACATCTACCACCTGAGTAAACCAGATATTCTTTTAACTCACCAGATATTTTTATCTATTCCCTCCAGCCTCCGAGCTTGCACTGGCCTCGACATTTTTGCCTGCAGAGAGTGAGAAAGAAAGTGAGTTTGAAGCTTTTAAATGAGGCCACAAAGAAGCTGTTGCCTCCCCAGGGAAGTTTTTCCCAACAGGTGTGCCCTTCAGTATTGCTTCATGGGCTGCTCCTGACTGACCTCAGAGCAGTAATACTGTTGCAGTGGTTTCTGCTTTCACTTACAAGTTACAACAAGAATTGGGAAAATAGATGAACAAGAGAAGCTTTTGTACACTCACTGGGGAGGTGGCAGTGCCTTAAACCTCATTACCTGTTGGGATTAATCACGGGGTAAAGCTCAGCCAGGCCATAACAGCCAGGCCAAGGACCCCAGACCTCAGGCTTCTCCCTTCCATAACCTCTCCATCTTCCTGGGAAGGACCTCCTTACTCTACAAGCCATGAAATACTCCCCTTTCCTACAAGAACAAACTATTTTATTCCAAACCATTTATCTGCTGCTCTATGAAGTAGCAGAAATAGTTTTCTGTTCTGTTGAAGTGCTTGGTGAGGGGACTTGCTCTAGAGCCTATAAAATGTGCAGTTTTCTATTTAAAACCCAAGCAGTAACTAGGTACAGGCAAGAGAGAGCACAGCCCAGAGGTCAGTGTGATGTACAGAGACTCTGAGGTATCAAGCTGTGACTGGTTTGTAATTTCCATGTACATCATAGCTCAGGGGAGTGGAAAGAAAGACAGTAGGAAAAACTGAAAGCAAAACCCTCCTTCCAGCTGGATAAGCACAGTGGGAGAAAGTTAGATGTGCCTTATGAGGAATTCATCATGAGGATGATGAAAAGCAGCAGAGACAGAATTCAACTTAGCAGTGCAGGGAAAAGGTACCCAGAGAGGGAATGGGCTGGAAACTGGAGACAAATGATGCTCAGTGCACCAGAAAGAGTCAGCATGGGGGCACGAGGAGGGCAGCCCTGAAGCAATGAGTCAAGAAAACTATTGTCTCCACAGCAAATAAAATACATTTGAACTGGAACAAGGAAGGCATGTGAAAGCAGCTGAGGTGAGGTGCAGAGCAGGGATGTGCAGGGGTCTGTCCTCTGCCATGCCAGGACGGTGGGGGGATATTGGGTCAGCCTCCTCCCAACACTCAGCTGCAGAAGGACTTACCTGCTCTCCTCTGCTATTCCCACAGCACTGCACCAGAATTTGGGTAGTTCCTCAAGGATATTTTGTGCTGAGGTACTTAGACCTTTATACAGCTTCAGCCCTTACCAGAGATCATCGCAAACACCCTCCTGAGGAGCTCTGGGTTTCAGAGGGCACCAGGTGGACTCTGCTCCACCTAGGTGGACTCTGCTCCACCCTCCACCAGGAGTCCTGTTGACAGGCAAGCAGCCAATGACAAGCAGAAGTCACTGGCTCCAGGGCAGCCTCTCTCCTCTCCTCTCCTCTCCTCTCCTCTCCTCTCCTCTCCTCTCCTCTCCTCTCCTCTCCTCTCCTCTCCTCTCCTCTCCTCTCCTCTCCTCTCCTCTCCTCTCCTCTCCTCTCCTCTCCTCTCCTCTCCTCTCCTCTCCTCTCCTCTCCTCTCCTCTCCTCTCCTCTCCTCTCCTCTCCTCTCCTCTCCTCTCCTCTCCTCTCCTCTCCTCTCCTCTCCTCTCCTCTCCTCGAATCTCCTCTCCTCTCCTCTCCTCTCCTCTCCTCTCCTCTCCTCTCCTCTCCTCTCCTCTCCTCTCCTCTCCTCTCCTCTCCTCTCCTCTCCTCTCCTCTCCTCGAATCTCCTCTCCTCGAATCTCCTCTCCTCGAATCTCCTCTCCTCTCCTCGAATCTCCTCTCCTCTCCTCTCCTCTCCTCTCCTCTCCTCGAATCTCCTCTCCTCGAATCTCCTCTCCTCGAATCTCCTCTCCTCGAATCTCCTCGAATCTCCTCGAATCTCCTCGAATCTCCTCGAATCTCCTCGAATCTCCTCGAATCTCCTCTCCGTTACAGTCACAAGACCTGGTGCCTGAGCTGATTTGGGTGGGAGCAGAAGGAAATATGGCTTGAGAGGTAAAAGATAGCTGGAGGTAAAATATTAACAGCTCCAGTGCTGTTCTTGCAAGATGGGGCTGCTGCAGGCCACAGGTCAGAGAATTTAACAGATGACCAAATGTGATAGGGATCAGTGGGAAGAAGGTGCCTTAAGGCTTGAAATTCCCAGTTCTGAGGAAAGGCCTTGTCTGCTTCAGGAACAGAAATAACAAATACCTTTTTTTTTTTCTGATGTCACCTCCATCCCAATCTATCCCCAGCCTACGTGTGATGCTGCCATGGAGAGAAACACAGGCTCAGGACCATGCAGCCCTCAAATCTGTTTCAGCCTGTGCTGGTCCCCAGACAGAGGGGGCAGTTTCTGAGAGAGAGAAACTGAGAGAGAGCTGAGTGCCAATGCAGAAGCCTTGGCATCCATGACCTTCCACCACTGACTCTCTGCTGTGTGTGCCTTGCTCTGCACCTTGGGATCTCTCAGTGGGATGCTGATATTTTCCAAGTACTTTGCAAGCCAAGAGGCTCTAGCAGAGACCATCAGATGAAGCAACTCCACAAACAAGGAGCCTTCTCCTCTGTGAAGGATATCCCCTTACTTATGAGGATCCTTTAAACACACTCCCTGGAAATAAGCAGGTACAGAGGAAATTGCAGCAAAGTGGCTTTTCCTGAGGTCTCTGTCTGCTCTTGCTGCCAAGATGAGCTGCCCTGGGCAGGCTGCCAGCCAGGAACAGTCCCACTGGGCATTCCATACCTCTCTGGAGCACGAGCTACGTCCAGCACTGCTGTTCCTCTCCAGCAAGAAGTGACGCAGGGACGGTCCCGCTCTCCTGAGCATGCCACGGCTCCTGCTGTCTCACTCCTACAGGCACAGACCTGCAATTCCCCAGAGACAAAGGAGAGGGCTGAGACAAAGAAAACACGTACCTGGGATGGGGCAAGCCCAGAGCCAAAGCAGAGATTGCTCTGCCACAGAGAGGAAAAGGCAAAACGAGCTGCTTTGTGTGTCCAACAGTGCTGGGGCTGTACTTTGTGCCCATGACACACAGAATCAGGATCACAAGGGCAACCATGGCTTCTGCCTCCTCTCTCCCAGTCCAGGCTTCCCCCACTTTCCTCTGCACAGCTGGGAGTGGTATGGACTCCAGCCCCTGGGAATTTGGGACTCAGCATCAGCTCCCCATCCAGTGTCACTGAGCCCAGGTAACTCTTGCCTGTGCCCTTGCTGCTGCCCTTGCAGCACCTTCACCTTCCTGGCCCATAGAGAATCTCTGGCCTCTCAGCTGCTGCAGTTCTGCCTTAGTCACAAGTTTTATTCCAATTAACTAATGTATTTCAATTAATTAAAGGATGTCACCTTCTATCTCTAAAGCAATGTTGGTGATTATCTTTTTTTCAAGGCCCCAAGCAAATTAATTTCTGTGTCTAAAATGCAGCCTGTTCCTTCACCTCAGATTCCTTCAACTATTCTACAGCATTACTTAAACATGCAGTATTTGAACTAAAATAAATTAATGTTTTGTTAGGTACTTGAGATAAAAGCAATGAGGCTGGAGGATGCATGCACCTTTATTATGACCAGCCATTAATTAATTTACCCATCTGCCAAAAAATTAATCAAAACAGGTTTGAAGCTGACCAGCCCACAGGTAAGCTCTCAATACTCCTAAGTGCACTTTCCATCCTTACATGCAGGATTCGAGTCCCCAGTGTCTGCATTTTTTGTTATTTCTAAAAATTGCAAAGCAGCTGCCAGCCAAGACCAGTGGGGTTTCACGTTTGCCAAATAGAAAAAAATAGCACAATTTATGGAAAAATGGGAAGCCAGAGCATCATATTGCCCACGACTATGAAATCACCTTGTGCTTGCATGACACTGAGATGTGGGGGGACACTGCTTTGGCGTGCAAAGCAAGGGAGTCCTGGAATGAGGAGACCCACCCTGCAGGGGACAGAATCAAAGTGCGGCAGTAAAAAAAGCTTTATCAGATTGCAGCAAACCACAGAGCTGTGTCAGAGCTGTGCACGGGGCTGGGGGCAGCAGCAGGGAGCAGCCGAGTGGGACAGCGCTCGCTCTGGAAGGGTGCACTGGCCTGAGCAGAGGATTTTGGAGGTGACAGCCGGAAGGTCACCTCGGGGACTGGCCACTCACCACCTCCAGCCCGCGGGTCGCAGCTCTCTCCTCCATCCCGGTGCTCCTCAATCCCCCCCTTGGCAGCTCGGGGGTGCACCCTGGAGGTTTTGGGGACACGGCTGTCCCTGGATGTGCCCCAGGAGGAGCGCAGGACCAGGGCAGCTGCAGGGCGAGAGCAGCAGCAGCAGCGCCAGCAGCTGACACTGGGGACAAAGCAGCTGCCAGAGGGACAGCGGGGACAAAACCAACTTACATCGAGCTGAGCCGCGCTGCTTTACACTGCAAAGCCCGGCACAGCCGCCCAGGCTGCCCTGGCACACATCCCGCCCATTCCTCTGCCCAAAGGCTTCATCTGCGGCTGGGACTTCCTGGGAGGAGCCGCAGAGACCGCAGGAAAGCAGGATTGGAGCTACGAGCCGGGTGGGAAAAGCGCCCCGGGAAAATCTCTGTGGGCTCAGGGGGTTTGGCTGCCTGGGGAAATATCCCGGCTTGTTGCTCAGGTGGAAGCTCATGCTGGCATAACCACAGCGGCTTTTCTTCTTTTGTGTTTTGGTTGTGTTATAAATGGCAATATAATATTTGCTTTCGCAGTTATGTGTCAGCTTTTGCACGTTGTTACTGCGCACAAGTATTTTGATATGGTACAATTTATAATTCCTTTTTGCTGCTTGTTAGTACAATATAATCTATCAGTTTATGTATGCGCTGTATAACCTATATAAATGATAGTGTAATAAATAAATATTATATCATAGGTCTTAGCGAAATACAAAAATAAAGACTATGCAATGTTAAAATGCTTTGATGTAACTCAGAAAATGGTGTAAAACAATTATGTTGTTTCTCACATCTGCAGATTTGCCTCTCCAAGGGATAACAGTGACAAAAACCAAAGCACCAGAGGAGAATTTATTAACCCCTCTTATCAGGGAGTGTGAAACACCAGGATGGAACCACAAGAAGGAATAAAACATATTGACCTAACCTACAAGATGTCATGCAGACAAGTGAGAGGTTAAAACGAAACAGAAGAGTCCTTGGAACATCAAAAACTCACAAAAATGTTTGAATAATATATAAGCTCATGAATATGTATATAGCCCCAATAATGTAACAGTATATAGAGAACATTGTTTAAAGGTGTATTCTTTGGCCAATTGCCAAAAACACTGGATATTGTCCTTTTATCTTTTATTAAACTTTTAAAAATTCTAAAGAGTGAATTCTGTTTTTCACAGTTGTAAATAATTTAGCATGGCAACGGCAGGGAATTTCCCTACAAATGAAGCCTTCCATCATTTTGAAAAATGAACTTTTAAGTCAAAATCCCCTCAAAATTTTCATCTTGCAGGCTTAATATTATTAGAGAAGGGAAGGGATAAGTGTAAGGTCCTCCTGCCACGACACAACCTAGAGCAGATCCTGTAGCTTTGCCCAACCCCTGGGCTGTGGGTGGCAGTGGTTTCAGTGTGGGGATGCAAAAGCTGAACTCTGCATCAGCTTTTGAGAGCTGAAGTTGCTCCAGTGAGGTGTTGAGAGAAAACTGCCCTCTCCTCCCTCTTCCTTTTGTGACAGGGCTTGACCTGCACCAATGAGTCAGGCTGTGTATGTGTCCTGAATAATTTCTGTCTCTCTTTCACAGCAGGAAAAAGTGAGCCATGGGGAGAGGAAGCGGCTGCATCCGCTGTGCCAAAGGTTCCCAATCCCAACCTGACATCCCACAGGCATCCCTGAGGTGATTAAGCAGGAGGGAATGTCTGCGGGGAGAGGAAGACTCTGTTTTCTCAGTTTCTGTTTAACTCAAACACTGAA